>NC_138066.1:31786343-32277010 GCF_964194185.1 Rhinolophus hipposideros | reverse complement strand
GCAAGGAATTAAAAAACAGAACAGTCATTCTATGAAACAAATGGGGAGAGGTTGCATAACCCCACAGGGTCCTCTGGCCTGAACAGAAGCCAAATTCAACATGCAGTTCTCTTTGGTCAGCTATACTTTAGTCAAGGCATTTTAAAACATTTCTTGCTAACACAATTTGGCTACAGAAAGGGCCCAAGGAATACACATCAAAGAAGAAAGTCTAAATTGGTCGTAAGGTCTAATTTGGAATAAATTCATTAACTTTTAGAAGCTGAAAAGGACCACCTGCTCCAGAGGACTTGGTATTCTACATAGGCAACCAATTCTTGCAGCATTAACTACTGTAATACCATCTAGCTTTAAAAAAAGTTTTTAAAATATAGAATTCACTATTTTCAGGAGACGCTTTTCTTTTAAGAGACACCTAGACCTCTCTCTAACTATGAGAGATCGAGGTATACGTAAGTTTAATCTTCTCCTTTATAGTCTTAACTGAAGAAATCTGATGACTGTTTACATGTAGCCATGCTCCTTGCCCAGCAAATATTTGCAGAAAATAAATTTTCTTCTAAAGTTATTAAAAATAAGCCAATTTCTATGTTATTAACATTATGTCATTTATTATGTTATTAACATTAATATGTTAATGTTAAGGTTTTTACTAAACTAAATGGAACAAAGGATGGGCAGGAAGTTCTGTTTTAAATGTTCATTCCAAAATTCATAATGCAAGGAAAAAGTAAAACCACACAGGCAGACAAAACAGGGGAAATTTAGACAGAATGTCTTAACAGAATTTCCTGGCTCCCAATGATTTGTCAGAATTTGTAAGATTAAAATGCAATAACACCTATTTTACCCAATAAAACACTGTAAAAACACACATACGCATTTGAGGCAAGACTCTCATACCACAAAGTAAAAGTTTTAAGATGCTAGCCAGAACGGTAGAAAGATTTTTTTTAAATTACCCCTAGCAAGATGGGCTCTAAGCTACATACACAAAGGCAATCTGTTCAAAATCAAACTCCGTTTATAGAGTAAAATGAAGCCCATGAATTGTTTTAAGGTGTCTCCTTGTATAAACTGCAATTTGAATTTCCCTGAAGATCTTTTCTAAGGAGAAAAATGACCTTACTCGAAGGTCTGAAAATCATATATTATCAACTGTTGATTAAAAATTTAAATCTGAACATCTTTTCTCCCCTCCATCATCAGTGTAAAAAGCCTAATCCTATATTATACAGTAGTCACCAGAGAAGATCTGAATAAGTAACTCTGATTTACTCCAGGGAAGAATATTGAGAATAAAACTTTTGAATGAACTTAGGAAAAGTGTTTCTTTCACACTGTTTGTAATGCTCATTATTTAAAATAAAAAAACCACTTTACATGCTTACCTTACATGACTTTCAACTTTACATACCATTTGCACGGAAATGAAACAGTAGATTGCACTCAAGATGTGCATTTTTAAAGTCATGGTAAATAGTTCTATGCATTTCATTCTGCCTTTTCCCTCATTATCTTAAACTATGTTTAAAATAAAACTATGTAAAAACTCACCAAGTCAAGTCAGTAGGAAGGCTCTAATTTGTCTTGTCTAACAGGAAATCTGTTGGAAATAGAGACGAAGAATCAGACTTAACCAGATTCTGAATCTCATACATTGGCTAGTCTGAAAAGGTGAAATCTTACAAAAGCAGGCGACACATTTGCTAGGATTTTCAAGTCAAAATTACCATTCTTATACTGCAGGTCTTGAATGCTTTATTTTTCAGGCATTCTCAAAAAGATAATATTTAGAAATTAAAGTCAGAAATATCCAAACTAATTCACCTATGAGTCCAGCAAAAATGAAATAAGTAGTTTACCCCATGTCAACAAGAGGGGAATGACCACTTTTGCCAGTTACCTCCCAAAACGTTGAAAGAATTACTATGAAGTTTTTATGCAAAAATACCCTTTTTAAAAAGTGTCCTGTGGGTCAGTTACACCAAAGCAATGCATTCCAACAAAGCCATGTTTCCTACGGTTTTGACAGCTGCCACACTGAGGTTCCTGTTGAAGCCTGGTGAGATATCTTGGCTAAACAGCACCACCACCACCATCCTAATAATTTACTACCATATCCTACAAAGTGACTCAAACCAGAAACAGGGATAAGAGTGGCTGCAAGGCTGCTAGGAGTCTAACGCAGGCGAAAATTCTGGTGTTATCTGTCCATTTGTGGGAAAATGAAGTACTGTATACATCCTGGGTAATTGTTTAAAAAATAGAATCTTTTCCTGAAAATGTAAACACTATTTTTAACGGATACACTAGTACAAATATGCTCCTCTTAGTTTGGTAAATGAAGTCTGGTTACTACCCTGTTTCCCCGAAAATAAGACCTAGCCGGACAGTCAGCTCTAACGCGTCTTTTGGAGCAAAAATTAATATAAGACCCGGTTAATATAATATAATATAATATAATATAATAATGTAATACAATATACTAGGTCTTATATTAATTTTTGCTCCAAAAGACGCGTTAGAGCTGACTGTCCGGCTAGGTCTTATTTTCGGGGAAACATGGTATCAGTAATGGAATGAGCCCTCACCAAAAACTGTTCTAAACTACTGACATTAAAGCAGGACAGTTTTCATCACATTTAAGTCAGGTTGAATTCGTTTAACAAACATTTACTGAACACCAACTGTGCAAGGCATTCTTTGAGACATAGTTAAAAACAACAACAACAAACAAACAAAAACCAGACAGGGTTCCTGGACCCTCTGAGGGTAGAGACAGATAAATGCCTTTAAGACTTCATAAGTAACCAACCAATCCTGTGGCAGAAGATAACAAAGAACTCTAACAAATGAAAATGCTCTGAAAACTGTAATTCTTAAAGCAGAAACCAATACCTATAGTCCTTTACTCTCTAATGTTGTTTTTCAAATTTAAGATTTTGGTTTCTCAGTTAATTTGCTAGAATGAACATTTTTAGGGCCAAAGGATCAGGAAAATTTGAAGAGTCTTACAATACTGGGAAGGACTGGGAGGAACAGGGATAGTCTCATGCTGTTGGTAGGAGGACAAATGAGTACAACCACTTTGGAAAAACAGTATATTATCTCATAAAACTAAAGACCCAGTAATTCCACTACCCAATGTGGCTCAGAGAAACTCCTCCTGCACATTTCCATCCGCACACATGAAAATGTTCATAGCATCATTGTTCATCAACAGCCAAAAACATCATCAATAGCAGAATGGCTACATAAATTGCCATATATTCATATAATGGGATGCTATATAGCCATGAAGTTAAACTACAGTTCTACATAAGGTCATGGATGAAAATTACAAACATACTGTTAGGTTCTGAAAGAAGACACAAAAGAATACATACATTATTATTCCATTTATATAAAGTTCAAAAACAGACAAAATTAAACTATAATCGTTTGCAATGAATCCTAGGTGGTAAAATCACAAAGAAAGCTAAGGTAACAACTGTCACAAATGTCAGACTAGACTAACAGACTAACAGACTTAGACTAACTTCTGGGTGTTAGAAATGATATATTTCTAGGTCTTATTGGTGGTTATATAGGTACTTGTTTTTTATAATTAGTCTTTATACAGTTATGTTTTGTGTCTTTCTCTGTTACATTTCATAGTGAAAATGTTCAAACACACGTTAATCATCAAATAGAGTGTTGACCTTTAAACAACACAGGTTTGAACTGCATGGGTCCAATCATACGTGGATTTTTTTCAATAAATATTGTAAATGTATTTTATGATTTTCTTAATAACATTTTCTTTTCCCTAGCTATATAATTTTATAATTTATTGTAAAAATACAGTATATAATACATATAACATACAAAACATATGTTAATCAACTGTTTATGTTACCGGTAAGGCTTCTGGTCAACAGTAGGCTATTAAGTTTTGGGGGAGTCAAAAGCTATAGGCATATTTTCAAATGCATAAGGGATCAGTGCCCCTAACCCTAGTGCTGCTCAAGAGTCGAGTGTGCGTGTGTGTGTGTGTGTGTGTATAAATTGTATACACAATGAATGTATAAAACTTATTGAATATTTATTATAAATAAGACATATTTATTTCCTCTAATGTCTAAGGGTAAATACAATGTCTTGCACAGAATACACCCTCGATTATTTTCTTTCCCCAAGAGAATTCAGGATGTAAACTTGGTTAATAGAGCAGGGCCACTCAGGAATGAATACCTATAGATAATCTTTCCTACTATGTTTCCTTTTGAATTTATATGCAATACCTAAAATCTGTATGTCAGGAAATTTTCTACTGACACAAATGTTTAAGTCTATGTATGACTATTCACCAAGATCCATTAGCTAATAGTAACTGAATTATTACAAGAAATAAACAGAAGCTTCTGAAAAGGCAAAGCCAGGATACAAGTACTTTTTGGTATTATCGTTTTAGTTTTGGAGCCTCTGAGGACTTCCCATCTCAACTCTGTATAGAAACCGAAGTCCTTACAGTGGCTGAACAGGCCCTGCACAATCTGGACCTCATTACCTCTCCCGCCTCATCTCTAATTACATCCTCCTGAGCTCACTATGTTCCAGCCACACTGCCCTTCTTTGCTGTTGTTCCTCAGACAGAATAGACTTGTTCCTGCCTCGGGGCTCTGTACTTGCCCTTTTCTCTACCTGGACAACTCTTCCCTGAGATATTCTCTTGGGCACACTCCCTCACTATTGTTTGGTCTTTCTGTAATAGTCACTATCTCTGTGAGGTCTTCCCTGACACCCTTCAAAATGTCCTCCCCACCCTCCCTCTACAGCCCCAGTTATTCTCCTTCTCCACTATTTTTTTCTGTAGCACATAAAGTCACCTACCATACCGTGTGTATCTGGATTTAAGAGGGCAGACTCTGTCTGGTCTGTTGCTGTACCCACTGTCTGGCACATGGAAGGCCAGAAATAAATATTTAATAAATGATTACATTAACCTCTGTTTCTTTTGGACTTCCATCCTTGAAAGATTAGACAGTAACTCCATACATTCAAAAAACAGTATTTCCCCTCTGTATATATGTCCAATTTATTAACAAAGTTTGTTTTACTAACAAGTTTCAGGTTTATGTTCTTATTAACAATAGTGAGTCAGAGGTAGGACTTAAAGTCGACACAAACTAAATTCTCTTTTCCCTGACAGAGCGTGCAGTACCTGTCGTAATACCAACAGCAGCGCCAGAGACAAGCAGTCTCCGGTCCCCCTGCTCGAGCGCGCACTGGCGGGACCACCCTGGGAACTACTTGACAAGACGGAGCAGGAAGACTGAGCGATTGCTTCCTTTAGCTATACTTTTCATTATTTTTAAGTTTTTAAAAAATGAACATGTCTTATTTTTATAGTCAGAAAAAAAGGTGTTCTAAAGAAAGAATTATGCAAACAAAATATAATTTCAAGAAGAAACTTCTTTACATTGTATTGTTCCCACAGAAACAATTAAGGCTTCTGTTATGTATCCAGATAAAATAGCCCAAGAAGGTAACGAGGGTTAGAAAAAAATAATTTTTGACTTACGAACTAAAAATGTTTATGGCAGTTTCCAGAGTTCAAGGGAAAAGAAAACCCCATTGTGTTAGTGTTCCACATAAAAAACAATTGTATTCCAAAAAAAAAGATTTAAAATAGGAATATTTCTCCACAGCATAAAATGTGGGACTGACGTGATAAAGTGCTGGCAATGAACCCTATTCAAACTTAGTGATTACAACAGCGGAAGGAAGACAGTTCACTAACCAAAGCTACTGGGAGACATAAGAGACTTCTGACCACTGAGCCAGAACATACTTTTGACAGACTACTTCACCCAGGCTAACGTCAGAGGAAGCCTAGATCCAAAGCTGACTTTCCCACCACAACACTTCTAACCTGAACTATATCCTAAGATATAATAAATCTGAAAGAAAATACACAGCCATATGATTTTCTACAGTTATATTCATTACTAAGATTTCCATTTTAAGGTCTTATCAATTGTTTTTTAAAATACGTAACACATAAATTCGTCTCAAATTTTTAAGATCGTTGATATATTCATGAGGTGAATATATCATGAATATATATTCATATATGAGGTAGCTGCCCAAACTAGTTAAGGAATTCCTACTTAAATACTTGCAGCAGACAGAGTGTATTATTAGAGAAGAGTAACAGTTTTCACTTTTAACACTTCAGCATTCCAAGTGCTAAAAGCTTTGAATAGGACCCACGTTTACAGAGGAAAAAAACATGGAATATGAAAATTTTAAATATACTCAGATTCATGATAATGACTAAAAGTATAGTGGATTAAGGACTCTAGAAAAAAATTATAAATAAAAACCACTGATCATTAAAACATATGGTCCCTGAACAAAATTTATTTGTAATAATTTTATTCTAAAGTGAAGGCTTATATTTTTGAAATGTTTAATTTGGCTAAGAACGCTCCAAGAAACTCTTTCATAAATATCAGCTATGTTTGGATTATGCTGAATTTATAAGGTAACACAAGAATTGCATGAACTGGAGATCACTAAATAGGCCTTCATTTAGCGGGCAGGGAGTATTCTAGGAGTTTAATAGTAGTAACAGAAAACTTAGAAGAGAGAAGGGGAAAAGGTGAGTAGATACTGACATTTATGAAAAACAGTTATTGGATATGAGACAATAAAAACACAAAATATTAAAATGCAAAGGCTGCCAAATTTATCAGATTCCCAAGATAATCCATCGGAAAAGAAATTTTCAGAGATTCTGGCTCTAGCAAAAGGCTGGCATTCCAAGTTATGGAAGATTTTCCTCATCCCTTTCCCTCCCTCAAATGGTATATGTGAATACCAAAGTGGTGGATCAAGTGGGAGAATTCAAGTAAGGTATTTAGAACAAAATCAAACCTCCAAAGCAACAAAAAGGAGCAGGAGGAAGGAGAAAACCACAGGGAGGTAGGTATATGTCTGAGGTTTTTGTTCACTAGAGTTTTTTCTGTAACGTCAAAAAAGTGAAAACAGTTTACATATCCATCAAAGGGGTTTGGCAAAACTGTAAAACAGTGAAATAAAAATAAAACAGCTAAAACAAAGGACCTAGATCTATATGTATCCAGATGAACAGATGTTGAAAAATAGGAATAAATGAAAAAAGTGACTCCCACAGAATTTATTTATGTATTTATACACCCACATTTATACATTTCACACACGCTGCACTGAAAAAAGGCACACTAAATTCATGGTAACAGGTTGTCTCTGGGGCGTGAGAGAGAAGAAAGAACTGAAAAAGTCAATAAAGAGGACAATCTCTAATTTCTGTTTGGCTTTTTTTTTTTAACCTTTCAAAAACAGTGAATTGAGAGGGAAAATTAAATTAGAAAAGCTTTTTTAAAAATCAGCATCAGAGCAATTTTGTAAATAGACAGTAACATGATCTGAATCAACCTTTCCCTCGGCCCCTATCGCAGCCAATGAATTCAGCCCCAATCTTCTCAATAATGGAATATCTAGCATTTATTGGTAAAACATTTTTCCCAGTTGATGGGAGTTACAGAGCACTGGGGTTACTCGAAAAGGCAGGGAGTAAATAGATTGACTTCATAGACTTCAGTAAAGCAAGTATTATTTTAAATAAAAATAATACTCATAGTCATCCAGCAGATCTTCAAAAAAAGCTGTAAATATTCATAAGGAACCATGTTTCCACAGAGCACCTTCTCTATCCTTTCTAACCTCCTAACCTCTATAGAACCTCTGTTCTGTTCTACCTTCTAACTTGAACACTCGTCCTCCATCTGTCCCTAATCTTACTCATTCCCCTCGCAGACCAATCCCTCCTTTAATCACCTCAAATTTTAGTACCTCAAAATTTAGTACATTTTTAAAAAGAAAAACTTGAGACTTTTTGAAATGATTTAATAAGCTTTTTCTCTTTCAAATACGTTTTTCCCTCCCTCTTCCTTTACTTATTCCATCCCGGTGTTTTCCTTCCATTCTCTTGCTAACCCAACAGTTGCTTTTCAACTGCTAGCAAGCAAGCCTCTGGCATGTTTATACTTTTGACTTTTAAGGAAAAGATATTTCCAAGTAAACCAAACAAAATCGCACTCCACAGACCAAAGGTCAAATAAGGGAGAAAAATAAAGTAAAAAATACTAACCATATTTTGTTGCCATTCATTTTGGCAGTATGGCTAGGGATAAAGTTCTAATTACCAAATGAGAGAGCAAAACCAAACTTGCTTGTACATTTTATCCTCTTTATAGCATTTAAATATATCTGGAGTCTTGTCACAAGCACTTGGGTTAAGAATAATAAGGCCACTTAGAATAGGTCTGTACATTTGAGAACTGCAACCTACTAGAACCATAACCTCAGGATTCAGAGTCGACGTACAACCCATGCACCCTCACGCCCATCCTCCTGATCTTCTTTAAAAAAACAAGACAAACAAATGAGAAACAAAAACTCATAGACACAGACAATAATTTAGTGGTTACCAGAGGGTAAGGGGGTGGGGGGTGGGTGATGAGGGTAAAGGGGATCAAATATATGGTGATGGAAGGAGAACTGACTCTGGGTGGTGAACACACAATGGGATTTATAGACGATGTAATACAGAATTGTACACCTGAAATCTATGTAAATTTACTAACAATTGTCACCCCAATAAAATTAATTAAAAAAAAAATTTCCAAGTCCTTTCAGTTAAGTGCTTTATGCTATAGAAGCATTCTCTCACAGTAGCAGTTTCAAGTGCTTCAGTCCTCAAAGTACTTCGTTCGACATTCACGATCTTACTGAGGATTTTTAACAGCTCCTCATGTGACACATGCAGGGCAAATATTTTACAAATAAGGGAACAGAAGCCCAGAGGTTGCGATCTGTCATGGTCACAGGCTCTTAAGGGGTTTGAAATCCGAACTCAAGTCTTCCAACTCTTAATCCACTACTTTATAATTCTTGTGACTAGGTGATTCTTAGATCAGGTATGGTCTTTTATTGAACATGTGAAAACTGGGAAAATATTCAATAAAAGACACATTCATGTCCTTACTTTCAGTTCCAATTTCATTTTCAAGTGGCAACTCTGTTGAAAAGTACACTCTTTTGTTCTAACAAATTCTGAGCGCCATTATTAATGCAGACCTGGGCAAATCGTTGATAGGCTTATGTCTACTTTTAAGACTGGACTTTGGGAACAAATCGTATGTCCTAATACTTTTAGAATGACTTTCCATGCTTTAGTACCTAATCATTATTAATTTTTTTAAATAAAATGTCTTCTGTTCTAACATGCCAGAGTAATTTTTTAGTCGGAGTTTCTGAGAAACCAGTGTCTTTTCCTCTGGAGATCTCTATCTCCCATTAGCCACAAGATTACAGAATTAAAAAGCACAATTTCTATCATTTCTTAATTATATTCATTTGAAATGTCTAACATGACTAAAATACTAAATGGCACCATCTTCTACCCAGTTGTTCAACCCTGAAACCTATCTTCATGTCTCATCTATCAGCAAGCCCAGTCAGCTGTCCTGCTTCCTAATATAGTCCACATTTACCCATTTCTGTCTAATTTTATCCTTTCTGTGCAGTTTTCTCACCCAAACCAGTGTTAAATGGCTTCTAATTGATCTCTCGGCTTCCTCTATAGCGCAATCTATTCTCCATGTAGTAGCCACAAGGAACTTTTAAAAAGTAAATCAGATTGTGTCACTCTTCCAGTTAACCACACTTAGGATAAAATTCCGTGTCTTTACCTGACCTTATAGGCTGGCCCATTATACCAAATTCATCACCTACCTCTATTCCACATCACCAACTTCACTGCAAACACACTGGTCTTCTTTGTATTATATAAATAAGCCACGCCTGCTTTCATCTCAGGGCCTTTGACTGTCTCCCCTAGCCTGAAAGATCCTGCTAGATATTCACATTGCTTGCTTCTTGTTACTTAGGTCTTGGCTCAAACGTCACCTATTTTTCAAATAAAGCCTTCTCTGACCACAGTCAAAAGCAGTAGTAGTCCCACCCCACCGTCTATGCATTTGTTTTATGTGAATTAATCCTCCCCTGTCTATAGTCTGTGGCCTCATCATCTTCTGAGTGCACTTATAATACCGACATTCTGGTCCTGCAAAGCTGAAAAGCAGTACCTCATCGGTGGGGGACTCTGCTGATATATGACGCCCAGTTCAAAGTCAGAAGCAGCCCCCCGTCTTTTTCTTTTTAGCATTCAACAGACACTCTCTTAAACTTTCTTTTTTCTTTTGAGTATAAAAATTTTTAAACAAAGCCATCATTAATCTTTGAAAATTTTCCTATTATATCCAAGTAGGCTTATTTTTAAAAATTACAATATCAAGTTTCTAGACTCTGTTGTTACTTTTTATTTGCCTTAAAGAAATCACTACTTTTTCTGACCACTAAAGCCTTACTCTATAGTACAGTTTACTTTCTATCAATTAAACAATTGATCATCATGGGACTGGGGCTCTGGGCTCTGTTTTCAGAGATGGGCTGTTGGCTTACAAACAGAAAAATAAAAGGTAGAGATAAGAGCATTTTGGAGATGGAAGTAATAATAATACCAACAATTTTAACAAATGTTTTATAGGGTGATAAAAATCAAGAAAACTTGCTAATACTACTTAATTCTTCAGGAGTAAAAGACTTCAGTGACCTGAATAAAGGGAGTTCTTTGCTACTAGCCGACTACTGAGGGCACAGGGCTTGCCCGGAGCCTCCTGTACATTTTGTCTGGCACACAGGGGTGCTTCACGAATGTCTGGAGAATACAGAAATTAGCAAAATAATTCTAGAGATGTAAAAGGCCTTAAGGAACACCCAGTCAAATGACTGTGTTTTATAGACCAGGAAATTGAACACCAGAGCAGCACAGTGGTTTGTCCAACGTGACACAGTACACAGGAAGCCAGGAGCAGAGCCAAGACCAGAACCCAAGCTATTCTACTATCTCCCTATATTTACGTTGGAAAAGGCAGATGCTGGGCTCAAGAATTTTAATATGCGTAAATGAAAGATAATGCATTGGTGAAAAACAATCAAACTGTAATTAAGGGAACTGTATTCAATAATGATTTGGAATGCAGAACAGGACCTCAAGGAGGCACTATGGCTACCCATTACGTAGTGTCCAAACGGACCAACCAAATTCTTCTCTCCGTTATCAGAAAGGATACTGGAAACCAGTAAGAAAACACATGCAACACTGACGTCCTCCAACCTAGCTTTCTGGTCTTACCTTACGTAACTTCAAATGAAGTCAACTTTCAGACTACCCAATTCCATTGCTCAACCTACATTCACAATAGCATTCAAGTGGCCATACAAACTGGATTCCTCCCTAAGGAAGTGGGGTTACAAAGATAAATTTGCAGCTCTATTTGTTCTTGGACCTCTATAACCTTTTCTCCCGTTCAATTCAACCATATTTTTATTGATTAAAACTTCACAGACATGACTTACCTCTGATCCTCAAGATGTGAAAAGGCTCTTTTATTTCCTGAAAACCCTTTCCTTCAAAAAGCAAAGATTCATCTTATCAGCCTTATCAAATTATTATCAAGTGCCCGTTTTGAGAAAGTCCTATGGATTATTTAAATTTTGGAAGACTAGTATTCCTCACCTATACAAGTAGTAGAATCACAAGCAAAGATAGATTTTTATCCTAAGTCCAACAACTAATCTTAACATTAATAAATGTGTTTCTATTGCTTGAGCCCTAAAGTCAATCAACCATTAAAAATATTCACTGAATGCAATTCAGATAGATGTCCAGTCCCATGTTAACTACCAGCCTCACCACCACCAATTGCATTGCTTAGTTTGAAAAAAGAGAAAATGTTGCCAGCCTTGAAGATCCAGGAAAAGATTCAACTTACAGTTTAAAAAAAGGACTGTTTATATTTTCAAGAACTAAGTCTCCTCAATATATAAATTTTCTTCCTTTAAACAATTTTTCTACCATCTTTGCCTTTAAATAGCAAGCCACTTAGAAGTCACAAAAATTATTTCTCCATCTCTTCACCCCTGGATATTAGATGGACAAAAACTCAGTAAAATCAATGAAAAAAATCTAGAATAGTCAGGTATTCAAATCAAAAAGGGAAGTTTTGGACTCTAGATACAAATTCACTTCAAATATTAAATACTTAAAGAACTCACAAATAAATTCATTTTTAGGGGATTAAGTCTCCAAAGTTACAAAATGTGGGTAAGAGTTAGTACGACCACCTTATCTTTACTGCCAGAGGTAGTGACTTTAAGAACTGTCTTGAAGGTCATTTTATTGGGTGTTCCAAAATCAATTCTTCACAACAAGAAAAGGATATTAGTTAAATAAACTGTTAGAATAAGAATAGAACAAGTCCACATATTCATAAGCTTTTGCTGTCCTTGGGCCCTGAATTCTAGTTCAGACTTTGCAGATACTTTTCTAAATCTGAGTTTTCTCATCTTTAAATTGAGGGCAACTGTCCAAGAATCTCTAAGGTCCCATCTAGAGCTGAAGTTCTATTATGTCCCTTTGGAAATATTGTTAAAATTATACCAGCTTCTCTTTTTAAAAACTAAAAGCAATACACCTACAGCATAAATAATCCAAAAGTTATAGAAGCTATAATTGAAAACTGAAAGTTTCCTTCCAGATACCCAAATCCCTCTTCTAAAGACAACTACTGTTTTCTTTTGTAGCCTCAGAAACAAAAAAATGGGGCATATACCAGCAAATAAATTCATTCATATTCTTCTCTCTCTCTCTCTCTCTCTCTCTCTCTCTCTCTCTCTCTCTCTCTCTCTCTCATATTCCCAGGAGGCACACATATACATCATTCTTTCTAAAGGTTGCAAAGAATTCTATTGTACCCTGATGTGTATTTTGCTACTGCAAACGAGAAAATAGGTATATTTGAACATAGGTGAAAACAAGCCCAAGAGCCTTGTGCATTGTTTATTTTGACAGATATTGCCAAATTGTCCTACAAAGTGTTGTACCAACGATATATAATATTTATTCCCTGCATGATTCCCTGGTTCCCCGCACCTCTGAATATCTCTACCCTCTCGATATACTATTCATCCACGATGGTCAGAGACAGAGACATAAACAAACCTTTAAGCAGAACTGCCAGTGAGACTTAGACCAAAAAAAAACACACAAAAGGCCAGAAATGTCTTTTATGAATTAAGTGGACAAACTCCAGCCAAAAAATGGTATGTGGTACTTGTTTGTTTGTAAGATTCAAGTGTTGCTGTTTCCTTCAGATGTCTGTAAATGAAGATACCAACAGAAAATAAATTTGGGGGGTTTGGTGGGGAAGCACAAAGAGAGTAGGTGAACAACTTGTATTAATATTACGGATTCTATAATCCCAAGGAGACCCAATTCTGTCTTAGATCAGGATGTGGATTTAATAATGTGTATGGCTCAATTCTTCCACATATAATCCGGCCAATTTTACTCAGAGATGATTATCAGCATAGTAAAAAGTCAATTAAGTTCCTTATCTTTATCACTGGCAAGGGGTCTCTATTAATTCAGCTTTTTACCCCAAAATTAATTGGGATAATGCATGATTCCAGAGGTCATATAAGTGTTAATAAAGCACACAGGGAGCAACTCTTTCTGTATTTTAAAAGTGTTTTTTATTAAATAATTGGTATAATGCATACCATGTAGTATTAGGGTGGTGCAAAAGTAATTGTGGTTTAAAAGGTTAAAAAATTGCAAAAACCGCAATTACTTTTTGCACCTAACAGATACTCAGTAAGTACCTTAAGTTTATACACACCATCCACTTTGAGGTGTATGTGTGGGGGTGGGGGTGAGCACATAAGTTTCTAAAAACAACATATAGATAAAAGTTCTCATTTTACTGTCCTATAATTTGCTATTACAGCTGGCCCTTGAACAGCATGGTTTTGAACTGCATGGGTCCACTTATAAGCAGATTTTTTTCAATAAATATACAGTCGGCCCTCTGTATCCCCAGGTTTCACATCCGCAGGTTCCGAGGACGCAGAGAGCCAAATGTATGCATTGTTCCACACCATTTTATATAAGCAACTTGAGCATTTGCGTATTTTGGTCTCTGCCCATGGGTTTCTGGAACCAATCTTCCGCAGGTACTAAGGGATGACTGCAGTTAAGTACACGTGGATTTTCAACTGCAAGGTCAGTGTCTCCAACTCCCGTGTTGTTGAAGGTCAACTTTGTAAGTATTTATTACGATGTCTTCAGTGGCAGTACGCTATCATATTTTTGGGGGAAAAAGGAAAAACTATACTTTGGTCTTACACTAAAAAATGGAAAAAAATTTTTTTTCATTTAGAATCATGGAAATGCAGTATATCTAATGAAAAAAAATGTTTTTAAATTTAGAATCAGGGAAATGCAGTATATCTAATGCAGTATGTTTGTTTTCAGCAGAAACTCCATCTGATTTTATTAAAAAAAAAAAAAGCAGGAAAATACAATTTAGGAACACCTACTGTGAGATTATTTCCAACATATTCTTTCCTCTCCTCACCCAAGTAAACCAACCACACGTAACACTAAATCTCTTAACAATACTGTCCCAGGTTTCTTCTATTACCAGGGGATCACACACAAAACAAACGAACAGAAAACAAAACCCTCACAATTTTAAACATCAGTTGGAAGCACTCAGAATCAAGGCCAACCTTACAAACACCGACGATGAAACTAACCAAGCACAACAAGTCCTTTGCTGATGGCCAGAAGCATCTCTTTCAAAACGAGGGCGATCTTCTCAGCCCTTGTTCTGCCTACACCACAAATGATCAGTGGTGCTCAACACCAGCCCCTGGACTCAGAGGACGTTGTTTCAGGCACCTAACAAGGCATCAACTAGGAAAGGGAGGGGAAATTGAACCAATGGGACATAAAATCAAATAAATGGCTTACTTGGCAAGGATCCTGTCCATGATATTATCAAAATATCATGTGGGAGGTCCCCAAATTGTAACACTAATAAAGAAACCCTTACCTGTAGGCATATGATTTGGATAGGCCCCTTAAGATTGACTGCAGCTGAAAAAAAATTAAAGTCTTCTAGTTGCTGGCAAATTCTACCGAACGAGGTTCAATGTCCTATCTACCAGAGTGAATTCCACACATTTGTAGACAAAAATTTTAGATTATTTATAATTTCCAAATAAAAATTATAAATCAAAGAAAAACAAATATTCCAATCATAATTAAAGAAGCAGGCCTCACACTGAGATGAAATAATTACATCTTCAACACAGTCCACTGTTTCTAAGACACACAAGAGTCTGTTTCTTGCACATGGTATTAAGTGGGAATGGATCAAGGAGAGAAAATATATGATTACTTGAAACTAATCCAAAAATCAAATCTAAAGACATTTAACACTGAGCTTGCAGATACTATCAAGAACAAACTAAACTAATATTTGGTTGGGTTGCTGTGTTAAATGGCCAGCTATTATGACACAGAAGAAAATAATGGTTCATGATTGGCCGTAGACAGTCTGGTAGCCAAAGTGTGTACTGATTGGTTCCTGCCCATACTTGCCATAAAGTTAATCCAATAAAATCATGTAATGCAAGTAACTTCCAAAAGTAAGTAGTTTTGTTCACTGAATGAGTCTTTCATGAGTATGTAGTCTATACAAAGCATAGTAGTCAAGGCAGTCCAGTAGAATGGAGGTGTCTTAGTTTTCTACTGCTGCATAAGGATTACCAAACACTGATGTCCAATGTCCTTGAGACTGCCACATTATTTATAATTAGCCCAATCACCCCTATTAACATCGCATGTCTAGAAACTTTGACTTTCACAACTGATGTTAATTTAGCTAATTCAAAATATCTTTACATTATAGTTGGCAATAAAGATACTGTTATCCTCACTATTCCAGAAAGAAATTATGAATTTTATTTTAATTCCTACCATAATTGAAGGAAATGAAAACTTATTTAAAAAGAAATTTTTTTAAATTAAAAAAGAATACTGTAGATAATCTGTAGTGAAATCTATCACAATTTACTGGTGAAAAAAAGACTGGAGTCAGTACAGCGCTCACTATCCAGTTTGTAGACTCTTCAGATCTTTTGTTGAATCTGTCTTCAAATAGTGATAACAGAGTAGGAGGAGAATATAAATTTAAATCCACCAATTTTGTCATTTGTGAGTTTGGTCAAAGAATTGGTGAGAAAGTTAAGAGAAATTTGTTAAAAGGAGGTTTTGACATTATAAAACGTTCTAACCAGATCCTATTAAAAGAGTACAAGAGAAGAGCACCCACAGAACTCTGGGATAAATTCTAAATACATTTCTTTTTCTTTTAACAATTTTTATGTACAGCAAAAGTTACCTTTTGCGTAAAGTTATACAGTCTGTGAATTTTGATAAAATTCACATATAACCACCACCACATTCAAAATACAAAATAGTTTATGTGTGAATTTTAGGACAACCACCATAAATAAGTGATCTAAAGCACTTACTTCAAAAGATTTCTACCAAATGAAAACAGATAAAACAGGACGTAAAAATTTAAATAAGGATTTAATGAAAATAGAGGAATACTGGCTCCTCTCTACTTTTACTCCTGCTTTCTAACCAATCCAAACTACAATCGCTCACATTTCTTTAATTCCCATGGCATCAGTTACCATGTTCAAGCATTATCTCTTTTATGCCGAAAACCAACTTCCTGCTATGAGAAACCAACTTCCTGCTATGAGACGCCTCGTGGCTATCTCATAGGCATCTCAAACTCTGCAAGTCCAAAATGGAAGCCCATCTTCCCTCCAAAACCTGTTTTCCAGTGACCCTACCATTCATCCAAGTGCTCAAACTGGAAACCCAGGTGTTAGCCTTAACTCCCCACCCTCCCTCACTATCCCACCGCCAGTTTAATCAATCACCATGTCATGTCAATTTTACTGCAGAAATATATCCCCAAACCATCTATTTCTCTTGATCCCCACAACCAACAACCAGCTTAATTAGTTCAGGACATTAGTAAACTGCAATATCACCTTAATTAATGTACTACTTTCTTAATTCATTCCTGCAGAGTACACTGTTACTGTGCCATGGCATCTTTGCAAGTAACGTTTCCTCTACCCAGAATGCCTTTCCGTCATCTTTGTAAAACATCTACTCCAATCTCTCCAAGTAGAATTAAACCTCACTTTTAGTGCGTACACCTGTTGCTGTTGTAATTATGTCTTTCCAACTGGACTGAGAGTCTCAGGAGAGCACTTACTTAACTGTGTTATATTCACCTTGGTAAGCTGGATGTCAGGCAGTGCCCAGCAAATAGTAAGTGCTTAACAAATGTTTGAAAAATGAATGAGTGAATGTATCATGATCCAGATTAAAGGACCTCAAGGATTTTTACTTCCCTTTGCTAAGATTCCATGTTTACCAAGTGATCTCCTGCTTATTCCATCCAACACAGTAGTTACTAGTTGTATGATTTCAGGGCAAGTTATTAAAAAGCTTCTCTGTGCCTCAGACTCCTCACCTGTAAAACACAGATAAGAATACCTCCTTCATAAGGTTATTGTGAAGATTAAATTAGTTAAATACATGTAATGCTTAGAGCAGTACCTGACACATAGTAAGTGTTCAGTAAACGTTAGTTATTGTTGTTAGTTTTCTAATAATACCCTGATGCTCGGAAGGGAATGGACTGCGCAGGCACATGTTTTCTAGATCATGAAAAAGACTACCCTCGATGTACATTAATGAAGTGGCATTCCGCTTTCTCTGCCGGCGCCTTGTGGCTTGGTTGCCACTTTTCCATGAGACCAATCAACCCTGATGACAATGAAGAAATGGAGTTTACTTGCAAAACTGCGGAATGTACCCTGAATCTTGAAGATCCCATTAAGTTAGCAGCTTCCTGAGAGGACTTGTAAGTAGAGCTAGTTGGTCACCTTATGACAACTTTCAGTCTCTCTACAAAGCAACATGTTGGTCAAAGATAGTACAGTGCGACGAATGTGATGCTAGGAGGGAGATCCTTAGAGGACGCCACTAACTCGCTTTGAGTATGACTGTATACTTCCAAGGGAAAGTCTCAGCTTAACATAAAGTACTAGTCAACTCTCAATTATCCACACTAAAGGAGGTGAAACTGGTATAAATGATTCAAAACAGATAGTAAAAAAGAAATCCTTACCATTTTACTTAGTAATGTATTATGTAATTTCTCCTACAGATTTATATCCAAAATTGTATCTGGGCTAAACTAATAATAAATGTATTTACACAGCCTGGCCATACATTAAAGACATCATGGGAGTGAATTAAAAATAAAAAGAAGCCAGCATGAGATGAATTCACACAGATAATTTACATCAGGGTAATTTAAAACTGACTATTATTATATAATAATTCCTCTCAACCTCACAGTATCCTCTTGAGGCTCAATCTTAGCCATACAATTCTTTCAAAAGAAAATCTCCAAATGTCACTTAAAAATAAAAGATGAAAACAACTGAGTTTCTAATGGTGAATCAATTTAGCCTTCGGAAGCCATGAGAGAATCATCCAATTGAAGATTTTCACTCCACAGAGCGGGAGGTGCATTCCTGTGCCTGAAGAGCTAGAAGTGGGTATCAGCCTAACTGCAGGCCAATTTATTTCAAACAATCGAGGTATCCTTGAAACGTTACGTAACAATCTCAGTGCCAGTAAGTACACTTCAGGGACTATCTTGTCTAAACCCTTTCATTTTATAGAAGAAACTGATATCCACAAAAGTTGCAAAATGTCTGTCAAACTACATAATAGAATGAACATTTAAGTATTTGGAAGTTTATTAAAATTTTAAGATATATTCGACATACAACACTATTTTTAGGTGTACCACATAACGATTTAATGGATGTATGTATTGCAAAATGATCACCACAATAACTTTAGTTAACATCCATCACACCACACATAGCTACAAAAAAATATTTTTCTTGTGAAGAGAACTTGTAAGAACCACAGGAAGTTCATCATTTAAATAATCCACTTATATAAATAACCTCCCACATTTCTTATAAAAAGAAACTTTAATATATTTAGTTTGCTTAAATTAGGCCATATCTAGGTATCTGCTTTATCTTGTACGTAGATCCATGATCCATACTGTACAACTTCAAGTGTACTAAAATTAAATCAGTCCTGGGATATAACTTGACTCCCCTACAAACCTCTCCACTATGCCACAACATGAATGTTTCTCTCCCATTAGTCTAGCAGCTGGACTCTACTATTTGTCAGCTTATACATACAACCATGTCCCTTCCCCAAATTTGTTCAGAAAGCCAGGAATGTTCTCCTACTTCTTACCTGAATATTACCCTCTGGATCCAGGTCAAATTTCACCTTGCCTCAAAGTTTTTCCTTAGCACCCAGTTCACTCTGCATTCCTATCAGACAGAGGATGCCAAAAAAAATGTATACATATTTTAAGAAAGGAAAAAAACTGTTTTTAAAATTGTAATAACATATACTGATAACAGAAGATGGATACAAGTCACGCATGACTTCTGCAATTACACTCTGCTACCATAATTCAATTCAACTTCAAAAATACATAGATAACATCGCATAAAATGTGTATACATCTTTTTGGCAACCCTGGTATTTATTGTCACTCTCCTGAGAGTTAACAAATGTTACTTAGAATCCATTACCTGATAATTACCACAGGATGCCCAGAATTGTAACTATTCTGTATATATGCCTTTCCCTACCCCAAAATTCTCTTGGTAGGTCTAGTGACACCTAGAACTAGGTACTTCAAAAACAAAACAGCTGGTAGGAGAATAAAATTTATTTTTTTCCCTTTATTAAAATTAAAATGTCCTTTAATGCTGTTTACATTTCTTTTTAACTATAAAAATATTTAAAGAGTAATTAGGAAAAAATCAGCACACTGCATATCCTTTACAACAATTCCACTTCAGGAATCCATCCTATGAAATCAGTGTGATCAGTACATAAAAATTTATGTACGAGGATGTTCATCACAGCATAATTTATAAGCAAAAACTGGAGAAAAAGGAAGTTCATTAGTAGGGAATTGGCCAAATAAAATATGATGCACCTATACCATAGAATTCTATGTAGTTACTTTAAAAGATTATTTTTAAGTAACATGAAATTTTTAACTTTTTCTTTTTTCTTTTTTTTCCTATTTTTCCATTTTTTATTACAGAAAAATCAAATCTTTTGACTGAAAAAAATACAGTGTAGATTTTGAAATCACACACAACTCTTTTTAAGGATTTGTGTGATAGTGCATTATTCACATCTACTACCATCACCACCACTAAGGAATAACACACTAGCTCATGGAGAAGCAGTCCCTAACAACTGTGTTTCCCCGAAAGTAAGACCTAGCCGGACCATCAGCTCTAATGCGTCTTCTGGAGCAAAAACTAATATAAAACCTGGTCTTATTTTGCTATAAGACCCAGCCTTTATAATACAATGTAATATAATATAATTAATATAATATAATATAATATAATATAATATAATATAATATAATATAATATAATATAATATAATACTGGTCTTATATTAATTTGCTCCAAAAGACGCATTAGAGCTGATGGTCAGGCTAGGTTTTACTTTCGGGGAAACACAGAATGCGTCAAAGTCCACATGCAATTAACTTCCCTGTTTTCATGTTGTTTCTTCAAGCAAGAAGTTTCTGAAACAACTGACTGATAACTTTCGCTGAAGAAGGTTTCTCACCTATATAGAGTAGGTTTCCAAAGTGGTGACAAGATGGCAATGAGTCAAATCATCATCAAGACAAGTTCCATTCCAAAGATCAACCATCACCATCACTACCATCCCATCATCAGACCACTGGACCACCAGGTGCACGAACTATTAAGTTGGTGCAAAAGTGTGCGTTTTTGCAATTATTTTTAACCTTTTAAACTGCAATTTCTTTTGCACCAACCTAATACCACTAGTCGATTTAGCATCTCTAGTCAACAGATTTGAGTACTGGGGCATATACTAAGGCCACCATGGGACTCCATGTCTTTGTGTTGACAGGATTTCAACTTCAATGGCTCCCACAGCCATTCCACTTCAGAGGCTCTTCCACACTCTCATGCCTTGGCAAGGATCTCTTGGAATTTTCTCTACTTTCCAAATACCAACTTCTGAACTTTTCTCTCTGAATTCCTATTCCGTCTTCCAAAAGGAAGGGAAGAGTCAAGATGAGAAAACAAAGTGCAAAAGCCCTGAAGGAGGAGCTAGCTGGGTATACTGGAAGAGAAGGAAAGCTGGTATAGCTTGAACATGGTGAACAATGTACAAGAAACAAGTAGAGACCGTATATATCTCAGAGGGCCTACCAGGTCATGGAAAGACTTTGGACGTTGTTATTTTCATAAATTTTGTCACTCCCACGGTGAATCAATTTTATATAAATGAAACCTAGATCTATGTTTCAAACCTCATCTCCTCTTCCAAAACCCAGTGAAATAGTAGATTCAACTGCCTGCCTGCTATGCAGCCTCTCCTAAATGACAATACATGCAAAGCCAAACTATCGTTTTCCCCAAATCAGTTCCTCCTATTTTATACCTGCTAAGAGAAGATCATTCATCCATCCAGGCTTGGTATCTCAAAGCTATCTTTCATTCCTTGCCTACTGTCCACTGCCAATACAGGCTCCACAGGTTCTCAAATCTCCAACCTACTCTTTCTTTTCTAGTCCCATTGCCACTATCCTGGTTCACACTAGCACCAATTCTTGTTCAGATTAGCAAAATAGGCTAACCAGTCCTTTCCCCACCAAAATTACCCTACATGATGTCATTACATACTTTTAAGACCACCAATAGGCACAGATAATACACAAATTTATTACCTCAAGTTCTTACTTCAAGATCCCCTCATATCTGCCTACTTAACATATTTATACTTAGCTTCATTCACATCTCAAATTTAACATGTCTAAAATTGAACGCCTGATTTCTGATCTTCCCTCCAAATCCCACACCTACTCCTGCCATTCCTCTCTCTATCTCCCATGTTAGTAAATGGCACCTCTACCCATCCAATTGCTTGAGCCAAAAAACCTTGGAGTCATCCTTGACACTTTCTCTTAACTCCCACATTCAATCTATAATTAAATAGATTCTTTAACATACTTCTCAAATCCATCTACTTTTCTCCATTGCCTCTGCCACCGAGTTCCACCTGCAAAGATTCTTATCTGAGTGGTATGAGGTGCAGCCCAGGCATCAGGATTTCTAAAAGCGCCCAGGTGACTGTAACATGCAGCAAGGGTGAGAATCATTGCTCTACAGGTACTGGACTCCCATTAACCTCTCCGACCTCATTTCTATTCATACGACTTTCTCCCTTGCTCACTTAACTCCAGCTATGCTGGCCTCCTTGCTGCTTCCTTGAACTTGCCAGGCATGTCCATTCCTCATCACTTTTGCCCTTGCTATGCCCTCTGTCTGGAGTTCTGGTTCACTCCACCTTCTACAGAGATTTAAATATTACCTTTGTAATATTTAGTGAGATGTTCCCTGGTCATTCTACTCGAAATTTCAATATCCACCCCCACCCGAATACTCCCTCTACCTCTTTCTCCAGCTTTATTTTTCTCCTGGGGACTTAACACCTTTTAACAGACAATATTTGTCTTGTTTATACACCTCACGAGAGCAGGGATTTTTGTCTGTTTTGGTCCCTCACTACATCCCTAGCACCTAGGACAGCAACTAACATAAGGTAGAAAATTAATATTTAACTCAACAGCAAGCAAGGCCTTCCCAGATTCCCCCTACTAAATTTAATTTCTCTATTATTCCCCTAATAGTAATTTATTCCTTTCCTTCGTAACATTTACAGTAATTCATAATTACATTTGTGTTTGTTGAAGCTTCTTTCCTAGACTGTAAATTCTATGAGAATAGGGATATTCTGCTTGGTTCACCATTATATACACCATTCCTCATGCTGAAGTGGCACAGAGTAACTATTTAAAAAATAGTTAATGAATGAATGAATAAATGAATGAGACCAAATACATTTTCTGAAAGCACACTGTGATCACATTGTTTTTTCAATTAGAAACTTTCAAAGTCTCTCCATCACCTACCACATTAAACCCTAACTACCTGCCCTTGGTAGAAAATCTTCCATGTTCTGGACCAATTTCTTTTCCTGTCTCATCTCCCATTATCCCATGCATCTTTTGTTTCAGAGACACTACACTGTTCATCATTTCTGGTCCACACCCAATACTAACAAACACTGCATTTCCCCACCTCCACATTTTTGCTCATGACATTCCTTCTGCATGAATTCCCTTCCATCTCTGCCAATCAAAGTCCCAGCCTACAAAATACCTACCCTTCAAAACCCAGCTCAAAAGTAACCTTCACAAAGACAGTTCTGACTCCCACCCCAACTTCCCCAACTGAATGATCTCTTCCTCTTTTAAATACCAAAATATGCAATACTGGTTTAATTCCCCACTCATTTTAGAACATAAACCTCCCCCAATTTTTATAAAACCTTTTGTTTATATTCACTCAATAGATATTGGTTGAAATGAAGTCAGTTAACTCCATTACTCCTTTCTCTGTCATAAAACATTTAAATTGGGAGGGGGGTTCTCTTTAGAAAGACCCTTTAAAGACTAAAAGATAAAAAAGCTGGAATGGCCTTCCCTTCTATGCCTTTTCTCAAAAGGCAAGATCTTCCCAAATGCAATTTTTGGAGCTCTGATTCTTAAATGTATTCAACTGCTTGAAAAAAATTGTTAAGCTGCAATGTGCTACTATGATGACATAAATTCTATAAGCTACATTAAAATGGGTTACCCCAAGATTATCACATACTTGAAAGATTATCTGGCTGAAAATCTGAATACCTTAAACTCTGCTGTCTGAAAATGATTACTAGAAAAACGTATCTGTTCAACAAGAAATCTGAAACTTTTATGATCTTCTGAAGTATCCCATTCATTTCTACATCATGTTAAGTGATGTTAAATAACAGCCTAGCAACCCAGTAAAATTCTACCATGAAACACTTGTTGTACCTCACGTAATAGACGTCTGTTTCCTTACCCACACCCTCTCATAAGGTTGTGGTTCCCATGTCGTTCATGGATTCCTGGAGGTCCCTTTCTAGGAGTCCATCAAGTCAAAACTATTTCTATAATACTAAGAAACTGCCTTTTTCATTGTGTTAACATTTGTACTGGTGGTACAAAATCAATAATGGGAAAAAGTGCTGATGCCGTAGCATAAATCCAGGTAATGGCATCAAACTGTACTAGAGTCATATGTCTTTCACCACCATGTACTGGTGATTTTAAAAAGTCAATTTCACTTAAGAATGTTCTTGATGAAGCAATAAAAATTATTGATTTTATAAATCTAAACCCTTGAGTATGGGTATTTTAAATATTCTGTGTGATGAAATGGGAAATATGCAAAAAGCACTTCTGCAGGCTACTCAAGTACAAAGGCTGTCTCCAGGAAAAGCACTTATAACTATCTGAGTTGTGAGTGGAACTGCTTTTTTCACAGAACACTACTTTTACTTGGAACAAAGAACAAACTGCGGTTATTCATACATGAATATTTAGCTGACATTTTCTTGAAAATGAAGTGAGTCTGTCACTTCAAGGAAAACAACTGGCAGTATTTGTTGCCAGTGATAAAATCCGAGCTTTTAATCAAAAATTGGAATTTTAGAAATCTTATGACTGCTTGACAGATTCCCAGTACTTACAGACTTTTCTCATGAGATGGGTGGTGATATTAACTAACGTGGTTTTCTTGATATTGCATTATGAAATGTGTCATTTGGAAGATCTGCTTAACTCAATGAACCAATATTTCCCAAACAACCCACGCACGATATTATAAAATCATGTATGGGTAAAAGATCCATTCAAAGTGCAAGACAGACCAATGGATTAATTTAACAGTTATATCAACATGATTTCAGATTCCACACTACAACTTAACTTATAAGAAACTACCAATTATCAAGTTTTGGTTTAGTACCAAAAATATACACAATTGTCTGAAAATACTCCTCCCTTTTCCAACTACATATCTTTTGAGGCCGTATTTTCTTCATATACTTCCATTAAAACAATCTATCATATCAGATTGAATATAGAAGCAGATATGAGAATCTAGCTGTCTTCTATTAAGCCAGATATTTAAGATATTTGCAAAACTTTAAAAAATGCCACTCCTGGGGCGGCCGGATGACTCAGTTGGTTAGAGCGCAAGCTCTGAACAACAGGGTTGCCGGTTCGATTCCCACATGGCCAGTGAGCTGCACCCCCTGCAACTAAAGATTGAAAATGGCAACTGGACTTGGAGCTGAGCTGCGCCCTCCACAACGAGATTGAAGGACAAAGACTTGGAGCTGATGGGCCCTGGAGAAACACACCATTCCCCAATATTCCCCAATAAAATTTTTTTAAAAATCAAAGTCATAAGAAAAATCTTCTAAAAAAAAAACTTACTTAAAAAGAAAGCCACTCTTTTCACTGTTTTTAGAAGTTCTTTTTCATAAAAATATATTATTTGTGTTAACGTGATACTTTTTTTAATACTTAAAAATATATTTCTAAAAATGTTTTGTTTTAATTTCTAATTTGATCAAAATCAACATATAAATCACAAACAAAAGCTCCTTGGGGTCCTCAATAACTTTTAAGAGTATAAAGAGTCCTGAGACCAAACAGTTTGAGAACCACGGCTCTCATGCCACCCACCCCAACACTGCTGACCCACCCCAACACTGCTGTTCGTACCAAATCTCCCTTCCCCCATCTTCAACCACAGTTGAACCTGGGACAGATATTTGGCCCAAGGGAAATCAAGCCTAAACTGACCAAATCAGGTATCACTTAGGAATCTGAATTAAGCCTCACAGATACTGAGTCTATTTATGTAGGAACCCCAGAGTCCACTAACTCTTATTGCTGAAGTCCTTGGAATTGTTTTGGTTCCAGCCCTTTCTGAGGCTTGGTTGGTCAGCCTTTCTTTGGATTCTAAGACAGCTTTTTCCTTTTGATAAATCTTTTATATGAGCTATTTTAAATAGGTTTCTTTTCCTCATGATCAAGAAAGCCTTAACACCATAGAACCTCAATGCCGTTACCAAAAGTATTTTATTTTGTGTCCTTATCTGAGATAAAAAATAGTAATGTTACCCTCCATTTGAAAGATCGTATCCCTATATAAAAATGAAAATCACTCAGAAAAACCCCTAAAAACTGAATGGAAATTGTAGGCTCATTAAGAACAAGAGACAAACTTAATGATCAGCTACTAGATAAGGCTCGATTTTTTTCTTTTTTGGAGAAGGCCATTCTATATATCGTATCAGGACACTTTAGACAACAAATGGTTTCATTAACATATACCAATCTGACAGGGTTTTTCAGGGAGGATGACAAACAGAAAAAGTACAAGGTTAGTGAGACTGGTCCTACCAGATATGAACAATTATTACAAAGCTATGATAATTAAGACAGCACAGTAGCACAAGATATAAAAACAGATTAATGGTACAGGATAGAGAATACAGATACAAACCTTCATATATTTGAAAACATAAAAGTGGCATTATAAAGTCGCAGCGGGTAGACATGGCTACTAAGTAAGTGATGCTGAAGTACCGGCTAATCCTCATGGAAAGAATATTAAATCCCGACTTCAGGTTTACCCTTATGGAAAAAAAATAAATTAGATCCCTACTTCATGCCAAATATCAAAATAAATTCTAGGTGAGAAAGAGATCTAAATGTGAAAAGCAAAACTTTAAAGCTTTTAGAAGAAAATATAGGACATAACCATTACCTCAGTATAGAGGAGAAACCCCTCATTAAGACAAAAAAAAAAAAAAAAAAACATACACCACAAAGGAAAAATATAGTAAATATGACTCTGTTAAAGTTTAAAACTTTGTTTCAATGAAAGATAAAATAAACTTGAAAAACAAAATAAAACACACCCATTAGGATGGCTATTATAAAATAAAAACAGAAAATAACAAGTATTGGGGAGGACATAGAGAAACTGGAATCCTGGGCACTGTTGGTAGAAATGTAAAATGGTGCAGCCATTATGGGAAATAGAATGACAGTTCCTCAAAAAAATTAAAAACAGAATTACCATATGATTCAGCAATTCCACTTCTGGATATATAACCAAAAGAACTGAAAGCTGGGTCTCAAAGAGATATATATGTTTACCCCCATGTTCATAGCAGCATGATTCACAATAGCCAAAATGTGGAAGCCACCCAAGTGTCCACTAATAGATGAATACACAAAATGTGGTATAGACATACAATGAAATATTCTTTTGCTTTAAAAAGGAAAACAATTATGACACATGCTGTAACATGGATGAACGTCAAGGACGTTATGCTATGTGAAACAAGCCTGACACAAAAGGACAAATACCGCGTGGCTCCACTCACATGAAATATCTAAGTAGTCAAAATCACAGAAACAGAAAGTAGTACTTATTTCTAAATACCAAGAATTATGTAAATCTCAAATTAAGGAGATGAATTGTTACATATACATTTTTTTCCTACAAATAAATAAATACAGACATACAGATAGGAAGAATTAGAGGCTTTCAGAGAACTACTGCAAGCCCTTCTTTGTTTGATGTAACTGGTGCCACAGCAGGAAGATTTATGCCAATAGCTTCTTAGAAAGAAACAGTCAGGAATAAAGGTCTTCATCGTCAAACAAGAGTTACTGTCTGAATGTTTAATTCCCACTCTGAGGTCTGCATCTCCCGAAGTGGCTTGACCAGCTTTGCCACACAGAGCAGCTAGGCAACACCTACCAATTCTATTAAAACGTGACCATAATTGTAAGAATGAAGGCGTAAGAGTTTCCTAGAGTCTATACTTTAGAATCTTTTTTCATATAATGGGAGCTTGCCAAAAACAAAAGTAAAGCTACTGGATCTCAGGAGCAAATGTGTCAGCGTAGTCTTTCAAAGTGATTCACCATGCCTGAAAACAAACATGAGAAAGAGGTGTGCTTCCCTGAATACACAACTAGAATTTAATATAGAGTCAGTATTGTTTTATGAAACCAGGTTGAAACTAGCCTTATAAAGTCTGGAATTAAGTGTGACAATATGGTAAAAAAAAAAAAAAAAAAAAAAAAAAGATTTCAGATAAATATCAGAATACTGTTATTCTCAGGCTTCGAGTAACTTGAAATCAGGGAGATTACTCAAAATACCACTACCTCGTGAGAGTCTAACAAAACATTTTCTGCTAAGACAGGAATTAGTCCCGCCACTAAAACCAGCTTACAGTGCAGGTCCCCTGTATCTTTCATTTGCATTAACCTTCATTAGTGTGGTGGAGTTTCAGAAAACACGGATGCACTGACATTTCTCCTGAGTCTACAGTACAAGATAGAAATCCACAGGATTCAGCACTGTTCCAGACCCTGAGTTAAGACAGCTAGAAAGTAGAGTTAATGGCCTATCTAAAATGTTTCCCTAATTAAGAACAATTTGTCTCACTCCTTTTTTATTATGAAAATCTAGTGATAATGAAAAAAATATGCTATTACAGCATAATATTACATAACACTCCAACTGTGTGGAGAAATGCATGTAAACAAGGAAAATTGAGGAAAGACAAATACATACTTGTGCATATACACACACGAATGTTTTTATATAACAATCAAAACCCCACATCTCCCAGAAAGCTTATAAACAATTTCAGTCTCTAAATTTCATTTTGTGTACCTTTCATCTCATAAAAACAGCACGGTTGCTCATGAGAGAAGAAAATTCCCCGATCTCTTCTACAGCTAACCTTATATTAAGGAGGGCAGGGGGGCAGGGAAGCAATGCTCTCTTCAGAGATACTACCTGTCTTTCACAAAGAGTATTCAGGACAAGGAATCTGTGAGGTGTAAGACCCAGAATCCAGCAATGCCAAGTGGCACAGAAGTGAGTCAAACACTAGATGCATTGTGTTAAAAATAAAGGCACCTTTAGTTTTTAGAATTTGGTTCCAGAAGCTCCATAGGGAGATGAACAACATAATTTATTAAAAAAGAAAAAAAGTGACACTAACACACACACACAGGTGAGGGTTCCACATCCAAGACAGGAAAATAGTGAGTCAGGAACCCCTTGGACCAGAGAGCAAAGAGGTGCTCATACACAAAACTTAAAGGGCTCTCACAGGCCAAATATGAGACATTTTGAGCATTATAAAAAGTCTGTAATTGTTGGTAAAACACAGAATAAATGAAAATCCATGAATTTATAATGATACTAAAACAAAGATAGTGAAAAAAGAAACAATTCATTTGCCACGATTAGAGTTGATTCTTTTTTTTTTTTAATTTTCATTTATTTTGAGTGTGTTTTTCCAGGACACATCAGTTCCAAGTCAAGAAGTTGTTTCAATCTATAGTTGTGGAGGGTGCAGTTCACATGCGGGGAATGAACCCTGGTGTTATGAGCATCGAGCTCTAACCATCCGAGCTAACCAGACACCTGAGTTGATTCTTATACCATCCATTTCCTTTACTCAGAAAATTGTTAAAGGGAAAAATTGAGAATTTACCTGAACTTTCTGGTAGAAATTATAATTTATTCCTAACTGACGAGGGAAACTTTTACAGAATATTGGGGGAATGACAGGATTAGAAAATTACCGTTTTGCAACAAGCAAAGAAATAACTGATTCAGGCAAGAATCATTAGATGAAAGGTTGCTGGAGAAGTGTAATAGTGTGGTGCCAAAATATCACCACTCTGCAGATTACTTGCTACCGTTTCCCCGAAAATAATACCTAACCGGAAAATAAGCCCTAGCATGATTTTTCAGGATGACATCCTCTGAACAAGCCCTAATGCATCGTTTGAGCAAAAATTAATATAAGACCCGGTCTTATTTTCGGGGAAGCACGGTTATTACAAAGAGAAAAATAAGTCTTCACAATGGAGAGATCTAGTATTTATCATCTTTAAAAAATGATCAAACTCAGCATCATTAATCGTGGGACAGGATGTTTCTCTTATCGTGACACAGTATGAGATACAGAGCAACACCTATGAAGTATTCTTATCAAAAAATATTTAACCTGAATCTAATCAAGCCTTTAAACTTCACTGCCAGTTTATAGGAAATACAGGGATAAAGGAACAAACTACATGAAACTGTGAGGAAACAATCAGAAAATTCCAGATGTGACATATTCTGTAAGACAAATGGCCCAGTCTCTTCAAAAAGTAAATATCATGTGGCTTCTAAATAAATTGTTCTAGATTTAAAAAGAGATGAGAGAGACACCATTGGAGAAAAAAATACCAATAGCTAAAAGGTGTCTCCTTCGAGACAACTGGGAAAATCTGAACATGAACTGGACATTAGATGGTATTAGGAAATTACTGGTAATTGCTTTAACTTGACAATATATTTTAAGAACAATTAAGTAAAACAATATTTTTATTTTAAGATGTATCTAATGTATTTAAGGTACTAAGGTATCATGAGGTCTGTAATATATTAATAAAAATTTACATATTATATATATAAACATACATGCACATTGATAAAGCAAATATAGCAAAATGTGAACAACTGTTGAATCTACGGGATAACTGGTATAAAAGTGATTAACTGTACAAGTCTTTCAATTTTTCTGTGCATTTAAAATTTTTCACTTAAACAATTGTAAAAAAAAAAAAAAAAAAAAGGAGGGGGAGGAAACGCAAAACGCACTTCCTCCAGGAAGGCATCCCAAATGAACTCTCCAAACCTTAATCACTACCATGTTTCCCAAAAAATAAGACCTAGCCAGACAATCAGCTCTAAGGCATCTTTTGGAGCAAAAATTAATATGAGACCTAATCTTATATTATAATATATATTATAGTAAAATAATATAGTAAAATAATTACTGATATTATAGTAAAATAAAACCAGGTCTTATATTAATTTTTGCTCCAAAAGACGCATCAGAGCTGACTGTCTGGCTAGGTCTCATATTCGGGGAAACATGGTAGTAGTTTACAAAGTCCTCTCTGCATAGAGACACAATGTATTACTGTTACCGTTCTGTTGTCTAACTGTTCTATGATTATTTCATATATTAAGTAGATTTGTTTTTCCAACAAGACTGTAAGCTCCTTCAGGCACAGACATCTTTTAATAGTTTTCTATTTCCTTACAGCTCATAGTGAAGTATTCTACAATTGGTAGACGTTTAAAAAGTACTAGTAAAAATATTCTGCGTAGGTACTCAGTAAAGTACCTTAACTGAGTTAGCTTTTTAATTACTCAACAGAATGGCAGTTCACTTGTATAAACAATTTTGAGTCACAGCTATCAAACAAGATCATAAAACATCACTTATGGGCTTAAAGAATTTCACACAGAAAAACTAGCTCTAATAGTTAAAGAAATTAGAATATAGGTTTTACATGTCTTCCTAGCACTGTCATGCACTTGCTGTGTTATCCAGGCATCTGACTTTATTCTCATGACATTATTCTTCAGGCGAATAGTATCTTCCACCACCACTCCCATCTGCAAAACAGCGACGATATTTATCCACAACTTCTGGGTGTAATGAAGCTTAACAAGCTACATAATGAAGTTTAAAATCTTACATAAAAGATTGCACAAAAGTTTTTGACAATACAGTGTTGGTAAGGAAAGAGATAGTCTCATACTCTGCTGGCAGGAATATAAATTCATACAACCTCTGTGGAAAGCAATTTAACAATATCTAACAATATTAAAAACGCATATATCCTCTAAACACTTCCGTTATGAATTTACCCAACAGACATCCACGTACACAAAAAGTACATACAAGGAATTAATTGCAGCTCTGGAAACAACTTAAGTATCCAATAATAAAAGTTGGATGAATGATGGTACATCTATGCAATGGAATACCTGCCTTCTTTCAAAAAGAGGTACTCTATGTACTGTATGGAACGATGGCCAAGATATATTAAGTGAAAAAAGAAAACTGCAGAATAATGGGTATAAGTTTACATCATTTGTATAAAACAACAAATAAAAACAAAACTATCAAAGAATATATAGTTGTATATGCTTGTAAAAGCACTTTCTCTGGAAGGGTAAACAAGATACAGGGAACAAAAATCTCCCTTGGGGAGGGTAACTAGATGGATAGGGAGGGCAGTACAATAAAGATTTTTCATTCTCTTTGTGTATCCGTGTACTTTTTGAATTGTGTTTCATATGTATGTACGTCTTAACCATTTTAAAAAGTTATTTTTAAAAAAGCCCAGCTCTGCACCAGTAAGAATTATTTAAAGAAATTCATCTTAATCCTAAAAGCATTTCATGCGTTGGTACCATAAAAATTTTAAATGAGGTTTCAGTAGCTTCAACCAGACAAAATGTTTCCAGTTAAAAACAAAGCATCCTAGATGATGGAAGCCTACTGAGAAAGCATATGGACATTTATTACCTCAACAGTTCTAATTCCAAGATTTTACCAGAACCTGATGAAAGTCTGGACATAGGCAACATTAAACATCTTCAAGTACCAAACTAACTACTATAAAGAGCTCTAAAAAGAGAAGTCACCCAAGTACCAAATGGACACCAACGACCCTCACCCTCTAAGTGTGGGCCTGTCTCAGGAACTTATACTCCCCAGTGTTCACACAAGAAAAAAAAAAAAGATGAGTCTCCAGCTCTTTCCCAGGACACAGGATGAGATATGCCCCCCAAATTCCTAGCTTTCCTTGTCGTCTCCTAGCTCCACTGTAACCATGGCAACAGAAAACCACAAAAGACAGCTGAACCATGCAAAGGCTAGTTAAATGGGGAAGTGAAAAAAATACATATATACTTTAAGGCCCAAGAACATAAGGTCCTTGAGTTAAAAACGGCAACCCTAAAAGCCTTGAGAGTATACCCAAGAAAGGACACAAAGAGAATAGAAAATAAGGCCTACCAATGTATCCCATTCCCAGTTATCCAGACAGGAGACAGGATTAGCCAAGACAAAACAAAAACACACAAAATGCCCCCCCACTCCCCAAATTTAGCTATTCATTTCAACGCTACTCCAGCATACCTTCTGTTTCTAAGAGTTTATCATTTCCTTACCCTGGTCTGATGGCAGAGGTAAGCAGCAGCAAAGTATGCAAAAGCGTGAAGCACATTAAAGGGCCGTGAATAATCTGCCAACTGAAAACCCAGGGCCTAGATCACTGAAATATCACTGTACTTCAAAGTTCCTTGTTTTCAACTGCTGTTCACTCCTTGCCAATGTGAAAGAAACTTACTTAAAAGTGAAAACCTCCACTGGGTAAGTTATCATCCCCCAGTAGTCTCAGATGGCTTTTGTTTGCATGGGATGTTCAGAGCATCAATAATGTACAGCTAAAACAAAAGCGCTAAGGAAGATCTTTTACAATGCGAGAGGCAAACAGGTCACACGAAGAGGGCTGGAAAGGAGAGAACCTGGAGGTCTTGATTTACAGCTACTACTCTAAGCCTTATATCGTGTGCTCTCTCTCTCTCTACCTTATCTCGTTGGGTGACGATGATTAAGAATTTTACTGAAAAGAAAACCCGCCCTTCCTTTCTTTTTTATGACTTAGTCCTGCTCAGAGAATCGACCAAAATCCCCTGCCAGAGTAACTGAGTAGGTTGGAGTGCCTACTCCTAAATTTAGGGGATGTTTGCATCAAAGGTACAGCATGATGATGAGAGCAAAGAAAAGTAATGCTAGAACCAGAAGCTGCGGCGGCAGTTTCAGACGAGGGGTCAGCGTGGGGCACGTTAGCTCCGGGAGGAGTTTGTAGCCTGGGAGTCTCTAAGGTAACACCAGACGCGAACAGTGCGTTGTCAATAAATCCCTCAAATAACTTAAATTCTCCCTGTTGGACAGGAGCGACAGGCTCAGTATCGGGCAGCAACTCTAGCCCACTGCCTGGGAAGAAGGCAGACGCGTGGTCAAGGGGCTCTTTATCCCGCAGGTCCCTGCAACACCGCGATGCGCATGCGCCCCGAGGGCAGCGAACAAGCACCCCGAGCTCGTTCACACTCGCGCATGCGCAGTCACCCATCTCGCCGCAGGCGACAGCTCACTATTTGGCAAGGGGGATGGGGCTGGGAAAATGATGGGGGGGCTGAAGGCAGGGGGCGCGTTTGTGTCTCCTGAATGCTTGGGATTGGAAGAAGGAACGGTTGATGAGGCTCTGGCATTAACAAGCCACGTAACCCAGGATGTGGGAAATGGGACAGAAAAGAGTATGTGTGTGGCTGGTGGGGGGGGCACAAGAGTCGTGTGGGGGGGGGGTCAGTCACCTCTTAAGGGAGGCGCCCCCCCCCACTCCGACAGGACAACCCTCTCCCTCGACTCTCCTCCCCCCACTCACCTGAGAGCGGCGGCGACAGCTGCTGGTTCCCGTCCCCCTGCGCTCGCCTCATACTGTCCGCAACATCCGGGACCTGCGGGACCGCCGATACACAAATACACACACACTAGGAGCGCGCACACTCACACACATATACACACATCGACACACACCGGCCGGGGCGTCATGGCGTCAGCACGTCGACGCAGAGAGCGCGTACCCGCCGGGCCCCACCCCGCGCGGCCTCCGCCTACTCTACTCCCCTCCTTTCCCCTCCCTGAGTTCTCCTGCCCCTCCTCCTTCTTCCTCAAGACTCCGCCTACTTTTCCTGCCGCGCATGCGTCCCAAGGGGTCTCACGGGGCCCGGGGATTTGAGGGGAAGGAGGGGCCTTAGAAGAAAGAGGCGGGAACGCGGAGGGGATCGCGTACAGAGCGCCACAGGCTGCTCGGAGGTGCGAGGACCAAAGAGAGGCACAGCGAGGGAAGGGTCGGGGGTGGGCAGCGTAACAATACCCGCCTGTAACAACAGCAGCTTATGTATGCAAGCAGTTTACGGATGACCAACGACTTTTGCGTGTGTTACCTCGTTTTTTCTAACCAACTCTGTTAGTAAAAGGTTTTTTTGGACTTTATGATAATGCTGGACGTTCTTTCAAGTAACTTAAAATTTAGCATTTGGAAACAAAAATAACAAGTACTGTGTTGGGGGAAGGAGGTGAGCATAAGTGACAACTAAAAGGAAGCTGATGCAGTGATAATTTGTGGCCTTGGACACCTGAGTCCCCAGGTGGCCTCACATCCTAGTTCCCAAGGGCCATTAGTAATTCCTGAGTTTAGTTAAAAATAATAATAAGTCTCAGAGCATCTTGGCCCTGTGAGAAAAAAAAATGTCATCTCCCGTTATAATAACGTCAGTGATAGAATATTTATTATTGCTACAATTCTTTTCTTTAACGTAAACTTTAACAATTATTCCTGTTGAATCAAGCCAAATAATCTGGAGCAGGCATAATCTCGACACACGCACACAAATGCCTGAGGAGGCATTCTACCCCAAAGAGGAACCTGTGGGTCATGGGGTGACAAAGTGTGGGCTCTGCCTCGGGAACAGCTTCCGGAAGCCCTGCTGCTGTGGGACTGTCTCCAGGAGACAGTGCTCGCGGTCTCTGGCCACGTGCATGCTGGCGCCGGGTGGCTGGTGAGTGTTCAGCAAGGAAGGTTGGGAGCCCCTGTGCAAAGCCACAGGGGTTTGGAAATAAACCCCTGACAACACCAGGCTGTCTTCCCGTTTCAAAAACACAAGCAGACCCTATAATCCAACAGCTTAAAATATCCTAGGAATCATGGACTAAAATCTTCCAAACTCCTAGAGTTTGCCCAACCAGAATTTCAGTAAAAATGATCAAGAAATGGAGATCCTAAACTCGACAGTGATGTGGTTAGTGTCTGCCCTGCTTGAAACAGAAAGAGCTTTGGTCACCTATTAGGCTGATGCGTGAAACTTTCCAATTAGATTTCACTCAACATCATCAACAAACATTCATTCCTTTAGCTGAAGCCAGCAAGGTTTTCAGTCCTTGTGAAAATTCAGAGTGTCCCACAGGTAACCCAAAAACCAGTTGCTAGTAACTGACTCGTGATGTCAGGAGGCTATTTAATTCCTGTTGTCTTGACTTCAGATTTCACAGGTCAGCAGAGACGAAAGAAAAGGAGTGCTGCGTGGAGATTAGAGCACAGAGGTAGGGAAAGGGTGCAGGAGGAGGAAACTGGATGCATGGACGACATAACTTTAGCTGCCTCACAGCTGGGGCTAATCATTACAGCTTAGTCAGATTCCGCCTGGGACTTGGGAGGGGACTTCTCGAGGCTAATGAGTCTGTGCTCACAGCTTGTCCGGGCTGGCCCTGAATCCCCAGAGATCTAGAAGGACATAAGAGTCCTATCCCCATCTGTAGCCTGGTGCGATGAGGCTCCCGTTCTACTGAGAACCATACCGCCCACCTGAGATGTGATCCCATCAGCCTCTGTACAAAGGACTTTGATTTGGTATGGATCTGATTAAATGACTGTCGATGTCCTTGGAAACACTGTGTGGAAGAATTTTAAACAGCTTCTCCTTTTTAATATGCAGTTCCTCTTAGGTTTTAATTATTTTGTTCCTACATTTTCCCTTTCAATTTACTAAAATCTAGAAATGTAATTAGAGCAGAGGCTGGGCTCAGAGAAAGCTGCCAGGATTTCTACAACATGATTAAATATACTAGGCATCCCTTTAGTGTGGGACTGAAAAACAGGATTCTCATTATTATCTTTGCTTATCCCGGGAAGAATCGGCACCACATACAGATACAGATTTATTGAAAATGCAGCACTAATTAAAAACTCACCCAGCCTCTTCAGGAGATTTGGGGGGGGGGGAGTGCAGTTATTTAATTATTTCCTCCGTTTACTGTTCTGTTGTAACCACGACAAGCAAGAAGACCCCCTTGCTCTGTCCTCAGAATAACATTTTTCTCTCCTCAGGAGGGGCTTAATGAGGCTTTTATCTGTGCAGCAACAGTCAAGCTTACAATGGCACTGCTCCTTGTGATGGTAGGAAACATGCAGAACTCGTTTTCTTCATTCCAAACCACAAGTGACAAAGTGTTCATTGGCCATCAGGAGCCAGGTCTGTGCAAGGGCTCTGTCCCAAATGAGACCCTGAGATGCCTGGTACTTATTCTGCCAATGAAGATCTTCGGGCTCCATTTTACAGTCTAGTCAGCAAAGCCATGTTTTCCCCTGAAGCAATAGGGGAGGTAGAGGCAGGCAGGATGGAACAGAAGATGAGTACAAACTCCCATCTTGGTTGTAAGCAGTGTTGGAAGATGAAGTCCTTTCTCCTCTCTAGACAGTTATTTAGTTGGCCACTCAATTCACGCCCCGCCCAGTGACCTCCCATGGTGGAGGCCTGCATGGACATCAGAGATGGATATACAGGACGATCCTTAGTAGGAACTCTGCAGTACTCTGCAGGTCTCCAGTCTAAAGAAACAGACAGATGACACACCCTGAGACACAGGTGTAAGAGCATACACAAGGAAGCACACCAACAAGAATATACATTGATGTGGTTATGCTGGGGCCGCAATGGGGTTACTAGAAAATCGGCAGTGGAAAAATATTTATTGATTAGATTTCAGTGAGGCAGCTGTGGCTTAATGAATGCGAGCTAGCCTCCTTGTCTGGAGACTCAAATTCAAACCCAGCACTAACACTTGCTATAATACAAACTTGGACAAACCTCTTCAAGCCTCAGTTCTTCTAATTGAACAGTGGAGAAAATGCCCACTGTATCACATTGTTGTGAGGATTAACTGAAATAATATTGGAACATAGCACAGTCCCTGGTTAAGAGTAAACCCCACTTATTTATGGATATGTTACTGAATGTGGATTTTTAGGGTAAGTGTTCATATACCTGCTGGTCTACAGGCGCCACTCCAATCTGTGCACCATGCTCACTCCTTTTCTCTATGCCCCTCCTTAGAATTCTTTGGGAAGCCTAAAATCAAGGAAACAGCACAGACTTCTCCGCCAGAACATTGTCACTTGCTAGCTGGGGTCCCTCAACAAGCTCTTTAATTGAGGAGTCTGTTTCCTCACAGACTGGTCAGGGTTTCTGGTTGCAACTCAAATAGAAGTTGCAAAAACTGCACCAACTCTGGCTGTATCAACCCAAACTAGAATTTACTGAAGGAATATTTCTGGCTGCCAGAATTGACAAGAGCTGAAGAATCACAGTTGGAAATTCGGCTGAAAACCAAATGCTAGTGGAGGAAGAACAATCTTCTTTAGCAGGACATTCTGGCCCGGAAGTCCAACTGCTGGGCACTGACACAAGTGCCACCACCAGACACATGGCCACAGCTGCTGCCACTGGAAAGGATGTTTAATTTTCCTTCCGCCTTTGTGCCCCATGCTGCAAACCCAAACCCAGGCAACAGCACCCTGTGGGCCGCTCCTAGGCCACATCCTGAGCCCCAACTTCCATGGTGGACAACAAAGAAAGGTCTTGCTGCCACAGTGTCTACGGTGTAATAGTCAGTACTTCTCGCTGACACTATCCACAGCCAGCGACTCACCCCAAATGGGAAGCAGATCACCCCAACCCTCCCATCTCATTTGTGAAATGGGGCATTCATCAAAAGGTAATAAGCAGCATCGAATGACATGACAATTGTTCAAAAGTGCTTGGCATATAAAAGACATTCTGCTACTTTACTTGCCTCTTTAATTGAAAACAAAAGGTTTGGAATGGTGTGGGTATCTGAGGATTTAATCAATGTGCTTATAGATATTGAAGTTTTGAGTTTTCAACATGGAAAAATGGCTAGGAAACATGATATCTGAAGAGTGCAGTGGCCAGCGAAGAAGCAATAGTGGGAAAAAGAGGAGAGGAAATGGTAAGGTTGAGTCTGGCTTTTCTTTGATTTTTGTCTTGACAAAAGATGGACTGACGACACAGCTCCATCTCCATTTCATTCATCTTTATAACAGGTCTAAAAGTTGCCTGAAGTCATTGCTTCAGAGTAAGTTTTAGAGGATTAATATTTGTTTTCAATAAAGAATATATTACTGGGGCCGGCCCGGTGGCTCAGGCAGTTGGAGCTCTGTGCTCCTAACATTGAAGGCTGCTGGTTCGATTCCCACGTGGGCCAGTGCCAGATGGCTCAGTTGATTAGAGTGCGGGCTCTCAACCACAAGGTTGCCAGTTCAACTCCCGCAAGGGATGGTGGGCTGCGCCCCCTGCAACTAACAATGGCAACTGGATCTGGAGCTGAACTGCGCCATCCACGACTAAGACTGAAAGGACAACAACTTGACTTGGAAAAAGTCCAGAAGTACACACTGTTCCCCAATAAAGTCCTGTTCCCCTTCCCCAATAAAATCTTTAAAAAAGAAAGAAAGAACATATTACTAATATAGATTATAGTCACTGTTACGAATTATTTTCAGTGATATTTTTGGTTCTATTCTGAATGAGATTGATCCACCACCTGTTGGCATTTGCCCTAAAATAACACTTATCTAAATGTAGATAATTAGTTTAGCATAAACACATTTTTTTCTCTGCCTCAACTCAAATACTAGAAATTACTTTGGATTTTACAATTTTAAATTACCTTTGTCATGGTTCTACTTTATCAAGGTGAATTGATTTCAATTGAAAGTTTACTCTACATTAGAATCCTATTTGAAAAAGGGAATTTAATCTAAAATTCAATTACAGAAGGTCTGTGCCAAAGTGAACAGTCAACTAGCACTTACTGAATGCTCCCTGGGTACAGAGCTCTACCAAGGTAACTACAGGAGAAATCAAAAGAAATAGAAATATTGTCCCCATTCACAGAGAGCTTTCAGTTTTGAATAAAAAATAAAATTCAAGCCTGGAAGGAACCACAAAGATTCTTCTACCCACTGGTTTTCAAATGATACTTGCTTTTTAAGCTCTGGGCTTCTGAAGATTTGCCACAGGGGTTCCAATGCAGGGGGCCACAGGGGGCTCGGGAAGATCAAGCCAAACCACCCTGGTTCTCTTTCTACTCATTCAGTACAGAAATTAGGCATCATCCTTGCCCCCTCTTTTCCCCTGATACCTCACATCTAATCCCTCGGGAATTCCCGTTAAGTTCTAGTTTCAAAGTGTCCCTTGAATCCACCCATTTTCTCCCTCTTCCCAGTCCCATTCAAGTTTTAGCCACTATCCTCTTTTGCCTGAACCATAATGAGAGGGTCCTAATTAGTCTTCCTAATTCTTTGCTTGGCCCTCAATTCCATCTTCACTCAGCACCCAGAGCAATCTAATTAAAACTTAAGTCACATCATGCTGCCCCTACTTAAGATGTTTGAATGGCTTCTCACTGTACCAAGAATAAAATCCAAACATCATACCACTGCCTACAAAAGTCTCATTCAACCACGTCTTATGTCACTTTCTTCCGTCTTCAGTTTAGCTGTGCTAGCCATCTTATCAATTTCTAGAACTGATAAAACCCATCAATCTATTTTCCTCCACAGGCCTTTGTATTTGCTATTCCCTCTGCCTGGAACACTTTTCCCCTAGCTCTTCACATGGCTGGTTCTGCCTCTTCTTTCAGATTCTCTGACCAGCCACCTTCTGTTATTTTCTATCATGGTACTCTGCTTACTTCCTCTAAGCACTAACAACAATTTTTAATTGTTTTGAGTATTTACTTTTTCATTATCAGTCTCCCCTACTCAACTGACAGCTCCATACGGGCCTGTTGTTTTGCTCTCCATAATGTCCCAGCATTCAGCACAAAGCACAGTGCTGACACATGGACAGAAGGTGTTTAGTATTGCATGGATGGATGGATGAATAACAGAAAACCCTGGTCTTGTCTGGAATGTCAGAGAAGGCTTGAGCAGAGGTTGGAAGCCTGAATTGAAGGTTAACAGACAAAGAGTGTGGAGAAGGGGGATGAAGAAGGAAAGCAGTCCAGAGAGATAAAGATCCTGAGGCCAGAGAGCGTGGAGTGTTTGATAAACTCATGAAAAATTAGTGCGGCTGGAGTACAGACAGTAAGTGGGAGGCTGTGGGAGGTGGGTCAGGAGGGTCAGGCAGAGCCAGCCAGCATCTCTCCCCTAGATTCCAAACAACAGGATTGAGAACAGGGCTGAGGAGTGAATTCCCCAAAGGAAGGTCTGCGCGCTTTTGGCAGAAGAAGGGGAAAATGAATGCTGGAGGCCAACAACTGGAGACCGTCGCTCCTGGTTTTCCTTCTGCCTCTTTGGCTGCTTCCTTCAGCCATCCTATGGATATGGGCTTTCCTTGACTTCTTTTCAGTTCCTCCCCTCTTCACACTGTCCTCACTTGCCTTGAGATTGCTCATGGACTCTCATGGCTCCACTGCCATCCATCTGCTAAAGAATATTCCAAATCTACCTTGAGCCAGGTCTTTCTCTTGAGCTCTAGACTTATATACCCAACTACCAACCTGATATCTTTGGTTGGACATCCCATTGGCACTGATAGTCAGCAGACATAAAACTTGCTTCTCCTCCAGTGTTCTCTGTCTCACCAAGTTGCTCCAGCCTGAGAACTGGGAATTATTCCTGATTCCTCAAGCCCACTTCTAATTCAACACTACGTTCAGACAATTCTGTCTCATAGTTAGCTCCCGGTTTTGCCTACTTCCTTCCATTTTTCCGAACACTTCCCCAGTTCTTCCCTGGATCACAGAGGCCTCCTCACTTGCCTCCCAACCTCTGGTCTTCCCCCTTCCAGTTCATTCTGCTCTGCAGCCAGAGTCAGCTTTCTAAAATGCTAGTCTGCTCAAGTTATTTCTTTGCACACAATCTTTCAATGGCTCTCCATGGACCTCAAGGGGAGGTCCACACTCTTTAAAGGGGTGGGGGTGGGGGTGAAAGGCTCTTTTGTGTCTTTGTCTCTAGGGGCTCTCTTACCTTCCCCATGCCGCTTAGCAATATGGTTTCCAGTCCTACACAGAACTACTGTCAGTTCTCTGAGTAAATCAAGTTCTCTCCTTTTGTACATGCTGTTACCTCTTCCCAGAACGGTCTTCTCCATACCTTCCCCTGGCCCCACCCCCACTTTCCCCAGGTTAATTCTCTACTGAGTCTTCAGGTGTACCCATCTGTTCCTTCAGGAAGCTGTGCGTGTCCCCTAACCCTGATCTATGTCTCCCCGTATTTCTCCTTCCACTGCACTATCCCCTGTATCTTGGTTGCCTGCTTTCCTCTGTCTCCCTCACTAGATGTTAAGCTCCTTGGGGGCAAGGATTTGCTTTTTCTTTTCCTCTATCGTGTTTCCAGCACCGAGCAGCATTCCTAGAACATAATAAGTATTCAGAGAAATGCTTGTGTGATGAATTCATGGATGAATGAGTGAAATAAACATTCCTTCCAGGAACTTGGTTGCTGTAGTTTAGGCACAGAAGCCTCCAGTCGCTTCTTCTTCCTGCATCCACTGTTTGGCCACAGGCTGATCAGCAGGCGGGTCGGCAGCCTGGGAGAACTCTGAGCACTCGCTCAAAAGGCTCCTTGACTCACACCCTCTGCTGGAAGCCTAGTCTGCCCTTAAAAGGCCACCTTATCGGAAAGTGCCTATGATGGAATTTATAAGCTCTATTTTAATCTGTGTTGGAAAAGTCTCAAAGTTAATTCCCAAACCAAAGACATTAAAGTCAGGAATGTGGATGCGTCAGGAAGCATCTACGTGATGCCTTTGAGTCACAGCTTTGTTTTTCCCCCTATGGCAAGAGCCTCCATTCCTTCCCAGCACTGGGCCCTTGTTTTTAAGGACTCTAAAAAGCTTTTGATCCCACATTCATTAAAACGAGATCCTCCTGCCCTTAATGGTCTATGAAATGGTGTTCCTCTTCCCTAAGATTCTCTTAACTCTGCTGGGGCCCTCAGAGCAGAGCACAGAATGGATTGCCAAACATCTCACAGTTTATTTAAGCCAGCTTTCACTCCCATCCCCAAATACATATGAATCGTGGATAACAGCATTGCTAGCAGCAGGAAGGAAGGAGGCCGGCTGGCCAAAGGAGAGGACTCCCAATGAGCCTGGCCAAAGAAATAGCTGGACAGAAGCTACAGAAATGAGGAGAGTAACGCAGCAGGGCTGGCGAGCAAGTAGAGGGCCTGTGCCAGGGAAAGGATTCACCATCAGAACTGGAGGGAGGGAGAGTGTGAAGAGAGGCAAATGTCAGCAAAGCCTCCAAGGGAGGAAAGGCCGGCAGGAGGGAAGCAGGAAGCCGCAGCAGAGATAGAAGGAATCAGGTAGTTTGTGGAGAAAGTGAAGAGGAGAGAGGGAGCACGAATTCCCTTCAATCCAAGTGGGGTAATCTGGGGAAAGAGGATGTTGGAGAGTCAGGTGGAGGCCCCAGAGTGATGGTCAGTCACCCCCACGCAGCAGATCAGAAATGAGAGCCAGGGAATATACCAAAGAATGTTCTCACTCCAGATTCAAGGTAGTGAATTTGCCACCATCCCTCCTCTGGGAATTTGGGAAAAATAGATTTTGTCCAAGGGTGCTGGAGCCTGGAGCATTCAGGACACTATTGAGTCTCTCTCCCCTTTCCTTTAGCAAAAGCCTAAACACTTCAGGGTCCATGCCCCACTGTCTGTGCACCCCTACCCCCCTTTCCTCCTTCCCAGGAGTGCACTCACAGCCCAGCGTGACAACCCCCTCTGTACCTCTGGCTCTGCTGGCGACTCTGGGACGGGGACCAAGCTTACAGCTTGGAGTCTGGGTTGAGTCAGCGCTGCCTGTAGGAGAGATTGCTTCCTGGAAAGCCTTGCTTCAAAGCTTCTGGCTGGCCAAGCACTGATAGGAAGCAAGAAGCACCCTGGAGGCTGGAGGTAGCTTTGCCTTTCAAGACACCTCTCAGCAGCGAGAGAATCATGGGATAGAAATTTCCATAGTCCAACTTACAGAGTGACTCCAATGTACTTCAGGCTGCCCGATACCCTCTACCTTCTCCAATTCAAAAAAACCGTATTTTCCAGGCCTCACAAGAGATTTCAGGGCCTGAAAGATGGAGGCTCTGATTCCTAAATGATCTAGTTACCTCTCCTAAAAATGAGACAAAATATCCTTCCTAAGCCTCAGATGTCTGTTTTCCAAAGATATGTCCTTACTTATTGGGACAGCAAGAATGCACGTGGGATGCGCTGTGTGAACACAAGGCAGCGTCCTCTCTTAATAAAAAGGACAGCGTCCCATTACCAGAGGTCAGCAGACTGCTCCAGCGGTCAAGGTCCTGCTCTGTCTCTGGGGGGCTATGAGGGGCAGTCTAAGCCACCCCTCCCCATCCTCTTTAACTTGTGAGTTTTGATCCTCAGTGCAGGGTGAATAGTCATTTTGATGATCTCACTTTGGACAAGTGAGAAAAGAAAGCATTTTACTTTGACCCCCACAACTGCTTGCTATGCAGTGGGCACTCTTGCGGGTAGGCGGTGGGTGGCAGCAGCTGCCAGACACCTTCCCCTGAGGATGTATCAGTTTGGTGCCAAAAGCCTATATAAGCTCTTTCTGATCTCTTTGCCAGCGACTACAGGTCCTGGAAGGAAGCCAGGAGTCCACCATGAACCCTGCATTCTTCTCCTCCCCCTCATCTGCCAAGAATGGGGAGGGATGGCTTGGGAGCCCACCAAGAAAGGAGCTGGTGGTTCTTAGACACATTTTCCAGCTGTCACACCTGCTCACATGGGAACTCACACTCATGCACATACACACACACACACACACACACACACACGCTCAGAAATAAATTGTTTCAGGTTTTCTTGTTCCATCTGTCCCACGCCCAAAGCAATAGTAATAAGAACTTCCACCAATAAATTATTGTTCCCAGTTTGTCTCATTCCTCCCTCCCTTCATTTACTGATGTTTAACTGGCACCTACCGTGTACCAGTCACTATGTGCTAAAGACACAAGTCTCGGGGGAGAAAATATATATACACATACATATAAAAATACTAATCAGATGCAAGACAGTGATAGTGTTGCATTATCATAGGAGGCAGGCTGGTGGCCATAGGCCAAATGTGACCTGTAGGCCTGTTTAGTGCAGCTGGCAACGAATTTTTAAAAATTGGGACAGTTCATGTAAAAATCAATATTTCTATCTTTTTTTTGAAATAACAGATCTGGCAACAATTGGAAAGAGATGAAAAGTCACTGCCCCTTTAGATGGGACACACACTCTCAGTTTGTCCCAGGCCACACATCCCATCTCTCCACCCCACCGTCTTCCCTATTAACTTCAACTGGCTCACTTTATTCATCCACATGCCCTGCAATGATTGTGCAGGTGTTGGAATTTGGGGCCCTTAAAATGAAAAGCCATCAGAGGACCCAAAGCAGGCCGTTAACTCTGCTCCAGGAAGTCAGATGAGTTAACCCTTGAACTAAGTCCAAGTAACTCATTGACTTGATTCCTTATTTTTTTTCCCCATCTCCCCATCGCGAGATGCGTAAGGGAAGGACTGTAGCCAGCCACCTTCTCCAGTCTCTCCAGTGAGCAGCACAGAGCCTGGTACACCATTGGTCTCAATACGTACTTGTGAGATGTGTTGAATGGAGTTGCTAGAAGCACCAGGAGGAAAAGGGAATTCCAAGTAGAGGAAACTGTGGGCACAAAGTCCTGACAGTAATAGTGTACAAGGAAACTGCTAATCGTTCATCGTGAATGGGGGTGCAGGAAGTGTGAGGTGGGTGGGATCACATAGGGCGCAAGCAGCAGCAGTTGAGCAGGGGAAAGAGGCTCCAGTGGGATCCCGAAGCACTTTTGATGCTGAATTACAAAGGTACCCGGGGAACCTTGTAAGTGTTTTAAGGAATGAAGTGACAGGATCAGATTCTTGTTTCACAGAGATGAGTCTGGCAAGGTGATGGGTGGGGAGAAATGAGCTCCAGATAAAAGAAGCAACAAATAGAATTCAATTCAATGCGCCTCTTCCCCTTTCTGAGGCCCCTGAAACTCCACTGGGGATCTATTTTAAGAAAATGGTGCCCCCTGCTGACTAAGTCTGGGCTTGCGCCTGCTTTAGGGCAAGAGGGAAATAAATTATAAAATGTTTGGCCCTGCAGAAAAATACCTGCAAGCCCTATGCGCAGAATTGCAAGTAGTGATGTATCTGAGAGGGCTTTCCTTTTCCTAGAAAAAGAGCGGCACATGAGAACATGTGTGACAATGACTAATGCCACAAACAGTGTGGCCAGATAAACACAGAATGCTGGCTACATTAGAATTTCAGATAAACAACACGTAATTGTTTGGTATATCTCAAATACTACATGAATAATTTTTAGTATAAGCATGCCTGAAAATTCTGTGTTGTTTATCTGAAATTCTAATGTAGCTGGGCGTCCTATATTTTTATTTGCTAAATCTGACAGTCTTCGATTGTGTATGGAGGCCTGGGAGACAAGCAGAAATGAAACTGCGTGGGTTAGTCTCCTTAGGGGTTCGGCAACCTCAACCCCACCTGACACCGAAGCAGAGCGGGATGGAGGTGATGCTTTTTCATATTTTGCAGTGGTGCTCCGTTATACAACTCTATTTGGAAAAATCACTTTTAATTAAATGAGCCCCATGAGTATGGTGGATTCTGTATGTGGACCCCTCTGAAAATCTGAAGAGAGCTGTGGACTCTTTTTTTTTTTACAGAAAAATCAATCTATCAGCTTGATACATGTGTGAGCATTTGGGTCATTACACATACATTCATACATACATACACACACACTTTTACATAAAATTTCAGGGAGTTCCCAGCCTTCATGTAGGAGTGACACATTCCTTCTAGGGATGTGGTCTGAATGTGGCAGTTCCAGATCCTGGGTAGGAAAAAACGGTGTCCAGTCAGAACCTCAGCTGAAACATGGTGCTTCTGCTAGCTCTGCCCACCCACATGCCATGACAAGACACAGTGGGCAGGAAGAAACACTCTGTCCCTCCCCTTGATAAATGCTTTGAACATCTTCCCTCTTCCACCTCTTCCAGAACTAACAGGGAGTCAGGCATATTCAGATAGAAAACAGACCAGCCCTCACGGACTTGCGCCTCAGCCGAAGGTGCTGACTGAAATCACCCTTCATTCCAAGACCCTCTTGGTTCCCTTCCCACCCTTCTTGCCATGGCGGGTGTAGCTCACTGGTTCCCAGTCTGAGAACTGTGCCTATCAGAATTGGCTTTCACCAGTAGGTGACAACTTTCCAAAATCAATTCTGAACACTCTGAGCTGGGTGATCAAAACCAGGGTCTAGACATTCTGGGAGATCTTGAAACAGGGGTGCTGAGTCTCCCTCTTGCAGCCCTTACTGGAAAACCCCCCGATCCTGACAGCCTGTTCTGGCCCTACAGAGGGAAGGCAGAAGTGGCCCAAGTCAGGGGGATGTTGTTTTCACGTCTTGGACTGTTTTAAATGGAAAACTCCATTGCAGGTTCTTTCCCTCTTGTATGGGACATTCCAGCTCCCGTGGATGGCATTGTGGAAAACAGCCCCCAAACTGACCAAGTTGTAGCAAACAATCCTGATATACCCAACCATGTGTTAACATAGGATGTTTTATGTTGGATGTTTTCTGCAATTAAAAATCAGTTATCTCATTATCTATATAGTGGCATGATTGCCAACTATAGTTTCCTTGGAAGAAGGGTCCTTTATTCTGAAAAGGATCGCTTCTAAAATTTTTAGTTAAAATGGCCTTTTATAAGCCATAACAGTGATATTAGATTTTTTTTTTAATGTCCTTACTTGGGAAAAAAGGAAAAAAAGCCAGCATACCTCTGTTAGCCCTTCGTATTATTTGCAAATTCTCCTGGACCAGGAAATCCAAACAGCTGGGAACTGCTGGCTTAGCGCACTGACCTGACGTGGTAAGCACTCACTTTGGGGTTGTGCCCTCCCAGAGCGGTGTGACCTTCGGCTGCTGCACTTTGCTGGGGTTCAGGCTCCCTATTCCAAATATGGGGAGACTTGTTTCTGGCCCAAGATCTCCCCAGGAGTGTTGTAAGGATGAAATGTCATGGACTAAATAGCTTTGGGAAAGGAGGAGTTCGATGAATACGTAGGATTGCTGCTCCTAAAGACAGCTGGTGTGTTCTCAGTGGGAAGGGCTGAATGATCCCGCAGAGCCCCAGGACAATTTCTCCACCAGGGCATCCGGGGAAGTGACCGGCACCCCTCATAAAATGTGCAAACTGTTCCACTGACAAGTGGGGCCAGATGGCACAGGCAATGGGACTCCTGAGGAGCTTCGCTTCTCTCCCTCAGAGGACACGAGTCCAAAAGGCAGCTGGAACGTGGGGAACCTCAAGTTCCAGCTAATGTCTCATGGATATACCCAGGGACCTCCCACAGGTCACCCAACCTTCTGTTTTTTCATTTCTAAAAGGTGCAGATGCTTGCTCAGTCCTCTTCACAAGGGCATTACAGGGCCTTGAAAATACATATCATCCATTCCTAATATCTTCAAGATTAGCCGCAGTGAGTGTTTAATTCCTGCCTCTTTAAGTCCTTAGAAAAATAATAGATACTTTTTCTTTCTTCTAATGTTTCATTCCAGAATAACTTCCCCATGCTTTTACTCCAAATTACATTTGTGGGTCACTTCTCTTACCCCAGGGTAAGAGATGTACAGGACATGGAAAAATCGCTGTACCACGAGCCTGAGCACAAACAGCTAAGGAGGTGGACCTGATGATTTGACCAAAATAGACATAAGTACAATACGCCCTGAACTAAAAACAGTGTTTGGGGAAATATGTGCTGGTTCCCTCCCTTCCACACATAGCTGAGAATTAAGCACATGAAAGTCCTTTTGATCTTGAGAAACCCAAGGCACTAGGCCGCCCAGGGTTAGGGATCAACAATTCTTTTGTTGGAACTTGTCTGGTATTTCACATTTAGCAGCTCTATTATAACCTAACAGAGTGTTACTGACTTTAATCTAACCTGGTGCTCTCAGTTCCTGTGACCCTATAGGTTAGTATGCCGCCCCGGACAAACTGGCAGCTACACAACATTTTCAATTACCTTCCAATTCAGCTGAAAGATGTCTCACTGCAGAGCCAGTCGTCTGCCCCTGAGCTTCCACTGATTGGAGGCAGGAGCATGGGGAGAAGCCAGGCAGTTTAAAACCCCGTTCTTCACTTGGCAGTGGAGCCAAAGCTCCACTTCCTCCTTTCATCTTCCCACACTCTCTCCAGCTCAAGCCTCACCTTGCCCAGACACCTTCCTTTGTTGCTATGCCTGCATGTCTGAGATGCAATGATTTGGTTATCCGTCTCCCTATTAGACTATGAATCCCCTGGAGGGTAAGTACCGGTCCTGCTCAACTTTGACCTCCCAGCGTATTTGCACTAAGTGGCACACAGAAGGAAGTGTTAGGTGAATGGACAGAGGACTGAATGAATGTATCCGAACTGGGCTCCCAGCATACCACTGGTACAACATGCTTGCTTGACTATCACCTGAAAGCCACGCGGAGCTGTTGAAAATTCTGTCTTGCTCTTGGTGACTAGTATTAGGCATGTCTGAGACTGCTAGTTGGGAAAGGCAGGGGGTAGAGGGAGGGGATTGGTCTGATAGCTGGGAAAATGGCTTATTAAAACAGGCCCAGATGTGGATTGCTTGTAGGCCCCTAGTCCTGGTAACATGCTCTAACCATCTGATCAATCTACAGAACAGAGTTTGGAAGAACTATCAGTCCAATGGGGAAGGAGCTAATTGATGCAACCTTCAGGATGAAAAAAACAGAGTGGGGGAAAGGGTGGGGAAAGGAAGTTCAGCCAGATGTACATAAAACCTCTTCTCTCAAGGAGGAGTTTCAAATGAGAGGGGGGCCTTTTGGGGCAGAGCTGCAGTGACATCTGGGCCCCTAGAGAGGGAGACGAGAGCAAGCGAAGCAGAGCTTGAAAGGCTGGGCGGGGGGTGGCAAGGCAGAGGCTCAGGAAGGAGGCTGGGCACCCATCTGGAGCGCTGAGGGGCCGGGGCTGCTGAACAGATGGAGTGAAAGTTGCAGCTGGTGGAAATACACTTTCATGTGTCAAGTGTGCTCCCTGGAGGATTGCGATTTCCAACTCCGAAAGCAACAGTGGGCAGGTGGCTCTGCTCCATGCTCCGCCTTGTCCCCCCCATTACCACCCAGAAAACTTGACAGCAGCTTTGAGCCAGACTCAGCCACCATGTCTTCTGCCAGCATCCTTTTCAACAGGCAGAAGCTGCCATGGTGATACCTTGGCACAGCCAGGATGGCAGAGGACCGCAATGCTGTAGCAGGTAAAAGGGGAAGGGGAATAGGAAGGATTAGTCCAGCCTCCCCAGGAGGGGCCCAGGTGGACTGAGAAGAGACACAGATGGAGAGGGAGTCAGGCCTTCCAAAGCTGTTCATGACATACACATCGGACCTCTGCTTTTGCTTGAGCTTTGGCTGAAGGAGAGGCAATGAGGAAATGTGGAAACACAGGCTCTGGGGTCATTTTATCCGAACCTCAAGGGAAGTTTCTTGACAGAATATATCTGTAGTTTTTTTAGAAATATTTGCCCACCAGGGCTTTACGAGAGAGTGATTTTTACATTCTATGGCTCTAACACCGCCACCTGTCCTGGAATATTTAGATCCTCACCTGTGGCAACAGAGGCCGCAAACACAACTATTCAATCTATTAAAGTTCCTCCCTATAATGCTTAGGCTCTTGAAGGAATGAGCCACCCGGCCACAGGTTAACCACACCCGAGAGGAAGCAGCTTGGGCAATGAGCATCAAACTCTGTCACTTCCCTCTCCTTCTCTCTGTATCTGTGTTAGGCTGTGCTCCAGGTCATCAAGAACAGAAACTGCCAACTCTGTCTTGTTAAAAATCCAAGTACTTTTTTTCAGAATATGTGATTTTACTTCCTTTTAAAAAAACAAAAAAGGAACAGACTGGAACCCAGTCCTTTACCCCTACTGCGTTCATTTTCCCAAGAGATGTCGCTCTACGAGATAATAACTTAAATATTCTTGGAGTAGAGGTAGTTTCTTTCTTCCTAGTGGGATGTCTTCTTGGTTCCTTTCCCAAACTTGGCATCAAGACCGAGACCTACATGGAAAGGGAGAAAATGGGCATAGCTTTATGGGGAGAAATGAAACCTATCAATGATTTGGGGGGGAAGAGGAAGGTCAGCCTCTTGGTTCTCTAAAATTGGGGCTTTAAATAAAACCAGTTCCCAAACATGGTTTTATAAAACTTCCTCACAGAAAAGCGAATGGCATCAAATGAAAAAAGTCACCACGATACTGGTAATTACAGAGAGACTGAAAGCAACTTGAGAGTCAGAAGTGCTAAGCCAGTACTGTCAGGGCACCGACAGCAGCATGAACAGGATATAAGCACCATCATTTTACCTGCTCAGTGTCTGGGGAGACCTGCGTCACTGGAAGGACATCACTAAAATGAGATGCCCCTTAGGAAGGCTGGATTCAAGATGACGCTTCCTTTTCTTTTAAAAAAAAGTTTCCTCATAACCCAGGAATTTCACTTCTGGGTATTTATCCAAAGAAAATGAAAACTCTAATTCAAAAAGATATATGCACCCCTATGTTCACTGCAAGATTATTTCCAAAAGTCGATATGGAAGCAACCTATGTGTCCATCGGTAGGTGAATAAAGATGTGGTTTGTGGTGGGTGGGTGTGGGTGTGTGGGTGTACACAGTGGAATATTACTCGGTAATGAAAAAGAATGAAATCTTGCCATTTCCAACAACATGGATGGACTTAGAGGGTATTATGCTAAGGGAAATAGGTCAGACAGAGAAAGACAAATACTGTATGATTTCACTGATATGTAGAATCTAAAAAAATAAACAAAAACAAACTCACAGAACCAGAGGATAAACTGATGGCTGGTAGAGGGGAGAGAGGATCGGTAGGGGGATAGGTGAAAATGGTGAAGGGGAATAAGAGGTACAAACTTCCAACTATAAAATAAATAAGCCACTGAGATGTAGTGAACAGCACAGGAAATATAGTCAATATTGTAACAACTTGGCATGGTGACAGATGGTCACTAGACTTATTGTGGTAATCACATCATTAGGTATAAAAATGCTGAATCACTATGTGTACACCTGAAACAAATATGCTATTGTATACTAACTATACTTTAAAAATACATTTTTAAAATTTTCTCTAAAATAACTAAATAAATTCCATAAATATACAAGCAAATCTGAGGGGGGAAAAAATAAAGCTCTTTGTAGCCAAGATGCCTGTCCTTGATGGAACTTACCCAAGAACACAAGCACAGTGCCCACCCACTGCATGGAGCTGATAGGGTTGGCGAAGAGGATCACAGAGGCCAAAATGGTGAAGAACTTTCGAGTTGTGGTGATGATAGAGCAGGTCAGGGGACCGAAATACACAACTGTCATGAAGATGAAGGTCTAGAGACACAGAGAAAGGCAGAGTCAGGCTGGTTCTTGGGTCTGTGCCGCAAGGTATATAATCTGTAACAGGACACCAGGGCTAACCTTGCCACCCCTCTTCTTCCAACCAGGCCAGTCTCTCTTGGGGAAGCCAAGCCATCCCCCGTCAAGGCACTCACCTGACCCAGGGCACTGGTCAGGCCAAAGAGCAGGATATTATAGATGATGGCAGGGTACCTTTCAGCAAAGCTCAAGAACTCCCAGAGCTCCCCGGTGAACAGGATTCCTAGGAAGAAACGTCAAAAGATGAAACAAAGACTCTCCCAAGAAAGACTTGGAAGTTAATTAGTTCCTTCCGCCACAAGTGATTAAAAGCAGAGATTCTCAGAGGCTGTGGAATGCTGATGCTCACATCTGTAGCTCACGGCAACCCAAGCACTGGTCACCGCTGGCCATCGGCAGCCTCTTCCATTAACTCTAGTGCGCTACACAAAAAATACTTCCTATCTGTGCCCACGTTTGGAAACGGTTAGGAAGCACTGATCTAAAAGCAAATGCATTCACTTTCAAACTATATTCAGTGTTCACCACACATCAATGTCTCACCTCCCTCAGAAGAGGGTGAGTTCCCAAGGTACCCCTGTGTTCCACGTCTGTGTCCTCCCATGATACCTGGCACAGTCTACTCCTGATTATGCCAGGAACGAGGAGCAAGCAGAGCCTGACGGTGACGGTTTCTCCAAGAAGATTCTCAGGGGCTTGGACATAAAGGCATCTTAGAGCCGAAGTAGGCCGTTGGCCGGGGCAAAGTTAGCAACTGGCATCTGAGCTAGGAATCACCTGGATGAGGGCAGTCTGCCCTCCGGTGATACATGGAAAGAACAGCAGAACTGCTCCTTACCAGCTCCCAACAGCAAGGTCGACCAAAGGTTAATGTTCAACATCATGTGGTTGGAACCTGTTTGGTAATGAGCCCGCATGTGGTCCTGGGAAACGCCCGTCAGTCCATCCAGGGTCAGAGACAATAACTGGGAAGAAAGAGTGCAGCCTGCAGTGAGAAGGCCAACAGTGCCCCTCCCTAACCCAGGACAGAGGACTCTCACCTTTGTGAGATTCCTCAGAAAGCCACTGCCTTAAGACAGTCCTCAGAACAAAATGCTGCCAGGTCATGGAGGATGGGGAGAGACCATACAAACTCCCTCCTCCCCCCAGGCATTAGAATGACAGGCTCTCTGAGCCACATAGTTGTAATATAATCAGAACAGGGCAAGAAGCCTACCACTTCCTAACACAGTGCCATGAAGCCCAGAACAGGTTGTGGTGAGCCACACATTCTTCCATTAAAACTGGAGAAAAGAAATGTCCTCCCAGCACGCTGGCTCCTGGCTTGGAGGAAAGTGCTCCAGAAACTGGATTCTATGCTCACGCTCCTCGATGAGAATCCTGGGCAAAGTCAGCGCCTAACTCTGCCGCTTAACAGCCATGTGACCATGGGCAAGTGACTTAACCTCCCTTTGTTTCAGTTTCTTCATCTGAAAATGGAGATACTACAATCTATGTCATGAGGTTGTTGTAAAAATCAATCGGCACAGAAAGCACTAGGCATGGTGCCTAAATACGTAGTAAACAATAGCTACTCTAGCAGTATTTTTGACTCTGGCTTCTAGGTTTCTCAGAAAACCACACTCTTTGCTCTCAGGTGTCTGTGACCTCACATCAGCATTTAGACACAAGCCTCACTCATTCTTCCCTCAGGAGAGCTGAGCTGTAGTTAAATATTCCAGGCTTCCCACTATAGCCTTAGCAGAGCCAGGGCCACGTTACAAGAGACAAAGACTAGAAATGGGGGGCATCGAGCACCACAACCTCCCTCCAGGTACATATCACTGGCCTTTTGCCTGTGTGGGGAGGGTTGTTCCTTGGTTAAGATTACTGGACAAGGCTGCCTTGCCCACCGGGATCACATACCAGGAGTAGCTCTCCATAGCCAACTGTGTGTTCTTCCATCCCCACTACTTTCTTGGGTTTGTACATGAAAAGGGCCACTCCAGCCACAATTAGCAACACACACAGGTATTTGGCCATTGGATACTTCTTCTTCAAGAGGGTCACTCCAAGGAGCATGACTACAGGGAAGAAACAGAGCGGAAAAGTCAGGAACCCACAGGCACTGATGAACCCAACACTCTCCTCCTAGGAGCCCAGAAAAGATTCATGAGAGAAAAGAATGTCTGAGAAGGAAGGCCTATAAGGATAAGAGGAGGACGCAGGGCTGGCACCTCGATAGAGACAACTGAGCAACGGAGTTGAACAGAGAGTACGAGGTAGGGAAAAGCTAGAGAACCACAGTGAAAGGTCCAGGAAGGAATAGGCCAATGGTGGGGACAGTGGAGAAGAGTAAAAGGTGGAGAGAAAGAAACTGACAATCAAAATGGGACTTAGAGTGTCTAATGACAATGTAAACACATGGGACACCAAAATGACCGACCCCGTAAAGCAGACTAGGTCAGCCTTTAGCTCCCAGCTTATACACACCAACACCACAGGAAATGATACAGATGACAAGATGGCTGGGGGAATGGATGGAGGGAAGTCCCTGGAGATAGCTGTGTCAAAGCCTAGAGGAATACAGAGCTCTAGCAGAGGAGAGGGCTTACTACAGGAAGAGTGAGGATGGAAGATGGGAGACCATCTTCTTCTGCTTACCTGGGATTGGCTTGCAGGATTTACCAAGGACCTGAAATTAAATTCGGCAAATAATTTCTGAGCATCTGTGATATGCCAGGTACCATGCTAGATGCTTTGTTAAGATGAGTAAGTGTGGGGCCTGCACCAGAGACCGCGGCCTCAGAAAGCAGCCCCATCGTGGTCAACCCACCGCTGCTTAACTTCAGACCTATGGTTCTTCTCACTCTGAATTTCTCAAACACGTTCCCTTTTTTTTTTTTTATTTAAGTCACAGACCTGAGGGAAGAATCCTTAGTCCTTTTTAAATAACTTCTGAGCCCACCCTCATCCCACCCTGAGATTTCACCTGAGTTGGGTAGTTGACAAACTGTAGTGCTGAGTTGCTGGAGACCATGGCACCCAGATAGGAAATAGAACAGGCAGCATAGAGCCAGCTCCGAGTACGATCCACCCTGGCAGTGTCAAAAAACTGGATTACTGAGAGAAGACAAAAAAAACAAAAACAAAAACAAAAAAACATAAGAGAAACCGGGTGGGCCTAAGACGGAGCAAAAATTGAAGCCACAGGAAAGGAACTTGTCTATCAAATAAGATGAGAAACATGAGCTGTTTCTGGTCCTCTTAGACTGGGAAATTTGTAGATTTTTCAACTCTCTAATCCCACCGACACCTAACACAAGGCCACATGCGGGGCAGGGGTGGGGGACTTATTCAGTTCAAGGGACCAGTCATCCCTGCTGCTAGCCCCCCAGGACACGGAGAGAAGACGCAAAACGTGCCTGACGCTGACACATAAAGGAAAATCTAAGGGACAAAGAAAAAACATTAAGTATTCTCAATGGGGAGCTGGAATATAGAAGACCCACTCTCTGCACATTTCTGATGCAAAAGTTGGTCTAATTGGGGGGCGGCCGGATGGCTCAGGTGGTTAGACGGCGAGCTCTGAACAACAGGGGTGCGGGTTGGATCCCCACATGGGCCCGTGAGCTGCGCCTCCAAGACTAGACAGAAGGACGGCTTGACTTGGAGCTGATGGGTCCTGGAGAAACACACTGTTCCTCCAAATTACCCAATTAAAAGAATTTTGTTTTTTTTTTTTTTTTTTGGTTTAATTTAAGGAAATCAAGTTTTGCTCTGTTCTAAAGCCGTGAGTTTTACAGACTGAAGAGAGAGGCTGGGTGAGCGCTAAAAGGGTGGGGGTCTCGAGCGTTCGGCCTGGGGGCTGGGTCACTGCCTGACGCCCGGGATACAAGGGGAGGCCCCCCTCCCAGGTCACCGCTTCGGTTACTCACAGATCTTGGCAAACACAGCATTGACCACACACTGGATGAAGACCAAGGTTAAGGCAAAAGTGAACGTCTCCTGTTTGGCTCCTTCTCCATACTTTCCTCTCGTTCTGAGAATGACGTGCAGGAGAAAGAAAGAGGAGAAATTAGCGTATTTCCCTCCGCGCCGGCTCGTCCGTCCAGGGCCGCTGGAAGCTGTGAACTGATCTTCCCTCCCTAGATGTTGGGCTCATTTATAAAAGGGGTCGGTTTTGTTGGGTTTGGAAACTAGGTGTCCCAGTCTGCTCATCCCACAGCCTACCCAGGACAAGGATCTCCGTCAAGGATGGAGCTGGAAGAAACGCAGAGCGTTAGACGGCGGAACGCGGTACGGGAGGCAGAAGGGACGCGGACCAGGGCAGCAAGGCCACGGCGAACGAGCCGGCTGTGTGCACCCGGGGGTCCAAAGGGGAAGCGGTACAGGCCACGGGGATGTAAGTCTCAGCCTGTAAAACCCAGAACCTCACAACCTACAGGCGAAAAGCAATTGATGGAGGAAAAATCAGTGGGTCCCCCTAAATCCTGAGACCAACTTTCGCGTTTTGGAAATCTGGGGAGGCTCAGCCGCGCTGCAACGATGTCGGGGTGCTGGGAGGGAAGAGGAAACACCGGGGTCAGGGGCGGAAGCGCTGCGAACCCGGCCACGGGCTGCGGCCACGGGCGGGAGAGGAGGGAGCGGTCTGCGTCGCGACCCCGGGGATCCGCTCACATCTTTTCCTGTAGGATGCCATAGTAGAAATAGCAGACAAAGACGCCGAGGAAGCAGAGCGGCAGACGCAGCCGGTCGGGCACCAGGGAGCTGCTAGCGGCCATGAGACGCCCGGACGACTCGACCGGAGACCCGCTCACAGCCGGCAGCGGCAGCAGCGGCGACAGCTCCAGACGGGCATCGCCGACCGGCGACAGGGGCCTCATAGGAGCTTCATGCGACCGCCGCTCAGCAGGGCCCAGAAGCCACCGCCAGAACTGCCCGCTCAGGGCCGCCGAGGGGGAAACTCCTCAGAAGCCAGGAACGACTTCCAATGAAAGGAGACCCGCCGTGGGACCTTGGATGTGTCCACGGTGACCAGGGTAGCCAGCTGTCAGGCGGTTCATGTCTTGCCCTCGACATTTTCCGATCAGGCAAGTCCGAGGACAACTGCCACCCGGAGCTCGACGGGACGGCCTAGGAGCTGCGCGGGCGTCGAGTGATGACGTATAAGGATGTGGAAGTCATCGATTGGCTGCGCTGTGTAAAGACAGACAGGTGGACGCGGGAGGTGGTACGGCCGGCTGGGCAAATCCCGCAGGTCTTTTCCCCCGGCGGCCATCAGGCTGCTCCTGGGTCCTAACGCCCAGAAATTCTTAGAGGGGCTGAGCGCCCCCTAGCCGCTGCCCAGCGTCAGCGACTGCACCGCCGCGACCAGGAGCGCGTGCAAGGCCCGCCCGGCGTCTGACAGCGATCCTCCTCCTCGGGCACATCACTGGGCTTCCAGGGGTGGCAGGGCTCGTGTCGCAGTCACTCAGAGGCAGGGCAAACTACGCGTGTCACCTAAATTCCGAGCCACAGTTTTCTGTCTGTAAACTAGGGATAGATAATTAGGGATAGACACCTTGTCGCCTCTTGACTGTTCTGAGCATCAAATGAGCTGAGTTTTGTGGAAGTGTTTTATAAACTGTGAAGTGTGCTGTGCAAGTTGAAAGCATTATTTGTCATTATTCCTTCTCAACCCTGATCTTATTTCTTCACCTCCTGGGGCTGGAAATGGAAGCTTACGGAATTTTCTGCACGGTCTTACAACTCACCGACAATGGAGCAAATCCCAGGCTGCCCTCCATCCGCATTCTTTCCTATTAAGGAGTTCCTTGTTGGACCCCCTCCCCGCCCTCATCCAAATGTTGGGCCTCCACCAACTGGCCCCACGAGAGCTAGGACAGGGCTGACCCCAGGGCTTTCCCCTGCCACCTCGGTCCCCCACTTAACTACCCTCTGAGCTGCTATCTGGGTAGAGGCTCCTTCTCCCCTTCTAGCAGCCTGCTCCTTTGGCACAGCCTCAGGCAAAGGAAGGAAACTCAGGGCAGCACCACACCCATCTCTCCGGGCCTGACTCACCAAGGCCTTGGGGGTAGGCCAAACATCTTTCAGGGGGAGGGGTTTGAGATAGAAGATGGGGTCTGTCCTCAACCCCTCTCACCTTTGTGTTAGTGCGGGAGGGGGACCTTCATACGTTTGCTCTCTTGCCCAATGGCTTATCCGTTGACTCAGTCTGTGATCCCAGGGCACCAAACAGCAGCTGGCACAAGAGACCTGGGTTCCAGTCCCAGCTCTGCCTCTTCACCAGCTGGAACTTAAAACAATTCACTTGACCTTTGAGACAAGTTGCCTCATCTGAAATTAAGGGGAATATAACAAGCAGGTGAATGCTGTGGTTAGAAGCATGGGTACTGGATTCAAAAGATCTGGTTCCCAGTCCCAGCAACCCCACTTCCTTTCTGTGTCTTTGGGATAAAATAATTCAGTCTTTCTGTCCTTCCCTCATTAGTACAGTCGTATTCATCACACTTCTCTCATTATGACATATCAATGACATTTTATGCAAAGCATCTAACAGCGTATTTGACGCTTACCAAGTCAATGAATGGTAGTTGGGGTAGGCCTAGGAGTCTGTCTTGAGGTCTTTGGAGATGAGATACAATTGTAGTTATTATGGCTGCTCTTGGGGTGGACAACTTTTCATCCACACAGTGCAGATAATGTGTCTTTTGTAATTTGCAAAGCACCATCAGAATGTTGGATGGTTATTCCCATTTCCCCCAAAAGCCTAAGAGCTCTTACAGGTGTGGCACTAGAATAACTGAGAGGTGACAAAAGGACATGAACAGTTTCTTCTATTAGTCAAGGAGCACCCACAATGTCAAATTGTCTGCCCTGTGTCACCCTCATTTCCTCTGAAATCCACTCTCCCTAGGGAGCTTTTCCAGATTCACCCAAGAATACAGGACTCCTTCACCCCCACCCCCACCATATTCTTCATTTTGGACAGTCTTTCCATGGATCCACTGTTTATATGTTCATGTGACAAATCCAAGCCCGGTGGCGTGAGGACAGGGACTCTGTCCATCCACATCGTTATGCGTTAAGTAAAGACTCTACTTGAAGACAAGGATGAAATGATCAGTACCCTCAAGCTCCACCCCGCTCCCTCACCCCCCCAAAAAAAATATTGAACAAAACCTCAAGGTGCTGGGAACATTTATTTATTTGGTCTATTAACACCAAGATCTGCAAAAAACAACTTCTAAACACAGGATAAGAAAACTTGAACATTAACATTCTTCAGTTTTGTGAAGCTCTGCAGTACGGAAAATATACAAACTTCAAACAGCTGCAAAAATAGTGTCTTTGGGAGAAAATAGAGTTTCTACATCGATACAAGAAAAATAGGCATTTTTCTAATCCAACCCAGTTCTGGGGCAGGTGGAGGGTACAGAGCCACCACTTGCCACCTGGAGGAATGCCAGCTCTCCCTCCCCCCCACTACCCACCTGGGGCTGGGCAGGCTGGGCTGCTGCTTAAGACAATCTTAGTCAGGGTGAAAGCGAGATGAAAATGCCACTTGGGAAAACACTAGGTTCCCCCCTCTGCCAGCAGCTGGATTGGTCAAGTGTTATGGCCCTTTAGGGCTGCTTTGGTCAGCTCCTCCAATGAGAGGGAGGCATGGGGATGGGGCTGAGAGGACGGGGTATCTATCTTCGGGTCTCCACTTCTGTGTCCGTGGAGGAGAGAGAAGGAAATCTGTGGTTTCCCCTCTACTCCATGACAAGGACAAGGGCCCCATATACAGTCTTTTGGACTCACACCCAGGGGTGGGGGACCCAAGACCTTCTAGGTAGATTTTCCATCGAGTGAGAGAGGGGTCAAGAACACAGGTGTGACTTGTGAGCTACCCAGCTACTGGTGGAGAAGGCAGGTCCCATCCCATTCCGAGGGGTTGGTGTCCATTAGAAAGAGGACTCAGGGCTTTGACACAATGAAATGAAAGTGCTCGAAGGCCAAGAGGGAAGGTCTCCTTCATCTCCCACCTCAGGGGAGCTAGGGAGGGGCCTGCCACCAAGGCACTGGTCTCCATGGTAAAGTGGTAGGGGTGGGCTCTCAGACCACCAGGGAGCTCTGGAAAAGCACGGGCTCTTCTGATGGTGGGGTGCGCTGCCATGGCTCGAATGGCAGCGAGGAAGCCTTGGAGGCCTCTGGATCCTTCCGAGGTGGTGGCCTAGGGCTGGCGGGGGGGAGGGGGGACCCCGGGTTTGAGGGGCAGTTACGGAAGATGAAGCCCATGCTGGGGAAGAGGGGCTTCATCAAGCTGACGGGGCAGAAGGCCGAGCCGGTCGGGTTGAAATGGACTTTGTTCTTGTCAGGACAGGAAGTCAGGAAAGCCAGGTCAGGACCTGGGGACCTGGAGGACGGAGAGAGAAACACACAGACGTACACATACACACACACACACACAAACACACACACACACACAGCCAGTGAGAAGGGATGAGCCATGTCCCAGTGCTGGGAGAGTAGGGGAGCCGGCTCTCTGTTCAAACAGGATGGTAATTTGACCAAAAAACGACAGGCTATGGAGTAACAAGCAGTCTGTAGGCCCCTCAGCCCTTCATGTTTGAGAAATACAGCTAAAGAGCAGGAAATCTACTTTAGCTAGAAACAGGAGGCATTGAAGCTAGACAGGAAGGAGAACGTCCTGACAATGTGATTCTAGAAGAGGAAACCACGGGATCTTTTGAGAGATTTCATCAGTGAACAGTGTTTTGGGGCCAGACCCCCTTGCCTGAAAGCAGAGATCCAGGAAAAGTGACTTTCTAAGATTTTTTATAGCCTTAAGCAGGGGTTCTCGGCCTAAGCACTACTGACATTTGGGGTAGAATAATTCCTGGTTTTGTGGGGGCTGTCCTGTGCATCATAGGAGGGCATCTCTGGCCCCTCCCCACTAGGTGCCAGTTGCACCTGACACCCCTCCCCCAAAGCTGTGACAAACAAAAATGTCTTCTGACATTGCTAAATGTCCCCTGGGGGGAAAGTATTGCCCCCCATTGAAACCTACTGGCCTAAGGAATCTCAATCTTCAGCACATTTGAAAGGAGTGAGTTTCAAAACCCTTGCTGGGAGGGAAGGACAGTAACCATTGTGAGACAGGCTGTCAGACATTACCAGGAGATCTAAGTTCTAACTCACCATGTAGCCTTGGCCTGGACTTGAACATGGAAAGAATCATCCCTACCCTTCTGATCACGTAGGGGAAATGGAAGGATCAAAGGATAGGTCAGAGAGTTCTACAGTAAGGAATCCTTATGATAAAAAAAAAAAAAGAAGTGTGTGACCGTGTTTTGAGGGTGACACAGGCCAAGAAGCTGCTGGTTGTGAGGATTCTGGATGAGAAGACAAATGTGTGGGAGGATGGGAAGACTCTGTCGCTAATGGTTCCCATAAACCACCTCTTTCTTGAAGCATAACATGTATATACAGAACAATGCACTTAGTGTGTAGCTTGATATCTTGGTTACCATTTTAATTGTAGAATTCTAAGAATTCCAAACCCTGGAAGAAGAGCGAGGCATGAGGAAAGCAGAGGTTGGCACAGAGAGATGGAAGGAAGTGAAGGCCTGGGGTCCCAGAGGACTTCACAGTGGCAAGATGGCCTCTGACCAAGTAGGGTTTAAAAGGCTCCCACTTTATGGAGGGGCGGGGAATGGACAGGAGAGGGAATGTTCTCGGTGTGCCCATATGCATGTGAGGAAAGTGACCCAGAGAGACCAAGCAACACTTAAGGGACATGAGGGCAACCAGCATGAACCCCCAGACAGCTTGATTCCCTCTCTGGGGTATCTAGGCCATCTTAAGGGGGTCAGTGGCCAGGAAGAGGAAAATGTGGCAAAAGAATCACTAAACACAAGAACTTCCCAAGAAGAAAGTTGACACAATGTAGAGACCCCAAATGAGCTGAGAATTTCTATCCCAGGATATCTTAAAAGTAAGTGGCAGATCAGCACCTCTCTTAAAAGGCTGACACGAGGGCAGGAAGCTAGATGAGATGACTTTGAGACCTCTTCTGGCATTACGAGTCTACAAAAGAGTCAAGACAAGCAGCTGCCTAATTTCCTCAAGCAATTCCAGGTTGTAATTACTCAGCTCTAAGATGGACTGGAGAAGGGCACGAGAGTCCAGAGTCTGCTTAAGCGACACAATCTGGCCTCTTCCCTTCACACCATCCCAGAGGGCCCAGCCCTCGGGAGAGATACCAGGCGACAGTGATGACAGCAACACCCTGGTGGCCATGGCTTTCTCCTTCACGCCCACTCAGGGTTACATATGTATCTCCTGCCACCACCATGGGTTGTCCTCTCCCTTATCTGAGATACAAATGGAGACTTCAAGGCCCCAAACCCTGTCCCAGCTAAATGTCCACACACACCATGACTAAACTTCCTGAATGCCGTGGAAACCACAACTTCCACAGTGAATCTGCCCTGATGAATACTAAAGCTGGCGGGAGGAATGAAATCTCTTAGGGTGACTGCCAAGGGGGGCTGGCTGTGTGGGCATGTGAAAGGGCGGTCTTGCCTCTCTGCTAATGGAAAGGAATTGCAGCAAAGAAATCAACTTAAGAATGGCTTCTGAATCATCCAATCGGATTTGAGAATATTCTACAGTCCTTACTTGCAAGGATGGGAAATTTCCGTCTGGACATTCATGACACTTGAATCACTAGAGCTACAAGGTGAAGACTTAACTCAGAAACAGTTAGAAAGCTGTTTAGGTTTCCCTGCCCCTCCAGTGGGAAAGAAACATTTCTCATCTCTCCTGAAGAGAACTACCCATATGTTCTCTCTCTCTCTGATTATGGTCTAGCAAATTCTAACACCTTCCCCAGGGATGGAAAAAAATAGAAGAAACAAAGGGCTTAGGTTTCAGAGCTCTTTCCTTTCCAGCTCCTGCTGCGCTTGTGGCTGGCATGTGGGTAGAGAGCAGGTTTCTATGGAGATAATGATAAGCAAAGATTTAAGTGCTCAGAGTAGGTAATGTCAACAAGTTTGATCATGGAAAATCTGCAATACCAATCATCTAAAGGTGACAGCACCTCTAGGATGAGAGAGTCCAAGACGGAAGCAGGGCCCGACAGGTGGGACAACACAGGGCTAAGCCCCCATCCCTGGACCTCCCTCTGATGTACTCACGTGGCCTCTTCAAACACACGCACTCTTTCACAGCCTTCTGGGGGCTCCCGTTTGAAGACGTAGCTGTGATTGGGTCGAGGGGAGGCGGCAAAAGCAAGGACTGGAGATGGGCTGCCATCTTCAAGGAAAGCTGGGTGGCCTGGAGAGGAGGCTACAAACACAGCAAGGCTCAGTCCAGTGGAGCTGAAGGAAAGAGCTCTAGTGTCCTCGGCTCAGGCCCTGGTGTGGAGGGAAGAGGCTAGGAAACCCAGGGAAGTGGGTGGCAGGGGCGGTTATGCTAATCCAGGTTGTTTGTCCACGCTCTACTTTAAAAAATCTTTGAGGCAGCTTACAGAAGTACATATCCTATTATACAGGATAAAAAAAAAAGAGTTGAACTGATGGGAAAATGAGGACTAATACCAATTCTATATTCCCAGGAGATAAACAGCGATTGAAGTCCAAGTCTCAGACTTAAAGGAATCCTAACTCCTGTCTCTCTCTGCCTTCTTCCAAGCCTGCACTGCCCTGCCTGCCAACATACCACAGCTTCTTCCTTTCCACAGCCTTGAAAATCTATCCCTTCTTCAGGAAGAGCTCTTGTACTGACTCAGAGAAGCAATCTTTCCTCAACCCCCTTTGTGGGATAAAATTCCTCTTGCTTTCCACACAGCGAATGTACTTTGCCTAGGTTGCAAATATTGACTTTATCTGTATTTATCTCACATTTATTCCTTATTACTCTATGCTCTATTTACCTCTCGTGTTGTTAGATCATGCCCGTGGCCAGCCTACTCACAGGCTTCCTGTGAGAGTCAAACGAGGCCATGCAGGCAACAGAGCTTTCTAATGTACGGGATCATTAGTACTATCGGGAGCAAGGACTCATGTCTTGTCCTCTTGGTGAAGCAGCCAGGGCAATAGTAGAAAATAGAAATTTGGAATCAGAAAGCTTGGGTTTCCATCTGGGTCAAACCGGGTGACCCTGGGCAAGAGACCATATTCTTTAATTTTCTATCATTCACAACCACCTATTACTGCTAATGGGTACAGTGGACACCTGAATAGACTCAAGGGCTTTCTACTATGGCATGCTGAAACTCAGCCAAACTGGGGATGGGGGAGATTGTGTCTTTGGATTACAGCGTGGATGAAATGGAAGCACACGAGTAGGCGCAGAGACGTGACATAAATTATAAATCAGAATCGATGTCAAGGACCATTATTCTTACTGGTATAATGCACAGAATAAAGATGACTCATAAAGTATGCTAGTTGGCTGGTAAGTAAAAATGCTGGGCCTGAAGTTGATTAGAGGCGGAAGAGGCGGGGAGTCGCCCCTGCACCCCCAAGGGGTCCCCGCTGCCTCAGCCTCCTCAGCTTACCTTTGTCGTTGGGGAGGGCTGCCAGGTCCTCTATGGCACCCCGGTGTTCCTCACGGCTGGTCTGGCCAGAAGGCTGGGGGGATGCCAGGGGCATGGAGGGAGAGCTGGCAAAGTTGCCAGGCTCCAGAAGCAGGAAAGGGGGATCACAGCCGCCACTCTGGGGGGGAGCGGGGGCACGGTGCCCATCAGGAATGTCAAGGATCTGCCAGGGGAAAGGGTGGGTAACGACTCTCAGGCCTGGCTCTTCCAGCCTGCAGAGCTGTAGCCAATCTGAGGGCCCTTTCTTTGTCCTAGTCCTCATCCTCTATTTGTAGCACATGCGACAACAGGACGCCATTTCCTCAAGTCACTGATTTCCCAACCACCCCCAGTCTAAGGGAAATCACCTCCTATGTCTCCCCTAGCACTTCCTTCTTTTCCTTAGTAGCACTTGCAGCCAAATTTATAATTACATATTTATTTGAATGGTTTCTCAATGTGTCACCCCCACCAGGCTGTAAGCCTCACAAGGGCAGGGACCTTCTCTGCCTTCTGCGTGCCAGGCTCTGGGAACACAAAGATGAATAACAATGGGGGGGCAGGATAGGGGGTACACCACCAGGACACTGCAACCACTGTAGGCCACTGCAAGACAAGTATGCAGATTATCGTCACGTACTAAATACCCCTGCCCCTTTTAAAACAGTCACTAATGGTACTTGTACCCACAGCTCACCAGACTGGGTGCGTGTGTTTGGGTGGGTATAAAATCCTATATATATATATATATATATATATGCAAATTAAAAATCAACCAGCAAGTAAATCGTAAACTGAGGAGTGTGCCCACTAGAATTGTATGAATACTGCCCAACTGGCATTCCCCAATTGTACTGTGTCAGTATAAAAATGTGCCTGAGATGGCAGAAAAAGTAGCAAATATTCTGCCTGGGAAGTGGGTCGGGGCAGAGGGCCGTGTAGGAGCTCTGGGCATGAAGGATGAAGGTGCGTCCCCAGTAGAGATGGAGGGAAGGGAAGTGGTGGCACCGGGGTGGCTTGAGCAGAGGCCCAGGGGTGACAGTGCTGATGTCAAGCACGCGGCAACAGTGAGTGGCGCTTTGGCTGAAGAAGGATGCCTACCCCTTCCCGCGGGGACCTGCCCCTCTGCGAAGCCCTGTCCCTTGCCTGTCTGTCTACCCACCACCACAAAGCCCTCTCCAGTGACACCTACCCGGCTCTGCCGTCCCTGTGGTTAAGTCCATTTGAGTTAATAAACTCAATTCGTCTTCCTTCCGTAGGCTGGTGCTTGCATGTTTCTCTGTTGCTGTAGCCACAGCCTGTGAGCGCCAGAGAGCAAGAGTCCCACCTCCCCGTGTCCAGACTCAGCAAGACGCTGCCTGTCAGCGCATCCGGGGCAGAGCCCTACTCACCCGCAGCAGCTCCTCTTCACCCTGCTCCTTCACGAACACCTCCTCTAGCTCTTGGTTGAGCCCTTCCAGGCTGCGGTGCAGGCAGGGGCTGAGTCGCAGGACAGGGGACCCTGAGGGGAAGCTGGGAGGAGATGCCTGAGGAGCAAATGATGTGGTTTCTGAAACCCCCCAAGCCCCGCCTGTCGTCGGCTCTGCTGCAGGGAGGTGGGGGGGACTGTCATGTCTACCCAGCAGAACCAAGCGAGGAAAGGAGGATTTGGGGCCAGTTACAGACTGCAGTAGGCCCATTCAGTGGGGTTCTCCCCAGAAGTGGGAGCTTTGAGAGGGCTGGAGTGTGCTTCTAAAGGTCACAGGAGCCTCACTGCCTCAGCTGGACGGGGTGAGGGTGGAGGAGAGCAAAATTCAGAACAGCAGGAAGACCTTCCAATGTCAGTCAACAAGTCCAAGTTTGCACTACAACTTCACCTGGGCGCCCACGTAGCATGCGGTGTGGTCGGGCTCAGGAGCTGCTCAACCTGAGAGGACCTGCCCCTGGGAGGGAGGTGCCGTGGAGGACGACAGAGGGGAGAAGGCTCGGGGGGGAAACATACCCTCAGTGCTCCCCGCACAGCATGGTCCCCTTGGAGTGGGGAGCCCCGCTCCTTCTCTTTCCCACTGCGGCTCAGCTTTGTCCTCTGCAGCTGTTGCTTCAACTTGGTAATCTGGCAGCCCAGAGAGGGGGAGAGGGGGGGCAGGTGAAGCAAAGCACAGTGCATGAGTCCCTCCTCCCAGATGTGGCTCCTGCCAGAGGCGCGTGACAATCACAAAAGGGAGATGGCAGTTACTCTTCCATCTCAAAACACCTCAGCAGTGTTCAACATGCTGACGATAGGTTCATTGGGCAAGCTGGGAACCTATTAACTAGATATCGGACGCTCTGAATTACCATGTATTCCACAGATGGCCCACTTTCCACAAAAATTAAAAATACACAATGCTGAAACCATTTTTGTCTTTCACAGATTCCAACGGCATGGAATACTACTCTATTAATAGAAATGGGAAATGATGTTTTTGATTTCACTCCCCAAAGTACATTCCCAGCTATCTCAAAGGCCCTGGGACCAGGAAGGATGGAAGGACTTTCCCCCCATTTTAAAGCAGACTGCACTGAGCAAGGAGCGGGCTCTCCAGAAGGAATATCAGATTTTGTCCCGACTTCCATTTCCTGTGACAATTATGGATTATCTTCAACAATCCTGAATATTATCCCTGTCACATTTGTAATTCTGGACCTACTTGCCTCAGCTGGCAAATGTCAGGAGATGCAGAACTATTTAAATACGGGCCTAAATTAAATGAAATTCAGAGAGTAGATCTGCTGCCCACAGCCATACAATTTATGGCTCCTGCCAGGAAGAAAGTGCTTTTAGATTTGCTATTGGGGATCATTGAACCATGACTCCACATTTAGTGTAAATAACTTGCCTACTCTGATAATTAAAAACATTAAATACTTTGTATTTCCCACTAGCCTTAAACACTTCATCTTTTTTCTCTGCTCTTGCAACCAAGAGGGCAGAAGCCACTCCCCTAGAAAGCGGTGGAGTGTGACTCCTGGGAAGTTGGCCTGGGGAGTTGGCCCTGTCAGGAGCTGCCCCCCGGCTGGTCACGCGAGGCCTAGAGTATGGCTTTCTCTATTCAACCTCAATGCCTAGAACCCCCTGAGGAAAAAGGGAGAGTCAGGGGAAAGTGCTGGGGAACACATACCTATCTTTTTCTTCTTTTAAAAATAAGGGAGGACGAGTAGTGAAGTAGTAAATGGGGTTGGGGCCTCCAAGTCCCAGGAAGTCGTTCCCTCTCCCTATCTCTCCGGTCTCTGAAACTGCTTATCTGGGTCCAACCTCAAAGTAGAGTGAGCAAATGGTGGCTCCCACCCTGTGCTTGGCTGCTGAAGGGCAGCAGCACCACTGACCAACCCCTGCTGGCAGGAGCACCTGGGCCCCTACGGCCCAGCCACCACGAGGCTGGGAGGCAGCTGGGAAGGAGCCAGCTCAGTAGGAAAAGGCTAGGGCGAAGCAATGAGATCAGAAATGTGAGTCCACTTTGGAGCAGCTGTGTCCATGGTGCTGGGGTACACAAGAGGCAGCGACCCCAGCAGGAAGGCAAAGGGGGCAGTTACCTCTTTGCGGTGGTCTGTGCTGCCCCAGGACGCTGAGCGTTTGTGTGTACAGGAGCTGGACCGCTCGCCTTCAAGCTCTTGCCAGGACAGCGGCGTCTGCAGGGAGAGGAACCCAGTGAGCTAGAGCAGCTTCTCAGGCTGGCTCAGGGGAAACAGACACACGGTTCCCAAACAGAGGTGGTGGCTCTTCGAAGGCTTCTCTCTCATCTGCTCATCAACTCCTCAAACCGTCAGCCTCTTTTATTCTTTCGGGCTTCTCCACCTGCACCACCTCTTTCCCAATCCGCTTCCTCCAGGAAAGCTTCCCTGATAAACCAGTAAGGCCAACCTGCTCTCTCCTCTCTTACGACTTTTACACATGGATGATGGCCCCAGTGCTGCCCTCCCTAGTCCCAGCAGCTCCAAAGCAGCACAGGCGCAGGGACCCACTGGTGTCCTCAATTCTCACACCCTCCATGTACCCAGCACGTGCCCAGGCTCCTGGGAGCCTAATGAAAATGAGTTAGTAGACAGGACTCCAGGAAGGAGTCGTTAATTAGTGAAACGGGAAAAAGGTCACCAGAGATTCCCCACCCTCCATCCCTGACCCAAGCAGGAGACGTGTGTGCAGGGCCGTGCCTCAAGCTTGTCCCATGATTTTCCCCAGTACAGAGAGTAAGTGTTGGGGACCTGAAGTCCTCCTGAATATGCAGGGGAGGGGACATTTTCAGAAGGAGGGAGCCAAGAATTCTGAACTCAGCCCTGACTCCTGAGCCCTCTTGGCTCCATCACAGCTCCTTCTCCTGGGCCCTGCTCTGTGCCTCGTGAGAACAGGACTCTGTCTGCCAGCCTCCCTCCCCTGCTGCACAGAAGACAAAGTTGGCCCAAGATGGAAGCAGGGGGAGTTGTAGCCCCACTTCCGGAGCCCCCATCCCAGGGAGGAAGCTGTTGGCTCTCAGCACAAGGCAGGAGGACAAGATCCCTCCCCACGACCAACATCCCTACTTCCATTCCAAGGGAGGGGCCCAAGGGGGGACACTCCAGTGGAACCAGTTCCTCTCTAACTTCTTTACACAAGCTGCCAAAACCATGAGGGCCTGGGAACCGTCTCCTCCAACAGATCTGCTGACCTCCCCCGAGAGGTTGTTGCAAACAGAAAGGAGGAGGAAACGAGAAAAAACCAACAACTCAACACCCAGCAGCTGCTAAGAAGAGCTCGGCAGGGGTAGTCTGAGCAGGATTGTGGGAGCAGTCCGCCCTGTGTGACAGCTGCAGTGGAGAGGGGCCGCCAGGGGAGCTGAGGCTCCCTGGCTCTTCCTTCTCCCAGCTGCCTACCGATCAGGACCTTCGCTGGGCCGTGGGACACAGCCAGTGTGAGACAACCACCCTACTTCCCTTCTCTGCTAGCACCACAAGGAGACTATCAGATCCATTTCCGTACAGTCCCGTTAGGAAGAGGGCAGGCAGCACATGCTCCAAGCCCATACCCCAAAGCCCTTGAGGTGGAGCTGGCTCTGAGAGTCTGTGGAAACCAAGCAGCTGTCTACTACCAAATGCCCACATGTCCCTAAACCAGGGTTTGCAGACAGAGCCTCAGAAAAGGCTGCTGCATAGACTGGAAAGTGAGGAGAAATCCATCTCTCGCAAGCCCCCTCAGCCCAGCGGAAATACGAATGTTATTCCCTCCTAGTGCTCCCAATCCCAGCTCTGCTAATCAAAGCACTGAGTCCCATGCTAGCCTGTGGTCCCTGGAAAGATGGCCGAGGCTACGGAGGAGAGATGACAAAAGCTGAGGGAATGAGCCCACTTCCCCTCCTCCAAGAAGATACTGTACTCACAGGTGGGTGGGGAGATGTAGGAATCAACAGCCACATTCAGGCTGCCACCGGTTCTACTAAGGCAAACTCTTCAACTAATTGCCTTCTTTCTTCTGAGATATGTGAGGGGGCGGAAGGAGAAACGGAGACTAGCGCTGGAGTTTAGAAAGGATGTGCAAATCGTCTCCTCTCTCAATCCATGTTCCCCCACTCCTCTCTGCTCTGCAACACTTTCCAGCACCTGCTGCCTACCTTGTGGAAACTGTGCTACCAAGGCCTCCCTTTGCCTCCTCACCCACCCTCTGGCCTTAGATAGCACCATCTTGCCCTCCATCCCATGGGCTCTCCTCTCCATACCTGGCTCTCTGTCCGACCCATGTCCTTGTTCTTACCTTGCCCCTGAGCTCTAAGCCTGGTCTCCCCATCCAAGTGCCAACTCTCCCAGCCTTCCTAACTTGTCCTAACTTGTCCACCCCATGCTGTTACTTTGCTCTGTGTCTCCTCTATTCAGATGGGTTCAGGGTATAGACCATTCATGCGTTCAATAAATAGTTACTGAAAGCAAACTGTATCATGTACTGTTCCAGGTGCTGGGGACACAGCAATGCAGCAACCAACAAAAATTTGCATGCCCTTTGAGTTTACATTCCAGTTGGGGACACAGTTTAAACAATGATAAATACTAAAGAGAAAAATGCAGCCAAGAAACGGGCTGGCAATGTGGGTGCGTGGGGGTGGGGGTGGGGGGTTGCGGGTTAAATGATTTTAACTGCCTGGCAAGTCCTCCGTGGAGAGGTGAGATCTGACGAAAACCATCAGGCACGTGAGGGAGTAAGCCACATGGACATCCGAGGTAAGAGTGATGGACACAGAGCGAAGAGCAAGTGCCAAGGCCTGCTGCAGGGGCGAGCCTGCTGTGTCTGAGGGAGAGGAGGCGGGTACCTCTGGAGCAGAGTGAGTGACGGGCAGCGTGGTAACAGGCGAGGTTAACAGGCGCGACAGGTTGAAAAATGCCCACCCCAGGGTCAGGCCCTAATCCCTGGAACCTGTAAATGTTCCTAACGTGGTCAATATTTTTTGTAGATACGATTAAATTAAGGTGGAAAGATTATCTTAGGTTACCAGGTGGGCCTTAAGTGCCATTACACGTGTTTTTATGAGAGACAGACGGCGGGAGATTAGATACACACAGAAGAAAAGGCAATGTGACCATGGAGGCAGAGATTGGAGTGATGTGGCCACAAGCCAAAGAATGCTGGCAGCCTCCAGAAGCTGGAAGACGCAGGGAATGGAACTCCCAGAGAGCCTCTGGAGAAAGGGCAGCCCTGCCAACACCTTGAACTTGGCCCAGTGAAATGGAATCAGACTTCTGGCCTCCAGAACTGTGAGAGAATCTATGTTTGTGGTTTTAAGTCACTAGGTTTGAGGTAATTTGTCACAGCAGCTTCAGGAACCTAATACAGTCGTTATTCTGTGTTTGAAGCTGTTCGCATACCGGCCTTGAGGATCCTTAGGGCAGGCACGCACACAAGTGTACGCTGTGGCCCCTCCAACTGGACTGGGCACATCAAGAGTGGGGACTGTGCCCTGCCCCTTATTTGCAGGCCCCTCTACCTCTCACCACGGAGGTCTCACCACGGAGGTCTTGGAGCACAGAAAAGTCACAGCTAAGAAAGGCTCCTTCAAAGAGCAATGCTTTATGGCACAACAGGGACCAAACCGTGCTGCGTGACAGCCCTGTAAGTTGTCGTTCCAGATGATCTTTTGGAAGCAGGGTAGAGTTTGAGCTCAGCAGGCCAAAGTCATGTTTGTCAAAGGGACTCATGCACTAGAACAGATTTATTTGTACACCCAGGGGGAGCAGCTAAGGGAGAAGCAAGGCTATTTACATACCACCAGAGGCATCAGCCAACCGTGCAGATGATGCTTGGATTATGCTTGGATTATGCAAAACTGACTGTGGATTAGACCAGGGAAGGCTTACCTGGGATTCTGAGATCCCACAGCAACATGTGGAAGGATAACTGGGCACGGGGGTGGAGGAGAGCTTTCCAAAGAACAGCCTGACCGAAAACCCTCCCAGCCACAACCTGTATCTCTGCACCCAACCCAACTAGGTTTCTGCCTGGACTCCGAGGTAGAAAGAGTCCTGGTCGTGTTGCCTCCAGTGATGCTGGCAGAGCCCAGCTGGGCCCTGGGAACACAGTCCAGTACCTGTGTGGAGGTGGAGGGCAGTGTGGTGCCTATCCTGGTACAGATGGTCAGTAACTACGTGTTGAAATGAAATCCAGCAGGGAATCAGCCCCCCGGGACTCTGGCCAGACAGAGACAGGAAAGGCTCCGAGGGGGGTCTGCCGGCCAGCGCTGAGAACTCAGGCTGCAGATGGCCAAGGCCACCATCTCTGGCCTACAATCACTATGTAACCCTCAGATTTTCCATCATGAACCCGTTTTCAAACATGCTGTGCTGTTGTCATACCATATGCTGAACAACTGGTCCTATTCACCAGTTTGGAAACTAGGCGCTGTGCCCAGGCCCCACACCCACAAAGGAAGGCCCGTGATGGGCAGACTGAGTTGTGTGTCATCACTAAATATTGAGGCACTGGCTTAGGAAAAGGAGGAAGACACTACACAGGTAGAGAAAGCCACAGAGAGGGAGGGAAGTCTTCCCAGAAAAGGCAAGCCTCCTCTGCCTCTGGCCTTCGGGACACTCCATCAGGTCTGTCAGGCACTTAAGCTATTTGTTTTCTTCCAAAAGGTAAGTCAGGCCTAAAGAAACCAGTCTGTCACAGAGGCTTCCCCACCTCACCTGCAGCAGGCAGAGGAAGTGGGGCTGGGGATGAGTAGAAGAAGGGGTGGGGGAGGCAGGCAGAGCAGGTACCCAGGGGCCCATCCGTCTGGAGGATGAGAACACCAGTGGGGGAACTTTGCTCAAACAGTCATTCCAGCTGTGGTGAGACCACTTCCTCCCTCTAGAAGAGTGCAAGAACACTCAGATGCTTTGCACAGCAAGAAGGGAGAGGGGTGACCGCAACCAGTGTGTGCTGCCATCACTGCCCTGGTGCGGGCCCAGCTACTAGGAGGGGCCAGCGCAAAGCACTTGACAGCCAGCTCTGGTTTGCCAGCTGACCTGGGGGAAGGGTGGTCCAGAGAGCGGAAAACATTCAGATTGATCTGGAGAATCCTGACAAAGTCTTCCGAGACACAAAGGAACCTCCTCCAGATGATGGTCACTCCACACAGAAGCCCTCTGCATCCTCCCTGGCTGGCCACTCTGCATCCAGCTCTCGTTGAACCCAAACTCTTCCTTGTACTCACCATGCTGGTCTCGGGGAGACTGGTTGTCCCTCTCCCATTGCTTGTTCTGGCTCAGAACATGCAATAGTTCCAAAGCACTCCTTTACCAATTACCACATTTAGACCTCCTCCTGATTCCTAGAACAACCAACTTCCCAAATAAGATCCGTCCACCTCTCTTTCTCCCCTGCCTCAAATATGTGGGTAACCCAGCTCTCCATGTCAGACTGTAAATTGCCTGAGGAACTATCCGTGCTATCCTCTGTGCCTAAGAGCTTAAGACACAGCGAAGCCCAGGCAGGGAATACTGGGACTGTGGGCAACCTGCTATATTCAAGAACGGAGAGCTTTTCACTCCATCTTCTGCCTTGTGAGGATGCCTGGCTATCTAAACGGCAGGTGTTCTACGCTTGCTGCCCAGATCTGAAACTTGCTTGGAATGGGCAGGACGCTTGCTTGCTTTAGAGGGTTCAGAAAGCAGAGCTGCTCAGCCTAAGCCTTAACAATGGCAGGCAAGGCAAGGCAGGCCCCTGGGAATGCCAGGGCTGATGTGGTCTCCAAACACACACTCTACTTGCTGGCTCTGGAGTCGGGTGGGTGAGGAGTGCAGGGGGAAAAGTAAGAGAGCAGAAGTGAGGGCCTGCCAGATAGGCTGGATGTACTGCACCGGTATAGCCGAAAAAGGAAGGGCAGAAGGTGGGGTACGAGTGGGAACAGCCCCCCTTGAGCTCAAAGGAATTAGGGTAAGGTTCCGGCATCATTCTATTTTTAACAACTTAAAAAGCCTTCAAGGACTTTGGTAGATCCCACCTCCGTACCTTCCCTCTACCTTTCCCCACACTTCCTTTGCACTCCCTAATAAAACCTCTCCCTCATCTCTAGTCCTTTCTGGGTGGTATACCAGCACTCAGAAGAGAAGGCACACCAATGACTTAGGGAGATGCCAGGAGAGCCACAGGTCATCATGGTGTAATACCAGTGTGGAAGAAGGTAGTTTGTGCCAGGTCAGGGGGCTCAAGCAGGAATTTGAATGGAGCTCAAAACCTAGAAGCAGAAAAGTCCCAGAAGGCCAGGAATGAAAGATGGGCAGAGTGCATATTTTGGTTTGGATGCCTAGTTGATCAGAATTCTCCCACCTCCGGACTGCAGCCACAATATTGACAGGTTGCTAAGAGTTCCTCGAGGGCTGGAGCCCATCCCAGGAAAAGAGGAAAGCTGCACAGTTCAGCCTTGCCAGACCCACAGAGGCGCGTCGCTGACCTCTGTCTTGTCGTGGCAAAAAGCCCAGACTTGTTACATAAAAGATCTGGCCTGCAGCTGGAGCTTGAGCAGCACTATACAGCCTAGAGCCCATGCCTCTAAATCCGGCCAGGGAATGTCTGAGGCCAAGCCTGCCTTGGGTTGACAAAGAGAACACTACCTGAGGAGTGGGATCGAGGCTTCCTAGAAGGCTGGCAGCAGGAAATGACAGAGAAGGGCTACGAGGAAGCCTGCTGCTGACTGACAAAGGGCTGCAATCACGAGTTTACACACTCAAAGCAACCTCAAGTCCTACTCCTCCAGGAAGCCCTCCTTGACTACATTACTTGGGATAAATACTCCTCTCGAAAGAGAAACAAGTGTGTGTTCCAGGCCTATGAGGGGGCGCAGCTTAACCTATCCTGCTTACCCTTTTCAAAGAGTATGGGGAACAACCCTTACTATAGTGTCCAGGGCTCCCAGGAAGTAGGCCTGCTCTGTCTGCTACCTGGAGTGTGTTTTCCCTTCACATTCTGTTTGTAGATCTAAAGGGGGCCATCGATTTTAACTCCTACAATTTCTTGTTGGTTCAAGGTGGGGTATTCCCATGAGAATTCCCCTCCTCTGAACTGTGCCAGACATTTGGCCCCATCTCAGCCCTTGGCTGTCTGTTCACTGGCCCTCATGGAACTGGCATCCAGACACACAGGCCAAATGTTGCTCTCATTTCCTTATTCTTCATTTCAACATGCCAAGAACAGTACTGGGCATTCAGGCTCTCACTACTAATATTTGAAAATGGATCTCGTTTAAAAAATAAATAAAAGAAAGGGACCAATGGGATGCGCTCAGAAGAGGAAGTAGGGGAAAGTGAGCGCACAAAACTTTCACATTTGGCCATCACCCCACCTATGAGCAGGCAAAGTGGGCACATGCCCCCCAGCTTGCAAAGGAGGAGCTGATTTGCCCAGGATCCCCCAGGATGGTGGTCTGCCGCTGAGCCCGTGTTCTTCCCATTCCGCTTCCTCCTTTTCCTGAGAACAACTCATTTATTCTGAAGTTAAACAGGAATGGGTTTTAAATGCATCAAAAGGGAGATGATTTGGCTCTTAACATAACTGCTAACAATGCTGAAGTCCTGAATCAGATTAAGAAATATCTTTGTGCAATTTCACATATGAGATGACTTCTTGCTCAGGCTAACACTATCTTATTCAAAAACCAACAAGAGCACTGGATGAGCTATGGAGAGTCCTTCCAAGTTTATGATTCTTAGTGACTGTCGTGAAGAGAAGGGGACCTGGGCTCCAACAGGACTCCAGCGGGTCCACTGAAATCCCGGGTGGGGCTGCTGGCTCGGGATCAACTCTCCATTATCTGCGAGCTTTCCATTACTATTGCTCCAGGGAGACCTACCCTGGCTCGACACACTTTTTGGCCACCTCTTCCAGTTGTCTGGGGAACGCAAACTCAATTGAATGTTGGCCCCCGTGTAATTTTAGCAAGGTAAATCTCATTTTTTTAACACCTAGAATAAGTTCCAAAATCAACTCTTGCTTAGCCACACATGAATACTCAAGCCAAACTGAAACATCCCACCCAGATCGACTTCTCTCTTCCACCAGTCAGGTGGAATGCAAACTCATTTTCATGTAAGTTTACAAAGAAAACCAAGCTGGTAAACATTAGATGAGGAAAAGCGGCATGGTGACAAGGCACAGCCTAAACCCAGGACAAATCATTTCAGGGACTGAGATTGGTAAGTAGCCCAATGGCCTCCTCAGCCAGCCCCCTCCCCCATCCTTATCCCATTAGGAGAGCGCTTCATTACCTGGGTGGCCTTGTCATTGGTACAGCAGGTGAAGGCCCCATCAGCATCTCGTGGCCACTGGCCCAGAAGGTAGGAGCTGAGGATGGTGTCCAGGGAGAATGTACGTCGGACCTGGGGTGGCTGAGGCCTACACACTGGCTTTTCTGGGGCCACGGAACATGGGACGCTGGCTGGAAGAGAGCACAGCCCGCCCCTTGACATCAGCATGGAGGAAGGAGACATGGTAACCAACCTTCTCTCCTCAAGGAAGCCTCACCTGCCTGTCACCTCTTCACTTGTATGCACCCCCTCCTAAAGGAACTTGAAGCTGCCCATTAAAGCACAGTCTGCAGCGGGCTCTCCTGACTTAGGGAGAAGCCAGGAGAAGCGTTGAAAAGTCACAACGCTTGCCTGTGGTTGGTAGATGAACCAGTTTCATTTCTGGAAAGTACCCCTCACAGGTTAACCAGCTGGTCATTATCATTGGAAACAACTTCTACCATTTTACTTTGGACTGGGGTGCTTTACATACATGTCCTCTATCTTTATCCTGTCCTTAATGGACTATAAACTGAACTCTGCGGTCTCCATACTGAGTTTCCTAAGAGCAGGAGTGTTGCACATCACAAAAGAGGGAACTCTAAGAGGACAAAAACCAAGTTTTCTTCCATCTTTTGTCTCCGGCCCTTCTTCCTCCCTCTAGCACTCACTGCAGGGCTCCCACGCACTGTACAAATTCAACCCAACTTACTGAAGGACTCTTCATACTTCCTTCAAGACTGGCTAGCCCCAGGAATGTAGGTGCACAAGACAAAGAGAACAATATAACTACTTTCAACTACCTGTACTGAGGAATCAGCTTGAATCAGTTTAGGGAAACATCCAAGTCTTTTGGTTCTCTCCTCTGTCTCTTACTTCTGGCTCAGGGGGACAAAAATAAAGCAATTTATAATTGCTTTATTTATATTTTCACCTTGGCTACAGCTTTCTGGGAGAAGGTGAAAGTTGAAACTGTTGATGAAATAGAAGGGTTTGGGAATCATCTGTAAGTTTCGATCATCTGGGTGGACCATGTTTTTCATGGCCACATTCTTAACACGCTACTTAAGATCATAAGGCTCTCTCCTTTAAACCGAGCAAAATGCTTTCCCATCTGTACTAATCCCTTGATAATTCATGTGTGCGTGAAGCACAGCAAAAGGAACTGGGGATTGTAGGTATAAAGAAACTTGAAGACGCTACAGGTTGGCAGCGCCTCAAAAAGTTAAACTTGGAATTATCATACAAACCAGCAATTCCACTCAAGGTATATATACAAAGAATTAAAACCGGAGTCTCAAAAAGCTATTTGTATACCACATTCATAGCAGCTTTATTCAAAACAACCAAAAGATGGAAGCAACCCAACGGTTCATTGACAGATGGAAGGATAAACAAAATGTATATACGTGCAATGGACTCAGTTTCAAAAAGGACTGGAATTCTGATACATGCTACACCATGGATGGAACTTCCAACACTATACTAAGTGAAATAAGACACAAAAGGACAAATATTGTATGAGTCTACTTATATGAGGTCCCTAGAATGGGCAAATTCATAGGGACAGAAAGTAGAGCAGGGGTTACCAGGGGCTTGGGGGGAGTTATCGTTTAATGGGCACTGAGTTTCTGCCTGGAATAATGAAAATGTTCCGGAAATGGATAGTGACGATGGTTGCACAACACTGTGAGTGTACTTAATGCCACTGAATTATAAAGATAACAGTGGTTAAATGGTAAATTTTATTTTGTGTGTGTTTTACTACAATAAAAAAGAGACACTAACAAAACTATCTATTCTCCTTATTCTCCAAACCAGTTTAGGTACTGACATACATTTTGCCATAGATGTCATCAATGTGAAATGTGCTACACTATGTTCTGCTTTGTTCTACCCATTTCATATACCCATTTCCAAGTATCAACAATCTACATATTTGTCATTCTTAATGACTATGTAATATTCCACCAGGTTGATAAGCAGTTATTTGCTTAGCTATTCCCACATTACTAGACATTTGAGGGTTCCTCCCCAGTTCGGATATCATAAATACGACTGCATGGACAACTTTCAGTCTCAATTTTTATTGAATTCCTGGCATATGTCTAAGTCATCTCTCTCGGCTATCATATAACATGTGCTCACTTAAAACAAATTATAAATGACTTGTAATTACAAAAGTAGTAAGTGTGAATTGTGAAAAAGTCAAGAATTACAAAAATATAAACAAAAAGGGGGAAAAACCCTCAAATTTCAACACCCAGAGATAATCATTAATAATTCTCCAAGGTATATATCCTTGTAGCCTTGTCTTATGCTTGTGCATGCTTTAAAATAAAAACTGGGATCTTACTGTACATATCGTTATCGTTTTGCAATGTGTTTTCCCCCTCTATCATAAACACCTTTCCAAATCAATATATATTAACCTCCAACACATCCTTTTAAATGATCTCAGTATTTCTGTTAAAACTCTTCAAAGGCTCTCTTTCAAAGAAGGTACTCAAAGGCCTCATGTTCTGTCCCACTTACCTTTCCTTCATACTTCACTACTCTTCAAAGTCTCTATGTCTTGGACAAACTATACTACGCACCATTTCCTACCCATGTCCTGGGCCTTCCCTTCTCTGAGGTTTTGCACATGTGCCCAGGGTTGAAATCTGATCCATCCATCAGGGCCAGCCTAATTGCTCCACCTCCATCTCCACAGAGCCTTCTGGATTCCCTGAAAGGAATGTCTCAGGATTTTCCGCTTTACCCCAGCACTTTGTATACCCTTCTAGTTATCACCCTCCCTCTTGGATTGTGAGTATTTATAACACCTAGATAATAAACAACCTGCAGCCAAGGACTGTCTCTAATTTATCTTTGTACCCCTCGCAGTGCCTAGAACATAGAGCTGGTGATTGGCAGGTACTTGAGTATTTGCATAAAATCAAAAAACTGTTACTACAAGGGTAAACCTGCCCTAATTATACCATGGATGCTAAGTTCGCCTGCCTTGCACATCCACACTCAATCCACTCCCTGGGAGGAAAGCCCCAGAGCTGCTTGTCATTTTTCCTGTCTCTGAGGTTCAAGAAGGCCCAACCTCCCCTCCCCCTCCCTGTGCCTTTTGCCCAGTAAGTTAGTGACAGGCACGCTGAGCTCAAGCCCCAGCTTCATCTCTTCCACTAGCATTTCAACCACTCCTCTTCCTAGTCTGCAGTCAAGATAAAAAGTGGCAATCAGATATTTCTGGGATCTTCTGACCCACGTCGGCAGCCAGGTCAGATACCAAAATGCTGTCCCCTGTGTCCCTCCTCCAGAAAAGCATGTTTACAAGATTACACAACAGAAACAAAAAGGCAGGTGGGAAGCAGATGAGCAAGAGACTGGCACAAAGGCCAGAATGCCATGACCGTAAGGCCTGCTTCACCGCTGCACGGAGGGACAGGGCTGTGACTCCAGGGCTGAGAAAGAAGCAACGAGGAGAAAGATTTCTCTCCCAGCCCCTAAGAAGTTGCTGCAAAAATCTCCTTTAGATTTGTTCCTCACCGAGACCCTAAGTGTTCTACTGCGCTTCTACAGTAGGCAAGTTTTGCCCCATCCCCACAGAGTTCTTTTGTGTGTGATTTGTACTCTCCCACCAGCTTGCAAAGAGGTGAGGAGAAGACTGGTAAGGAAACCAAGGCACAGGGAAGGCCAGCCTCAGACTGGCGCAGTTGCCCAGCTGGTCCGCACAGTCGTGGATGTAAATCCAAGCCTCCTCCCTCCTGTCAGCTCACTGGGGCTCTTGCATGAGGAACACCTTGTGAGCCGGCCACGATACCTGCCTGGACTCCTGGAGGGAGGACTGCCTTTTTAGCTCCTTCTCAGGGACAGGGAGTTAGGCCTGACTGGGGGTCTGCAATGACCCTTCTTGGGTTTTGCGTTTGTTTGGCATTTTGAAAAAGCCTTCCAACCTGGGGGAAAGCCTTCTACTCTCTCCTGGGGACAATTTAAACCATACCCATTTTACATCAGTTCCTATTACTGATGGCACTTTCATATCCCATCCATTCCTAAGCTACAGTAGGAGTCTAATCTCAAGGGCAGCAATCAGTTGTGGTACTTTACTCCCAATACTCACATGGTTAGGGAGGACCCAGAATCCTGGAATGTGGTGTGAGAATCCAACCACCCATTTTGGCCAACTCTCCGCGCTTTCTGGCCACCTCTGACCAAAGTGATTTACAAAGACTCTGAGGGCTTCATGGGTCCTGACTTACTCTTCCATGTACCAAAAACAACAACAAAAAAAACCCCATAAATACACACAAAAAGGGAGGGGAGTAAGAGAGAAGGATGGGGATGGGGAAAAAACCAAGCACCCTAATCCAAACCAGCAGCCCCTGAGCCCCTCCTCTCTGCTAGATCTGCAAGGATCTCACCACATGGAAGTCAAACGGGAGTGCTTGCCTCAGTTTCTTTTCCTTAAACGCAACAGCTGGGCCTCAGCCCTGTTTCTACAATGAGCACATCCTAGCACAGGGTGCTGGCTCAGCTCCCAGCCAGCCACAAGGTGACAGAGTTCCCTTCAGTCGCAGAGCCCTCAGCCAGGCCCTCTCCCCTCCCAAACCCCCAGATTCTTGGCAGGTCCCAACCCCTTAGAGACTAAAATGCCATCTTTCCTCAATGCCCAGAAGACAAATGGAGGCGGGCACTTAAAATTTTTAGATTTTGACAGGGAAAAACAAAATCTACCACTTACTTCAAAACCTCACCCCAAATAGTTTGGGGAGCATCTGCTAATTTGGGCACCAAAACTAATTAAGGGCTAAACCAAGGTACCACGTTCCCTCCAAACACAACACAAACCCAAACCCAAATCAGACATTTTCTTTTGTGCCATCCTCGAAGAGGCTGCAGGCTGGAGCCGTGTGCCCCCCAATTATCTGCGGGCTCCGATGGCAGGGACCTAGCTCTGACTGCAGCTCTTTCCTCACTGTGCTGTGAGCACGGCAGGCACCACACATCCTCCCTGGGCCTGCTCTCCCATCTGGCAGGCAGGAGCACAAGCCCAGCCTCAGTGACCTCCTGGGGAAGCTGTAAAGGACAGAAGAGGCAAATGTACTTTAAAGTCTTCATTAGCTGGATTATGTCAAACCAATTGTCACTTAACCCCTCCCCCCACCAAAGTCCTTTAGGATTGAGGGGGTGAGGGAGCCTAAAAAGAGGAGACGACCCAGAAAAGAGGTGCAGAGTGACTTCTCACTTCTCACCACTGTCCCCTGGGAAGGTGCACCTCTGCAGTGTCAAGCCCTTTCCTTTACTACGGCCAGTCTAATCCAGCCTGGACGCCACTTTGAATAAACAATGCCAGGGGTGGGGGGGAGGAGGGGGATAAAGCTGCTTGTAGACCTGGGCCTCAGCACCGGCGGGTCAGCACTCAAGTTGTACTGCCCCCTGAGACCAACCGCAGTGGGCAATGTCCCCTAAGCAAGCTCACCAGTTTGTGTGGTTGAAATAGGGGCTCATGGGCTTATCCCTCATGGGAAGACCAGAAAGATCTGGGTAGTGGGGTCTCCTCTGCAACTGTGTGATTCTGGTTAAAGGAGAAGCAGCGCTGAAAAGTCACAATCGTTGATTGTGGTTGGAAGACGAACTGGTTTCATTTCTGGAAAGTACCCCTCTCAGATTTGGGAAACGGGGGGTGGGGGAATAAAAGACAATCAGCTACCCTATCTGAGAAGAGATGCCCATATCCTGACAGGCCATGACAAAGCAGCAGGCTGTCAGGCACTGGCTGGGTGGCTGCAGGAGGGTGGAGTGTCCTGTTTCCAGCACTGCAGGGTATTATCGGCCCATCGCACGCAGCAGCCTCCACGGTCCAACCACCTGGCGAAGCACGCTGGCACGGGGCCAGGCCATTTCACCATGCAGCTGAGCAGTGGCAGATGCTTTGGTTCTTGGGCAACGGCAAATGGAAAAAACAAAACAGCACACACCGGAGATAAGAAGCCTTGGGTGATATCTTCCAGAGCCACTTGGCCCTGTCTCCCAACTGCTGCATTTGTATGGCTTTAGAGAGAGGGCTCTGAGTGGAGAAGGCCAGCAGTCAAGTGTGTGTGCAGTGGGGGACAGTCAACAGGGCAGATGAGACACTGATGCAAGAGTGGTCAAGAGCGGCCCTGCGCACCAGAGTGGACCGACTGCTTCATCCTGAGTGCCCACAAGCCCGCTCTACGATAAGCCCTGGGATACATGGAGGAGGAGCAGGACGAGAAGCCGCTAACAAGGTGGACACTATCCCTAAGCACCTGAAGGTCCCCCAAGCCGTCTCTGCTGTTCCCTCATGTCTCTGGCTGGAAATCAGCTCAGGCCTGAGCGCACGAGGAAAGCCCCACCCTGGGAGCCGAAGGTGAAGGATGACAGCTCTTAGAAGAAGGGCAAAAAGGGGTCAGGGGAAAGAGGAAGGCAACAGATGATACAGGAAATGAGGTGTTTGTGGCTGCCCTTCTCAACTTGGCCAGAGACAGAATGTGGGGTGGAGGCTCAGCAACTTACGAGGAGAAATCAGGCCCTGACCAAAGGGTCCTGGCTGGGCATCAAGGGGGCCACTTCACTTATTTTACTCTCATGGAGGGGAGAGATGCCTGAGAAATAAGGCTATGTTCCACCCATCCTCCCTCAATTAGCACAAGGCTTCATGATCCTAAAATACCCAAGGAGGACTACAGAAGGAAGAAGACAGCAACAGCCAATGAGACCTCACACATGGCAAACACTCAGCAACTAGCTGGTCCAACAAACGAGTTATGAGTCACTTTCTCATGTTGTTAGGCTTTGAAGCATTATTAGCACTAGTCTTCTCGCCTACCCTCTTAAAGAGAAAATAACTTATTATAATAGAAACTGTACATATGTTGTTGCAAATAAAATGCAGATGAGTGAAAACTGAAAAATAAAAACTGTGCACGCCCTTCCTCAGAGCTCACTACTGTGCATTTCCTTCCTGTTCCCTCACCAGGCACACGTGCATATGTATTTTTAATACAATGAGATCATAATATACCCATATTTCTACAACCTGTCTTTTTCATTCCCTGACTGTCACTTAAGATGGACCAGCAGGCAGGGACCGGGCGGCCCCGGAGGTGAAGGAGGGCACGTGGCTGCACATGGCGAGCGGGCCCTGCCTTGTCCTGGCCGGTCTCCCAGCTGTGCTGCAGCAGTTTCATGGGAGAGAAGAGGTGTTAATCTAGAGAGCAGCAAAGTAACACAGTGATTCAGAATTTCTAAACATTTCCCCAATAACAGATTTAGAGTACGTAGGGGAAGTTCCTCTTAGCAGCTTCACAGGGATTATTTTTCCATTTCAGTACATGTGTGCTCAGATGAAACAGTGAAGGCAGTCTCCTTGTGGTCCAGCACCACTTAACTGCTTAATTCAGGGAGGTGTGGGTTTTGGAGGGAAGTTGTGGTCAAACTGAAATCCCCAATATGACTGTAGAAGAATAAGAAACCCTCCTTGGAAAGCCCAAGGAGACCCCATCTGTCCCAGCTGGGAAAATTAAACTTGGGGCATCGAACAGCTTTAACACCAAGCAATAGCTTCATTTCAACCATAACAGGGAGAAGAAACTAGATTAAAAAGGAGGAAGAAATAAACAGTAACATCACGTTTCCCTTACCAAAAAGGCTTACCTAAAAGAGAAAAGAGTGATATTTATATATGCATGAGAAACTTCTTAGCCAGGCACTCAATTAATTACTGACTCCATACTTAAGTGTGTAGCTCAAGTGAAAGCATTTCAGGCTGGGTGTCTGACTACCCAGGACGCAGATGACATCTATAGGCAGCTGGAGAGAAGCGCCAGGACAGAGCCATCTGGAGATGTCATTGTGGGGGAAAAGTAAGGAAAATGCTAACTCTTCGCAGCAGCAAGGAGGAAAAGGGTGATGTGAGTGAGACAGTGAGAGAGTGAGAGAGTGAGAGTGAGAGAGAGAGAGAGAGAGAGAGAAGACAACAGTTAGACATTTTGTTCAGTTCCCAAGAAGCTGCAATTAGAAGGAAGTGGGGTGAACTTTTCACCTTTTATCTGCATTCTGTGAAGAGTTTTGTAGAATTTCAACATTCTTAAAACAAAATAAAATACTATCACTTACTGATTAGAGCATGCTTTCCTAAGGGATGTACTTGGCCTTTGCATATATAGCACGCAGCCTAGCCCTCTCCCTCTTTAAAAAAAAAATCCTCACTCTGTAGTTATTTGGGAGTGATGAATTTCTGGGAGGCCTATAAACACGAAAGACAGGCATAAACCCTTCAGTATGTTCTCTTCTCACAATGATCTGATTCCTATCTAGAAGAAATCGCCATGTTCAGCCAGCTCTTCGGGAGTCTTTCAAGATACCTGAGGTGAAGGAACAACCAGAGATTAAGGAGGTTTATCTACAATACATCCTGTGAGAGGACAATTGTGATTGAAACTGTACCCTGACTTCTGTTCTGAATGTGTGTACCCCATACTCTCATGAATTCTCTGGAAGAGGGGGCAGAGCTTCCAAGTGTTATAGGTGGGGGGCCCATGGTGCACCATCATGTAGAGAGGTAAACTGATTTGTCCAAAGCCACAGAGCAAATTGAGACACTGGCCTTCCCCCCCACAACCCCCCCCTCCCCCGCAAAAGAAGACTTTTGAAGGGACATTTCCCACACTTGCGTTTCATTGTCAGGTTCAGCTGTCACGAGTGCCTGGCTGCATGGGTCCAGGAACCACTCCGCCGATTGGAAGGGTTCTATTCCTTTCCCTTGCCAGGAATCAGGACGATCACATCCGGGAACATTGTTTTTAACCCACTGAGCATGTTGGGCAAGGGGAGGAAGGAGACAATGAAACCTGAGGGATCCCTTTCTAGTGAGGAAAGTGGAAAGCGAGTGAAAGAAAGAAAAATAAGAATTACGGATAACTTTCAAACAGTCAAAATAATTTCTCCTTTGTGAACAAACCCTGATTTTTCGCTCCATTCAGCTTGCCTTCTCCGTGACCTCAAGCAAACTTCCAGACAGCAATGTATGTGTAAACAACTGATACTCAATTTGATATCAGCCCAAGTCACACAAAATACCAAGACTTTGACAGAACGTGATGGCCCCTTTCTGTTGCCTTCCCCACAATGATTCCAAAACCCCCACATTTTTTATTCTTCTTTTGAACTGCTCATGTCAATACTAATATCTATTAGTGTTAATTCAGAACTGGCTTTATGTAACTTCCAAAATAATATCCCAAGCAGGAGGTCATCGATGGATGCCAAAACTAACGGGAGAAAGGTTGTGGGAACAGAAAATTTACATAATGCCAAAGTATCACCCCATAAACCGCTTATTAAGAGAATAATCTTTTACTATTATTTGTAACATAAATATTTTTACAATGGGAAATTTGGTGATCACCACCTCCGGTGATCAAACTTAACATCCCTAGTAATGGACATTCTGTGCCTCCTAACGTGATAGAATAGGAAGTACACAACCTCACCTATGAAATATTCTTGCCAAAAATGTTTTACCTGAATCACATCAGGCCCCAGACCTACTTCTCATTCACATAAAATACAGGCGATGCAGGAACAAGTGACATACCATCATGACGAAACAGAAAAATCCAGAATGTGGGACAGCTAGAAGACAACTGGTCCACACATTTCAAGTCATTAAAAAGAAAAAAAAAGAAAGAAAGAAACAGGTGGGAGTGGAGGTCTAGATAGACTTTTTAAAAAGACATAACCAAACAAGAACCTTGACGTGATCCTAGATCAAAAACAAAAGTCTTCAAAGGGAAATTTGAAAATGAACTGAATATTAGATGATATAGCTTATAATTTCTTTGGGTGTAATAATAATATTGTGATTATGTAGCAAAATGTCCTTATTCTCAGGAGATGCCACTGAAGTAAAGAACAAAATGTCATAATATTTGCGACTTGTTTTCAAACAGTTCACCAAAAAGGCACATATCAATGCACAAGTGTGTATGTCTAGACAAACATGTACATAATACACAGAAGGAGAGAAGAAAGATTAGACAATTGTAGCTAAAAGTTATCAGTGAGTTGAGGTGAAGGACAAACGAGTATGCATTGAGTTTACAACTTCTCTGTAGGTTTGAAATTTTTCCAAAATACAGTTGTGAAAAATAAAAGACCTGGCTTAATTTGGAAGACAGAAATTCAGTTAACTCCTCAGCAAGGATCTGAACCCTTTAGCATTCCAATCTTGGCAGGTTATATTCAAGTTCACTTGGGTCACTGCTCTGAATTTCTACTTTAGAGAAAGAGAAGATGGGTAAGGGTAAGAAGAAATGAAATAGTGAATGAGAATTAATCCAAGGCAAGGAATTGAAAGATGTAAATCAGTACAAGGTAGAATAAAGATACTAAGTGAACGAGATTTTAAACCATATTACGAAGTGTCATGTCATCCCAGGAGCAAGGGCAAGACGGTGAGCAGAATTAAGGGGTTCCTATTGGTCCAGAATCACAGTTGGAGCTGGATATAACCTCAGATATGCCCAGTTACACCTGGACACCCATTTGCCATTATTGCTCTTCAAAAGGAATGTAGAAACCAGTGAGATCCCAGGGAAAATGGGTAAAAATGGCTAAGGGAAACATAGGTAGATCCCAGGAGGAAGGTGAAATGAATAAGAATGTATCAGTCTCTTCCTGTGTGGGTACAACAATGAAGGGCAGTAAAAAGACTTTATTAGGAGAGTCTAGCTAGATAAAAGAACATTTTGTTCATCAGAATTGAATGAGGGACCTTGTAGAGTCTACCCAAGAACAGCTCCAGGGAGAGAGAATTATACGACCCCAGATGTCTCAATGTTCACCCCTGGAAGGCAGGAGGTTACATCAGAAGAGTCTTGAGCTTCCTCTAGTTTTAGAATTCCCCAACTATTAAAGGGTAAATAAGAGATGGCTACTGACCAATTCAGCTTAACTGAAAACTCGGAGCTCATGTTATTATATGGGGCAAGGTAAGTTAAGATGGGAAAAAGGCACAAAGTCAAGTCGAAGGGAGACTTGCCTTACCAAGGCTGATCAGACAGCTGTGTTCTGAGCTCCCAGCTGATCTTGCCCTCCTCCTCCCCCAAGCAGGAGGTATAAATAGTGCTCAATTTACCTGTGGCCAGCCACAAGCAGAAGGTCTGGTCACATGATTGGGCAAGCTGGGAGTAACCAGCCGGTAGACAGCAGCACTCAAAAGGCAGGTTTGCTCACTCACTAGACTGTACAAGGCTGGAATCTGTCAGGACCTCTGCTTTTAACCATGACTAGGGTTTATTTTGCTCTGGGCTGGGAAGGCGGGTGTTGCTTATAAGGAGCAATTGCTCAGTTATGTTCCTCAGGGCCAGGAAAGTACAGTCACAGAATCTGCTTTGCCTTCAGGGTCTAAAATCCATTAGGGTTACTATGCTCAACACTCACAGCCTTGAAAAGCTGCATGGACCATTTTGTCCCCCTTGCAGAGTCTTCTCTGGTTATCTCCATCTCCTTACTCCAGTTCTACTCTGTGTCCCCAGCTTCAAAGAGGAGATCCCCAAGAGACCACTACATCCCATCTAGTGGTTCCCTACCTAGCCTCTGACATCCTGGAACTGACCCAGCCTCACCTCACCACAGTGGCAAATTCCCAGGCTGTGCCCTACCAGTGGAAAAACCCCAAATCGTTCTGGGCAACATTCCAAGGCAGCCCCTGTTCTGAAACCCTGGTTTTGCTGGTTGTTCAGATCTCTTAAAGGAGCCTCAAAGGTTACATAGTGCCTCCAGGGTAAACCTAGTCTGAAAAACAAAATTAGATGGCCCCTCCAGAAAGAGCCTTGAAAAGTCTGACACCAGGAAAATTTTTGCTGCTACGGTATCAGTATATGCCTGAGACCACTGAAGACTTCACAGCAGAAGGATGCTTGTCAGCTCACCTCTCCACGTGTGATTCCAGAGGCAGAGAAGGACATGGCAACACACACCACTGGAGGTAAGCTACACCATCTTCCCCTGTACATGATGGGATTTATTTCTGCTCTTAAATCAAGAGCTCCTTAACAGCAATGTTACCTTCTTTTATAAGTCAGGTAAAGAAAAGGCTTATCCCCCTGAAGCAAAAGGAAAAGAGTTTAGGATGGTCCTATCCATACCTCTAAGAACTGGAAGGAAAAGACTCAGTTGTCATGGTCCCCTCTAAGCAGACAGCTTTGGCCATTTGCACAGCAGCTCCAACACAGACCTCTAAGCTACAGACAACCCAAAGGGAATCAGGGGGCAGCCTTTCTCATCTTCCTGCTTCGCGTCCTCATTCTGGATGCCTAGCCACCTGGCACTTATTTTGGGGTAGGACAGAGCCAAGAAGAATCAGAGAATAGTGGGGACAGCCTATATAACTTGATAACTGCCTAAGGACAAACAATCTAAGTATATAAGCTGGGTAATCATATAGTAAATACTCATGGGTCTATTTCACATAACTGGCTGGAGCCCATGAAAAAAATCCTTTGATGTCAAATTAACCACAGTCTCACGGCTCTAGGGTAGCTGCAGGGAGACATTTCAGATAAAGGACACACACTACAAACTAAGGATTTTTTTAAAAACTGCTTTTTCTATGTTAAGAAACAGAGTAGGACTCATTTAGTTACCCCCATTCTGGAAGCTAGGGGAAATATCACTAAGCAACAAAGTCAAGAATAACTGAAGTGCCTTCAAAGAGCACAGATGCATGTGTAAGATGGGGTTTGGTGTGAAAGAAGAGGAGCCGGGAAACAAACAGCAGTGCCTGAACCGCGAACTCCGTCTGCTAAGCAGTGATGACTGGATCGACCCCTCCTTGGGCCCTGTAGGATGTGGAAGGTTTTTATTGACTAAGAGTGAGCCCTCCCTTTGTATATGAAGTTGTAACTCCTGTCCACTTGGTAAGACATGCTGCATGAAACCATACAGATGCCCTCTCTCAGGCTCCCGTACATTTGCAAGTCAGTACAAGCAGCCAACCGACACACAGCGGAGAAAGCTGCCTGGCGCAGGCCCATAATCTGGCATCGCTTTCTAAACCAAACGCAGCTCCTTTCTCCTCGGATCTCTATTATAAAAATGCGAAGTAGTATTACTCCACAGTTCTGGTGCAAGAAGGCTTTCTGATTTCATGTATTTTAAGAAATGAAGAGTGTAGAATAAAGAGCAGAGTGAGTGTTTCTTAGAATAAGGAAGCAGAAGCAGTTTTCCCCTAGACGGTACCGGACATCCTAAATATTCTCAGTGCGTTTCAGCAGACTGTGACAACCCTGGTGATCCCCCTGCTGGGTCAATGTGGGGAATGGACTGGGCTCGAACACACAGCAGCAGTCTCCCAACCGTTCTCAGACTCGGATGCCACCCTTGTCCAGCCAGTAAGGTCAAGCCTGAGAAGTGTCCTGAGAGGTGGCCTACTATCACGGAAAACACCTGGGCCCAAATCCTGCCTCTGCTCCAATGTGCTACATGAACTCAGACGAGTCATTAACTTCTCTGGGCTGCAGTTGTTTCGTCTCTTAAATGGGAGAGAATAAGAGATGTTATAAGAATGGTGGAAGAAAACTTCTGAAGAACGCCTGGTACAGTCAAATTAGTCTAGCATGTATTCATTTTTTAAACGTTTTACTTGGAAGTGATTTCAAACTTATACATGCAAGAATGAGAATAGTACATAGAACACTCATGTAACCTTTACCCAGATCCGCCTATTGTTAAATATTTGCCCCATCTGCTTTATCACTTGCTTTCTTTCATGTGCACTTTTTCTCACATACAAACACATACTCTCCTACATTCACACTTGCCACACACACATTCAGATACACACATACATTGTCCTTAGTTGGGTTTTTGTGTGGTGTTCTGTTTGAAAACAAGAAGGAAGTATTGGAGGGTGGAAGGTTCAAGATGAAGAGAAAGCAAAGGGGCCTTGCTCCTGGGTGATGGCTCCGCAGCTCCGCTCCCTTCTCCCTACCTCAAAGCAAACAGCAAGCACCAAGTGTTCTGCTTTTGAGATGAACTTACACGGACAGGGACCAGAAAAAGTACGTGGTACAGAAGGTAGGTGATTACTCGTCTTTTTCTTTAAACAACAAAAACCACAAAAAACAACCACAAAGCATTTATATGAACCATGGAAATAGCTTTATTATACAGAATCATTTTTATAATGTTATAATGGGATTTTACCTTCTGAAGTTGGGAAGTAACTGGGAAATAAAGGTTCCACATAAGCATATGGTTATTCGAACATTCAAGAATTCTATACAGAATCTGGTTGGTAAGAGAGGTAAGGAGGTAAGAGCTGCCCATAACCCTCTCGGGAGGGTTAGGTAACCAGTATGAAGCAGGCCGGGCAATTCTCCGTGATACCAAGTCCCTAGATGGACTTTATCTAGAGTTCAAGTCCCCGCTATGCCCCTTACTGGGCACATGCTGGTCTCAGAAAGGCACTATCATGTATCACAATGACTCCAGTCCCAGGTGACCTAAAGCTAGCAGAGGGAGACATGCTCAGGTACAGCGTCGCGAGGGTCGGGGGAGGTATGCACCAGGGTTTCCCTACGTGGAGGACTAAGTTGTCATCATGATGGAATGCCACCTGCACCTACCCCCCACCAAAGGAATGCACCACCCACACTTATCCCCAGGTGCTCTTTTGGGTTCCACATAGTCACACCTAAGAAAGAAACTCTTTTCTATAAGCTCCACCTTAAGGAGTATCTCCCTGATATGGCCCCAAGCTCAGGAACTATGACCATGACCCCACAGAAGCAGGAAAACCCTCCCTGCCTCCTGGGTCCTAACTGTCCCTGGTTAGCTTCTCATTCCACATGGAAATTGCATATCTCAAACCAGTTGGAAACACTCAAAAGGCACACGACCATATCACACATATAATATAATAACCACCACTTTCCAACTAGCCACCCCAAGTGGACAGTCACTTATAGGGTGCTAACGGAACAGACAGACTTCTTTGCAGATCATTTTCCTTTCTAATTCTCCAATTTGGTCAATTGAACAAATGAATTTTTGTTCCTGGAATACAGATATACAAGCAGAAGGGAAACAAAGGCTGGGCATGTGCTGGGCAGGCAGCAGAGGATGCCAGCTGGGGAGGAAATTCACAACGGACTGTCCAGACTATATGGAAAGAGCCCTGAGATCAGAAGCAAAAGGGCTTTCTTAGTCACATGGTCTTGGGCAAGTCACTTCCTTTCTGGGCCTCAGTTGCCTTATCTGGAAAAACTACTAAATGTCAGCTGCACCTACAAGACCGTCGTGTGGATGAATGAGAAACATTCAAGAGCACCGACCGTGACCAAAGTGCTAAACAAATGGAACACATTGTCAAAACCTAAGATCTATCTATACTCTCAACTTCCCTGAAAAATACAGATGAAAGTGGGGGCCTTCCAGAGTTGGGATTCACAGAAGCAGCTGTTTTCCTCTTCTCCTGTGAACGCAGAGCTCGCCAGGATTACGGTTCTAATGAGGAAGAGTCCAGGTGCTGCTCTTAGCATAAAGATGTGCACACATCCCATGGACGTGACTCACATTGTCCTCCGCGCCCCAATCTCTGAATCCAGACTACATAATACTGTGAAAGCTCTCTGGTTGCATCTCCTCTGTCATGCCAAATGTTATCCACCTCCACCCTCCACCCCAGTGTGTATGTCATATCTGATGGGCGTGAGTTACAAAGACAATCCCAAACAGGGGCTGTGCGGCAGGTTTTCAGCCAGCTTGCAGGTGTGGGGCAGGGAGCACACGTGCTATCAGCAGTGGTTCTCTCAAAGCCGTGCGGGTGATCAAACATGCACAGAGCACAGAAAACCCTTAAAGGGAAAGGCAATGTGTGGGGTAGGGAAGAAGAGAAGGGAGGAGGAAGTAAGAGAAACTGCCGTTCTTTCCTCCCAATCACATTTTCACTCTGTTCAAAGTTACCCCCAGCAGGGCAGGTTTATAAAACCATTTTGACTAAGCCCAGGCCCGTGGCTGGCAACTTTAAAGACAGGGGAACACAGCCTCCATGGCTGACACTGTTTGTGGCAGCTGATATAACTATATAGCACCCAGGGCTTAGGGAATGATGAGCATTTCTTTCCAGCATTTCCAGCCGTGCTTTGTGTCACTGCTTGGATGGCACCTGGCTTGGGAGGAAGGGCTTCCAGCCTGATCCTACCTAAGAAGCCACCCTAGGGCCAGTAGACCACTCTGCTCCCAGGCCTAGAAAAGTCACCAGTTCAGATTTAGTCTTCCTGCCTTCCTTAGCTATACATTATAGCACTCCTAGGAATTTGGTACAAATCTACCTGTAGTCAAAGGACATCCACAATTCATCTTGGTCTCCTTGGCCTCCCACCCATATTCACACCTAAGCCTAAGGCCAGGTAGCCTGGCTTTTTTATAAAATCATAACAAAATCCTAAACATTGGCTGTTTCCATGGATTGACCTGTTAACTAACTGCCCAAATCACCTGCTGGCCGTAAGTATGTGGGGAAGAGCGCCTACCGGCCTAGCAATGACATCCATGGAAATGCCACGTCTTTGGCACCAACTGGGTTTCAAGCCCAATGACCAGGATGAATAGGAGAACAGTGATTTAGAGAGAGAGAGAAACTAATACTTGGGGGGAGGGGGTGTAAGTAGCTGAAGAGAGGTGTTATAAAGGGGCACAGTGTATGGAGACCAGAAATGGCAGAAAGTACTTCAAGTGAGCCTGGGGGAAGTGTGGCTCACTCTCCCCACCCCTGTTGCCTTTCCAGCAACTCAATCCAACAAGTATTTATTGAGCACGACACTCCCCATCTGCCCTGGCCCTCCCTCTGCAAAAACACTCAAATCTGTTCAAGCTGCAGGGTGAGTTCCAATGCACTTGAACTTGAAACATGAGGTGCCTACTTTTTAAAAAGGCAGGCACACAATTTCCAACATGAGGTAGAAGGAACTAAAGAAGAGATTTGAGAAAGTTAAGGAACACACACCAATGCCACTTCTGAAAAGGGAGGGAGAGTAAAAACTTAATTTAACCTTAGGGAGAATAATATAATGGCTAATTAAAAAAAAAGAAAAAAAGCCTATCCAAAACTGAATAATTCTCTAACCCTAACACTTAGTTAATACAGTATTCCTTCATTCTAAGTCTCCTCCAGCTTGAAAATATATTTGACTCACTTGTGGACGTGTTATTTATTTGTAGTTGTACGTTTAATCCTACCTTTGCCTCTCAAGGCGGTTAGACTTCAGTGCTCTCCGGCACATTTTCACTTAGGATCAGATAAGAGATTCAGGTGGCAGATCTGGTGGTAGACTAGATCTATGCCTGTTGACATCGTTCCCCCTAGAAAAGACACCCACCACTCACAAGCTAGGAAGCACAGGGTCACACACTGCCCATCGTCTAATAAGCCACATTCAGACATCTCGGAGAAAAACCCTCCCACCCTGAGCATAGGCCTGCTGCTTCAGATCAACCCAAGCCCTCAGAGGAGTCTTCCCAGGCCTCCCCCGACCTCCACCCCTTTTATTAGGGAGCTGGAGGCAGAACTGCTAATGTGCAGGCAGGGCTGAGCCCAAGGCGCTCCATCCACCCCCGGTGTCAGCTGTCTGTGGCTCGTGAGTAGGGCAGGGTAAGTGTCTGTACACAGCCCAGATTGCAGTTCCAGGTTCCCCAGGGGCTGAAGTGAAAAGTTTTCCTATTATGAAATACTTTGATAGCATTCTTTTAAGTTCATTAAAGCCACCCTTGATTGGCTATGGTGCGCCCACACAGCAAAAGTCAATTGAGGCTTATTCTTTGGGCCTGAGGATAAATATTTAAATGACTCCAAGCTGGGCATTCAGCTTTGGAGTGACCCTGAGGAAAAGTGTGGAGGAGAAAGCAAAGTGCCAGGAAGAGTTTTCAAAACCAGGAGGTTCAGTGGGGACCAGGAGCTGGAGGCCTTCCACCATACAGCTGTTCCCAACAATGGCCCCTTCCCAAGCTCCCAACGACTGGAGAGGAACTGGAGCACAGGTCATTTCTAACTTCAAATATAATCCAAAACTCCTCTCTGAGATCAGGACTTGTTTTTGACCAAACAATGTGAATAGATTCGGCTAATGTTTGGTGAATTCATAAACCTGCAAACCAAATAAAGGGAGCCCTCTGGGAAGATTCAATTCAGGCAGAGGTAGAAAGTTGACCAGCTTTCCCTCTCATCCTTCCTCTGTTTCCACTCTTTCCTGCTCTTTCTTCTATCCATCTCTGAGGGAAGTGAAACTCATTAACCCATGAAGAGACTGTCTATTCTCACTAAACTAACTGGCTAGCAGGCGCCCAGCTTGGCTCTGAACTGGGAAGGAAACACAAGGTTTTCCTCCCAGCCCCTTACAAGGGCTCCAAACTGCCTGTGAAATAAGAGTAAGCCCAGAGAAGTCTAGTAAAGCACTGGAGCCAGTGCCACATAGCATTTGATATACGTGGTGGTGTCAATGAGAACGCAAAACCAGACCGGCCCTGGGAACATGTCACACCCTAAAGTCTGAATCCTTTGGCACAAGGCTCTCCATGAGAGCTGTGAGAATCTGGAGGAGGACGCCCAATTTCTGGCAGTTCCAATAAGATCAAGGAATAGTGTGGCCTTGGTGCCCAGCAAGACGCACCAGCAGAAAATGCAGGGAAAGTACTCTCTGGCTATTAACGCCCAGCCACCACTTTGGGAACACTCATATTGCCACCTAACTATGAAAGTTTTGCAATCCTGCCTCAAATTTCCTAGAGATCTATCTATATCTGGAACGAGAGAGAATGATGTCGTTTTACCACCACACCCCACTGTTCTCACCCCTTCTCCACTGACTGACCTCAAATGGTTTAAAATATCCTAGCTCTGTGTTACATAAGCGGAGAATTTCCCATATACACAGAATCTTTTGCTATCAAAATACTGAAGAACAAATGGATCCACACCTTTAGGTACGAAAGGGATAAAGTAACGAGGCCCTGTGACCCGCAATTTCAAGAATGCCATCACTGATGATAACATTTAAGAGTCAGATACTTGAGCAGTGCATTTTGCTGACCATGTGCCTCGTGCTAGCAAAGCTGTCAAAAGCAAGTTAGCAGTGCCAGGCTGGGAAGTGCCTGGTGTTTAATGCTTCCCTCACTCACAGGGTTCTGAAGGACAACTGTGGCTCTTATAGGATTTTCACTGCACCCCCAAGTGCAGTTAAAGCACGATGGCTCTTTGGCATAGAAAAGTTACATTCTGTTCTAATCTCCAGGCTGTTTCTGGCACCAGGGTCCAGAAGGACCATGGTTTGAAGAGGGCTTTCTCTCGGGTCTCTCATAAGCAACCTCCTTTATGCGGTTCCACACCTAGCTAAACACCCATGCCCTAAGACCTAAGTTTTCAAAGCACTGCAAGGAAAGGAGTTTAATAATTACCAATAGCATTTCTTATAACAATGCTGCCTTATATTCACTGAAAGGACCATCCTGGAGAACCTACTCAACATTTGAAATAAACTCTTCTTATGTCCCTGTGGGGAAGCCAGTATTTTAGGGCAGCCATGACTACTACCAGCTCTCAATGATCTGTTCAGAAAAATAAAAGGCAACAAGAAAAATCCAAAACAGGAGATAAACCTAAAGTAATTTCCATCTGATTTAAAAATGTGTTCACTGCAGTTGTGGGTTGTTAGGTTTTCACGGAGGGGTAAGTGGGGAGGGGGTGCAAATGTGCCTAACAATTAAGCTTTTATGGAAGTCCAATTTAATTTATGTCTACTGAACACATGTCACCTGACAACGGCGGGGGTGGGCAGCTTGGATTCACATGTGCTGATTTTCCATAAAGATTGAGAACTGGGAGCTGATAACCCCTTTTCTTTACCCCTAAAATATGAGTGGGGACACGGGCTTATTAGTTTTCTTTACCTCCTTAGGATTTTCTGAAGTGTATACTACACACATTTGAAACTGATCTTTACATACGGTAGAAATAATGGTCAGGAACACTGTTTAAGGCTAACTCTTTCTATAAAATGCCATGGAGTAAATATTTTAGTCTTTATGGGCCAAATGGTGTCTATCACTACTCAATTTTGTCACTGCTGTGCAAAAGCAGCCATAGACAATACCTAAATGACGGGGCATGGCTGTATTCCAATAAAACTTTATTTATAAAAACAGGCAGAGGCTTGGATTTGGCCTCTAGTCCCTAATTGCCAACCCCTAGGTTAAGAAGGTTCGGAGGAGGTACAGAGGCAGCATTTGGCTTCTCTAGGACCTGGCTGGCCCCAGTGGGACTTGTCTGATGGAGAAGAATTTGCAAAGCTGAATTAAACATCAGCTTCATTCTAGGGATATGGAGACAAAGACACTAAACAAGATAGGAAGACTAGGACCCAGAACGATTCACCTCCTAGTCCCATTTTGTCCATCATCAGTGGTCCTGGAAGAACATAAACACGGACAGCCTCCAGGACACAAATGAGAATTTAATTAAAGGGGCAATTGCATAAGATATTTATCCTGGGTTTCTATTACCCACTAGTGGCTCTTAGTTTTCTTAAAAGTTGACCTTCATTTTTCTCTCTGCTCTCTTCTGCCTTCCACACCCCTAGCCCAGGCCATTCCTCACTTTATGAAGACATCCCTTTTGGATGAATGGCCACAGAAGGTAAATACTGCTCTTTAACCATAACCATTTTATAAAAGGTCTAATATATCTTGTCAAGAACACAACAGCGTGTGTGGTGGAGATAACTGCACAGCACTGAGCATGACATCACTTTCAGATGGGAAACAGAAAAAGTGACGACACTTAATTGTTCCTGAAACCCAGTCCCAGCTCACGTGGCCTTTTTAAATAGTTGGGTTTCAGAGCCCTGTTGAGATAGCTCATTTTAAAACATGAGGGAATAAAAGTGCAAAGGGAGGCCCTGAAATTCTGAAACCTGCAGTACTGGTTTCAAACCAATATGGCTTTTCTCTTTGAAGCCTGAAAGGCAATGGGCTCTGGACAACAGTGCTCTCACCTTGGCTAGGTGGAGAGAAGAATAACAATATAAGCAGCAGCAAACACTTTTATAGGATCTATGTGCGAAGCACTGTTCTAAGCACTTTATTACCTCATTTGATTTTTATGATGTTGGTATTATTCACATTTTACAGATGAGAAAACTGAGGCACAGAAGTTATGTAACTCCCTTCAAGCCACACAGCTAGTAAATGGCAGAACCTGGATTGGAAACCCAGGCATTCTGGCACCCAAAGCCATTCTCTTAAGGGTTTATGACTGCAAGCCATTTCCTTCTAGTATATATGGCCTAGAGGAAACCACTTTTACCACTTCTCAGGGCCAAAGAATGGGTTAAAGTTAACATGTAGAAAACCTGATGTGATCCCAAACCAAAGATCTGGTACATTCCCTTAATGTCTGGCTACAAAGAAGTCCCCAGACTCAGGACACTCTTTCTTTTCTTTCCTCTCTCCTGAAAATCTATAGATAATCCCACTACACAGGTAAATGCCTTATTAATGCTGCAGGGATATTAACAGGTGGAGAAATAATCCATCAGCCCAATCCCCAACCTAAGCAAGAGACCACCCAACTTGCCCTAAATTCATCAGACAGGTTATGCAGAACTCTAGCTTCCTATGTTTCCACCAGTATCTCGGGACCCCTTGCCATACGAAAGGCACAGGCTGTGTAAAGAACCCAGTCATCCAAATCTACACTCATCTCCTTTCCACAGCATCCATCAGTGTTTGTCCTTTTAATATGAGTGCTGTAGTAGACACTGAATAACTGCTCTTAAAAATATGACTAATAGATTTCTAGCTACGACACAGGCAGGCTTTCTGTTGATTTCTACTAACAGTGACTAAGATGCTCGCTGTTCTAACTTCCCTGGGCTCCAAAGGAGCCTAAACAAAACTAACAGGTTTGTAGTCTTGTGGTTTGCTTTACAGCTCACAATAGGCATGAGTTTGTCTGGGCATTGCTTTGCTCTACACCGCCAAATTCTAGACATACTTTTACTAGTTGGTTACCATCTTGCTACCAGATTTGACTGAGTTGCTGCATTCCAAGATGCAATGCTAACATTTACAATGAGGTCCAGATAGACTTGGACTTTCTACTTCAGAGACCCTCTTTATTCCATTCTTACCTAGAAGGCACTGTAGTAGCTATACTTTCGGGAGGGCAATGTACAATAACTAAGCTTAATAATCACATAAAAGCTCAAGAAACTCTGGTTTAGAGAATGTCATTAACCGTTAGATGGCAGAGACCATGCATGACTTTTGTACATTTGGTAGGCTCTGAGACTTTGGAAGTGTGCAGTGATCTTTTCACATCTGGTGTGAATCAAATGCAAGCCTCACTTTCAACTTATTGCCAACGTCTTCATGCAGTAGGTTCCTTTTCCTATTCATAAATGCCTGCATTTGGGGGGGGGGGCCCATCACAGCTTTGATGGTGGTCAGGTAAGCTTATTCCTCCCTAGTTTCCCCACACCCACATCAAGCTGCTATTAAGACACGGTTTTCAGGGCTGTTCAGAAAGTGGAGGTATTTGCTCCTGTACTTGATTGTAACCCTCACTCCACTGCCACGTTGGCTGGCAATGCCCAGGACAAAACGGCCTTGGTGGGGGGAGGAGAAAATGGAAGGGGGCAAACTGCCCAAGTCCTACACACACAAATACACACACACACACACACACACACACACACACGCACGCACGCGCGAGCGCGCGCACGCACGCACGCGCCGCGAGATGGTTGGAATGAGACAGCCATATTAAGCAAGTCAGTGATCTGGGAACATACAACTTCTGGGACACACCAGGAGGAATGTAGGGGAGCGGAGCGTTTATACCGTAGTCAAAACCGTTAAACTAACTTATTCCAACGGCTCAGATGAAATCAGCTCCTGGAGGTGGCAGACAAGGGAAGCGCAGTAAAAGTGGTGAGGAAAGGAACTCCAGAGCTGTAGAGTGGGACGCTGGGACCAAACTCAAGTTGGAGAAGTAACACATGGCTCCACAGGACTCTCCTTCATGCCCCTCCCCCTCCCCGTGCAAACGTCCAGCGCCCACCGGCGCCTCGCTCCAGCGCCAGCCCTGCACAGGGCGCCCCCATCACGCGCCACTCACTCTTTCCTCACACCTCGCTGCCACCCCTGCATTTTCCTCTCACCCCCACACCACACTCTGCCCACTTTTCGGTTACGCCCCCAAAGCCAGCCTCCATCTACCAGGTCCCTCCCTTCAGCTCCGGGCCCCGACTCCCCGCACTGTCCCGGCGGTGCACCCCCCGTTCACGCCTCCTCGCTCTCGCTCCCTCCGCCCTCTCAGACTATGCGCGACCCCCTTTCTCTTCGCTCGCCCCATCCACTCTCCCCTCACACTTCTTCCCATACTCCTCCCCCATCACGCGTCCCCCCTCCCCCAACGTTTCCTTCCCGGTGCCCGCTCCAGGCCCAGCTCACCTGCGCGGCCACCCCAGTCCCGGCGCTGGTGCGGCTGCTGCAGCTGGAAGGGGACCGTGGCCCTGAGCGGCTGCAGCCCAGCCCGGGGGGAGCCGGCGGGGACTGGGGGAGAGCAGCCCCGCCGGAGCCCTCCGGCCCCTCCTCGCCCCGGCCCCCAGGCACCTCCGCCTCTGCCGCCCGCTGCGGCCCCCGCCATCGCCCGCCCGAGTGCCTGCCTCGGCCCCACAGCGAGCCCCAAACAACCCTCCCAACCCCCGTTGCTGCTGCTTATCTGCCCTACGGGGCGGAGACCGGCCCCCTCAAGCTAGAGCTCTCATTGGCCTACGGTTCCCAGACCCCTCCTCCCAACCAATTCACGGCTTGCTCTTCCCTTCCCAGAGGATGATTGGTCAATCTGCATAGCGATCCAACCCAAAACCCCACCTCCATCCCACTCATCCCCGCTTTCGCACATCCGAGGGGCCGCTGATTGGCTTGCCCAGAAGAGGGCTGGTTCTCAGGCGCCACCAATGAGAAGACGCAGAAAAGGGGTGCGTCACACCCAGTCCCAGGTAGTATGCAAATGAATGTCACGTGACGTCAGGCTGAGTGGGGGCGCGACCAGACGTAAGATGGAATCAAGCATTACTGAAATCATTATGGGGGGTAGGGAGGAGTGTCAAACTTTCAGCAGTTGAGTTCTAGCAAGCACTAAGAAAGCAACAACCTCAAAAAGCATTACTTTTGGTGTAACCTAAAAATATTCGTTTTGAGCCCTCAGGATCTCAGTGCTGCTTGCAAGCTCCAAAAAGTCTACAAATTAATGCAAAGTTTGCACACGTTTGCATGCGATTTGCATTATATTCGTGCACTTAATGGCTACCGAGCCTCTTATGACACCCACATTTGTCTTTCTCCACGTTTCCAAGTCCCTACTTGGTGTTGGTCCAACCTAAAAAGAAAAAAAAAGAAAAACCTTCTAGCCTGAAAGTTAAATTGAGACTGTCAAGGAGCAGGAATTTCTCTTCAGAGCCTTTCATTCCAAGTCTATCACAGCAGAATGGAAGTAAAGTGAAAATTTTGCCCAAATTTGTTCAGTGACTCCATGCTAAATTCTGGTCTTCTCAGTTCAATGCTCTCTGACCTACAAGTCAAAGTGAGCCTGAATAGTCCCTAAAGAGAATGAATGCAGTTGTGAAAAATCACATGCTATTGATCTATATGAAGACATTTGGAGGAAAAAAACATTTAATTTACTATTAACAATTATTATTCTTCAAAAGAAACAAAAAAACATTACCATTTGTATTTATTAACGATTTTGTTCTATATATGGAAAAAGCAAAAGGCAATCAACCCTGGATTGTCTGTGATAAGGGACCATCCAAATAATTGGATAATTCCCTCCAGATTTATATTTAGCTATGAATTCTATTTTTGATCTTGCTACAAATTTATCGTTCTATTTCTGTTTTTGCCCAGTTTAATGTTAAAACGAAGGTATTCCCTGAAGCCATACTAACTAATCAGAGAAGAAGAGGTAATCTGGGAGCATGCCGCAAAGCAAGATGAGGCCATTCTGGGATTAAATTTTGAAAGCAGATAATAACCAAAGTGGAAATTCAAGAGTTGACTGAATATTAAAATCAGCCTACATACACAGAACAAACTGAAGCAATGGAACATCCTGAAGAAAAGGTTTTCTTTGCAGAGTGTGCTCTTGTAGGTTTGAAGGATTTACCTCAAGATCTGACATTTGAAATCTTTTTTTATTGATTGGGAAATGCTATACTCCTTTTCCATGAAGAGGACTTTACCAAAGGCAGATAGAAATGAATGAAAACTGATGAACGGATAAAAAAACTTCAGTCTTTATAAACTTAACTAAATTTAAAAAAAAAATCTTGCAATTTATAACATTCCTCAATTCCAATTAGTTCAAAGTTTTTATATACTTAAAAAAATCCTCATGAAAATCTGGAAGAAGGAAAGCAAGAATTCTTAGTATGGTGCAAACTGGGGCTCAAAAGATGAGTCCTTTTGATTCCTAGCTCAGATCTCTATGAGATCTTATTGAACCACCTGCCTCCAATCTTCATTAATAAAATCAGTAAGGGTAGCAGCTAACATTCACTGAGTTCCTTTCTCCATGCCAGGTACATGTTAAGCACTGTGCATACATTATCTCATTTAATGCTCATGACCACACCTATGAGTGGAGTATTATCTCCTCTTCATTGAGGCTTCAGAAAGAAATAACATGCCTAAGGTTACTCAGGCATCCTGACTCCAGAGCTGAATTCCCAATCTCTATTCTCATAAAACCTTCTTATAATATTAAGGATTTCTATTTCTATTTTACGTAAAGAATTTCCAAAGATGTACATTTGGCTGAGATGTTAAAATGAACTCTTGTCTGGTACTTTATAGCTTTCACATACATCATCTCATTTAATTTTCACAATAAACATGTAAGATAGAAAATGCAGACATTGTCTCTATTTTACAGCAGGCTAAGTCACAGAGGCTAGAAGACTTGCCCAAGGTCATCCACATAGTAAATGGCAGATCCCGGACTTACACCCTAGGTCTTTTGATTCCAGATTCTAGTAGTTTCCCAACGAACACTCAACTTCTAGACCATTGGCCTAACAGCCAAAGGGTGGGCTAGTTGGTCTCTTGAAATATGTTCTTGCCTCACAACTTATTCCATTTTAGGACCCTTCAACATGTAAATTCTTAGGCAGTCTTAGGAGATGGTGAGTGATTTCTTTATTGTTTGAGTCATACAGTCTGTGTTAGAGGTAAAAACTCTGGAATGAAGAATTGTGAAATACTTTGGGCAAGTGATGCCCTTTCTTTATGCCAGAATCCATCAATTTCACAGAGTTGTTGAAAAGATCAAATGGCACATTATTGGACAGATGCATTCTTCCCTTGGAGAGAAGGATAATATGGGAAGGTCCCAAGGACATGGGATTTAAATTTTGTTCCAAAGCCAAAGTACTAGGAATTGAGGGCCTGAACAGTGAAAGAAGAGCCAGTGGAAATGGCACAGCTGAAGAATTGGATCTTCTGAGTCCAGAGAGTCCTGGTGCTTCCTGATAAGTTGCTGGCAAAAGATACTAAAGTTGACCTAGCTGGAGGAGTGAGAAGGTAGGCAGGCATAGGGGATCCCTGTCCTCTCCTTACCCAGGTATCATGCCCAACCAGCTGTCTCTTATTCTCTTCTCTACCACTGATAGCTCCTCCTGGCATGGGCATGATGGGAGGATAAAGACCTCATCTGAAGATCAATGCCTGTCTGTTTCCTCCAATAAAAGAAGCTGTGGCTTTGGGGTGGATGCTGCTAAGAGGAGATGCCTTGCCTTATAAAACATCTTCCAGCTTGTAAGAACCTTCATCACTGTCCCTGTCATCCTTATCAACATGCTTGTCATTCATTTATTCATCACAAATTTATTGAAATGACCAGTATATGCCAGACACAGAGCTAGGCACTAAGGAATGATAATAATGTTCAGAGACATGCTCTCTACCCTGGACTTCAGAGTTCAGCAAGCCTTGAGGCCTGTACGCAGAAGTAGCACTGGGCTAGACGCTATTCCGACTGAGATATGACCTGGGTCCTGCTTTCAGGGACTTTGGGTCAGAGACAGGCAGTCATGAACATCAGAAACGGGGGATTACAAACACCAAGTATATTGGTGAATTGTTTTTCATCTATAGGAGCATCACTTTCCTCAGCGAGTTCCAACAGCAAATGCTTACTTAGTCTCTTGATCCCATCCTGCTCTTGGGATGTCCACAGAAGTCACAATAAATGAGGACTCAGGGAATTGGAGTTATTTTTCCTCTAGGTGTGAGGCAGAGTTATAGCCACTCCCAAGCAGTCCCTCTAAGCCCCGAGGTTGTAAAGGCCGTGAGGAGTTCTGGCAGATCAGAGAATCAGCACGGAAGCCTTATCCTGCTGGCTGCTGAATTAAGAGAAGGCTGGGGTTCTGGTAGTTGAGATCTGACGGCGCTTCCAGGTCTGAAGATGCTGTCTGGCCCTACCTGCAGGGCACCTTGACCCTCACCCTCTGCATTTATGCCACAATAACCAGCAAGAATGGAAATTCCAAATCACCATTTTTGCCCTCCCAAATCAGATACTCGGTAGCAATTGTGCAGCAGAGAATAAAGAAGTTTTGCTATTCCTTGGTACCTGGGGGACTAGACTTCCTGGTAAATGTCTACATGCTTACGTCTTTGGCCCCGGGGGTTCCAAAATAATAAAACAGAGAAAATAAGATGACGCAGACACACAGTGTCTCTTTCCGACCTACCTCCTTTCCTCAGCTTCTGTCTGAAATGTCAGGCCTGGCTCCTCAGGGAACGAGATCCTGAGGAAACGGGGTCAGAACTGAAGGAGCAGAGCAGCCTGAGTGGGACTGAGAAGGAGGGTTGAGGGAATGAATGAGGTTATGAGAACAGAGTAGGGAGGGGGTCCCAGCCCTCAACAACTCTTCCACTCTGGTGGCCTCCCTCTCCGGAGAGCCCTTCCCTCTTACTCCCAAGGTAATCAGGTGGCCTGGATTTTGATCTTCAGCACTTTGTTTGACACATTTTGTCCCTTGCTGCAGCTCATCAACCACTTTCTGTCCTCTGGCTTAGTTATCTCACCTGTTCATTCTCTCTCATTCAGACTGGATGATGTTCACTCCTTAATTCTTCTTTTCCTATCTCTTGGTGGGAATTGAATTTTCTGGCAAAACTGCAGCCTTTTTAAAATGATGATTCCTTATCCTTAATAAAGGAAATGGTGGAAGTTTTAAAACAGGTAAACGGTACATGTGGGATCAGAGACATCAAAATTTTGGAATACTGGACTTAGTGGCACTCAGTGAAAAATACGAAGTAGTTTTTGTTATTTAAAGAATTGGAGGAGACCTTAGAGACCATGTATAATCTAGCCCCCCTCATTGGGCAGATGGAAAAACAGATGCCTGGACGAGGCAAGGACTTGCCAGAGGCCACTCAGCAAATCAGAAGCAGGACAGGCGACCAGGGGTCATATATCCCATTCAGAGTTACCTCAAAACATAACTTATAAAACAATTTAGATGGAATACTATTCAACAATAAAATGGGACAAAGTACTGATATGTGTTATAGAATGGATGGACCTTAAAAATTATGTTAAGTGAAAGAAGCTAGATACAATAGACCACATATTGTGTAGTACCATTTATATGAAGTGTCCAGAAAAGGCAAATTTATAGAGACAGAAAGCAGGTCAGTAGCTGCCTATGGTTGTGTGTGGGAGCAGGGATTACAATGGAACTTTGGGGGGTGATGGAAATGATCTAAAAGGGTAATGTGATGATGGTTGCACGACTCTATAAATTTAGTGAAAATCATAATTATAACGTATAATTAGTGAATTTTATGGTATGTAATTTATACCTTAATCAAGATGTTTCAAGAAAAAAAAGACATATTTTTATGGATGAGAGTTATGTGATGTGTGGCAGACCCTACAATTCTTTTAAGGGCATGTCTCTGGAAACAAATATACCTACCCCCGTGACATCCCTAAAAAAATCACTGGGCAAGACTTATAAGATGTGGCTCTTTGGCCTATGGAATATCCAGGCTGGCATGTTTCATTTTTTAAAAATGTCCTCCTCTCTAAGATACATGTTTCCTGAGGAGAACTGGTATGTCTCCATCATCACTCCAATTACTACACCTAGCACTGTGACCAGCATGCAGATGGCGCTTCACAAAAAAATTCATTAAAATAAACTCGAGTTCTGCTGCGTCATGTAATTACAGGTACCCTGGGAAGCATCTGGTTTCTAGAGCAGCACCATGATGGGAGCAGTCTGCATCCCCCACTCCCAACTTTCCCAGGCCCACTCAGAGATCAAAGTCTTTGGAGAGGAGATGTTGGTTTAAGTACATTCCCAGGAGACTGCATATAAACCAAAAGTCCTATTTGTTTCAACTCCCTTTAGAATTCCCTCTTCTCCACTGTTATTACCATTTACCGTCTTCAAGTCAGCCTAAAAAAATACAAGTACCTCTGAAGCAAATAACTACAATATCCTAAACATTCTGCATCTGATTCCACGTCCAGTCCCTCTCCCGTCCCCTCACAGCATGCACGTCAGATAGCAGGTATCATTCTAATTCAAAGATGTTATAAATATAGCAGGAGGAAGGCATGATTTGAAAGTTGGTTTGTAGTCTGATTTCCTTTAGATCCAGGGCATAGGCTACAGAGCTTACTTTCAGAGCCAAAAATATTATCTCTAAAGGGCTTTTGTAATAGATAACTGAAAAACATTACCACAGGCCCTTCCTCCGTTTTGTTTTCTGTGCCTTGGCGTATGAGCTTCCCCCCGCCACTCTATCTTCTTTACCATCTGCTTCAACTTCTAATTAGTCCTCACTGCCTCCAAACATTCCTCAACTGATCTTGTGAGACCCTACTGATTCTCTCGGGACTCAGGTGGTCAGTGTGTCAATGGGTCAGCCCATTATTTAAGAGGACTAGCTTATGGGTAGCTTTATTGTTGCTGCTAAGTCATTTTATATACGTTTGTCCTTTCTCCCCAATTCTGAGCAAAGGGACCCATTTGTTCTGGTATTTCTTGTCAGCAACTCGTGTAAGCCACTGCATCTGGCAATGCTGAGTGAATATTGGTTACTTAACTATTTGTTTCTCCAACTAACGTTTCTGATCACTCCTGAAAGTTGAGGCTAAAAGCCCTGCAGACTGACAATAGGAAAGGCTCCAGGTTTTGTGAAGCTTAAATGCTTATATCATTTCGGGGTTCTTCTTTAAGTTAAAGAGTAAAAAAATTATAGAATTAGGTACAAGGCCTTGGAAGGGTTCTATGCAATTGAGGGGCTCTGCCGCTTAAGTTTCATTACCTCCATTGTAAATCTGCTTCTGAAAGAGGGAAGCCTGGTTATATCTCATCCAACTCTTCAGCCCTGACTGAATTAGGTGCCTATTTCTGGTTTTTCCTGTGGATATCCTGTACCCGACACATCTATTCTACAAGATGGCTCTGGCTCAACAAAATGGCCTTGGCAGCCAAGAGTCTCTATCTAAAGAAAAAGTCCCAAAGGGCTGGATTGACACTCCTTCCACTTAGTAACTAGGCAGCACTTAGAATAGTGTTACTTTCAGAGCAGGTGGTTTCTCCTGCTATGCATGGTAGAGGGTGAGGATCTTGTACCCAATTCTGGAAGCCCCTGATGGCTCAAAGCCTCGAGGAGCTGTGTTGTTGTGCAGCAGAAAGGCCCGGAATGTTCCAGTACATTCCACCAGTGGCCTCTGTGACCCCTGCTTCCATTCAACTTGGGCAAAGGCCTGGCAGTTTACAATGTAGCCTGTATTCTGCTGGGGTAGGAAGCAGCTTGGCCTTGCTTCTTCCATGCCACTCTGATAATATCACACAAGTTGGCACCTTCCCTGGAAGTCCCACCCAAAATCTCCATCCAATTCTCTGACCTCCTGGGTGTTTGCCCAGAATGTCAAGCCAGGGTTTAGATACTAACCCTGTCAATTTCTTGGCTCTATACACCCAATTCTGAATTCTTTCACAAAGAGATCAGAAATCCTGGGATCCAGGAACCAATGGTGGGTGTGCATTCCTCAGAATGCCCAAGAAGCCTGCACCACCTGTGGAGAGAGAAAGAATCGGGGCTCCAGGAAGGAAGTAATATAATCAGGATGCTATAGGCCATCTGCCCCTGCTACACAGCATAAAACTTTCACTTACTATAGCCTAAGTAATTTGCTACTGGACAGGAGGTGGGGGAGGCGGTGTTTAGTGAACTAGGTCAGAGGGATACAGACCTAGGAGGTCCACTCTTTTCCCAGAGGTTGAAGGTCACAGATGGGAATATAGGCCAGACTAGTCATGCCATAACCCACTCCTCTGCCTCTTTGTCACTTCCACTAAACTCTCTAAAACTCTGACTTTGTTTATATTTCAGGGAAGCTGTGCTCAGAAATCATGAAGGTGAGTCTGGCAGGTTCCAGCTGTTCCTGGTGTGGGAGTTGAACATGCTTTTGGAATTTCTCCTTGGCAAAAGCATGTCTGTCCTTCAATGGACTAGTCTAGGACCAAATCCATTCCCTTCCTCCGAGCTTCCAACCTCTGGGGAGTAGGGAGAGATGGGAAAGCTGGGGGATTTCCATGTAGGAGAAATCAGAGAAGATTAAAGGAGGCAGAAGGGTGGTGCTGCCCTTTAAGAAAGTATGCCAGAGCTCTGGAGCTGGGACTCTTAAGAAACTTCTGTTGTGTGCCAGGTAAAGTGAGAAAGCTCTTTATGGGGTCAAAAGAGAAGCTACAAGAGGAGGCCCGAGGGAAGACTTGGCAGAAGAGGGTGGGAAGGAGGTAAGAATCTATCCAGGACTGAAAATGTGTTTTAATTCTGAAACCACAAAATCAAAAAAGAAAGGGACTCACCCCTTGACTGTCTCCCCACCTTTGGGATGTGGCAGCCAAGTAAAGGGAACTCTTGCTGGACTTTGCTCTCCGTTGCCAGAAAACTCTGGCTGCACTGCCTGCCCAGACTGCCAGAGCACTGCTGGAAAGAGTGACCGACCACTGTGTTTGGTTGATAAACGATGGGCGCCCCTGCCTGCTGCCCATTCCCCCTTTTCTCCCTGCTTGGTTTGCAGTCTTTTGCCTGGCAGGGAGTCCCAGAGTAGGGGTGGGCGGAGAAGGGTCCCTCCAGACAGTATTTAATACTCAGTGATTTACAGACTGCTGGAAGAGGAGGAGGGGAAACCAGAGAGGGGAAGCCCCTGGGACTAGTTTCCATGACGCATCTGCAAACCATTGACAAGAGTCAAAGTATTTTCTTGATGTCTGTGCCTTCAGGCCCAGCTTTGGGAGAAGATACAGCCCTCATCTCTCCTCCAGCCCAAGACTCTGGTACCCTCTAGGATGAGACCAGTGGAACTCGTTGTAATGAGGGAAATGAACTTACATCCAAATCTTCATCCTTTTCTGTAAGACCCACACTGCTGTGGGAGAGGGAAGAAATAAGTGAGGTCAAGCAGCTCAATGGCTGTTTTTGGAGGATTTATTTTTTTAATGTACAAGAATTCTTTTGAACCCTCCATGGCTCCAAGAAAAACTATTTGAAATGTCCCTGCTTAAGGGGCCAGGGGGTTAAGTGCCAGGGATGGAAAGCTAAATGCCAGGGGTGCTGGTTGCAGGGATTCTTGGGCCAGGGGCTAATGGCCTCCCTGCTGTGGGCTCAGGAATACCAGACCCAGGGTCTGGTTGCCCTGAGAGATGCAGCCATTTTGACTTCTGATTGAAGGGCACTACCTTCTGGGATTTTCCCTTCTCTGGTGAAAACCAGGGGAGAATAGGGCCAGGAGGCCAAGAGGGTATGTGCCCAAGAGTCTGGAGGGCACTGAAGGAGGTAACAATGTGAGGTCGGGTGAGACCAACGCTTTATATCAGTTAGAATTTGGACCCTGTTGGTGGAAAGAAGATGCATTTTGTGAGAGTGCATGGTAATTGCCCTTCACAAGGATGATCTCAAAAGGTCAAGGGACGGGACTTGAATAGCCCTAATGTCCCTGAAACAATCTATTGTACAGCTATTGTCTGTACATGTAAAGGAGCCCTTTTTGACCCCATTCATACTTTTCTTTTCTTTTTTTTTTTGCCTCTGGGGTTTCCCAAGTGAATAATTGCATACTACTTAGCCCAGAACCAAGTCAATCTCCTTTAAGCTTCAACAACAAAAGAGTTTAACATATGTATCTGGAACTCCTACTACGTGCCAGGTATCATGCTAAGTGCTGGGGATATAGAGATGAGTAGTAACACACAGTCTGATTTTTCCAAAGGTTTTCCTTCATGCTGACCTTCTGGGATTTGGTAAACAAATCTGCATCTGTCCCCTTTATATTTTCATGTGCATGGATCATATCCTCAGCCTCCATCTTTCCACAGTCCATGGTAACCTCCACTTTTCCCTTGAACAATTTAGATGACTTTCTCTGGACTCTGTCTGCCTTAAGAGCTGAGTGATGAGGCACTATATTTCATATACGAATGTTATATAAATGTGTGAACAAGAGTCACACTATGTTGTTTTTTAACTTCCTTCATTTATCCATTTGCCATTCTTTTGTACATCCAGTGGTTACTGAATGCCTACTCAGCCCCAGGCACCATGCTAGGAGCCAAGGGTGCAATCGTAAGTAAAATGACACTGCCCACATGGGACCTATAGTCTGGGGTATGTGTTGGGGGGAGTGAAGATAAGGAATCCAAATAGTCACACAAATAAGTGTATCACTACAAACTGAGAAAAGTGCTATGAAGAAAAGTACAAGGTGCTGTAAGAGTGTAGAAATGGGGGACTTGATCTAGTCTGGAAGCTTCAGGAAAGAGTTCCCTGAGGAAATAACATTTGACCTGAGATCTGAAAGATTAGTGGAAATAGGTGGAAAAGAGTGTGGGGAAAGAACATTCCAGGCAGAGTAAAGAGTATGTGCAAAGGTCCTGAGGTAGAAAAAAACAGTGCACTCCTGAGGAATTGCAGGAAAGCCAACTAGGCTGCAGCACAGAGAATGAGGTTGTGTGGGATGGGCTGGAGAGTTAACTAGAAAACCGTGCAGGACACTGCAGGCCCAGTAAGGATTTTGGTCTTTATCCTACAGAAGCACATGGAACAAAAGTCTTTCTAGAAGAGCTCATAGTGCCTCTTGTTCCCAGATTACGAATGCTGCTTATACTTGTCTTGGAGAACAGTGCCGATGGTTTGAACTGCTAGGAACTTCCCCATTGTCCTGGTATGGTGTGGCTGGCATTGGGGAGGCCCCAAACTGATGAGCCAGCCCTAGCCTGGCAGCCCTCAGGCAAGGGATGGCCTCTGCCAGTGCGGACAGGGCCAGGGTTGGAGGGTGGGTGGAGTGCTTTGCCTGAGGTATCAGCTCCACAGTGATGTTTGGAACAGACCCAAGACTATGGCTCTTGTTCCTAGATAAGTCTATCACGTATACCCCCATTTAAATGGTCTGCTCACCCTGCCACCCTTCCTATAGCATCTGTGTTCCCCACCCAGTCTGGGAAAGGCCCCTGGATAAGAACTCTAACTCTGTCCAGCAGCTGGGGTTTGACCTGCTGAGTACAGGCCCCCGTACTGTCTGGAACCATGTATATTTGCATATCCTTGCGAGATGTATTCATGGAAGCCATGGGAGAAGAGGGTCATGATGGTTAGACTCAGCCTTTCTGAAGCCCTCTTTTTCCTTCCAGTCCTATCTTTGGAGAGAATGTGGTTTGGTGTAGTGACATCTACTGGCAAGGCTAGGCAGATAAGAAAATGACCAGATGCCCACTCATCCTCAAGTAACTTCCAGACAAGTGAGAAAATCATTCTTAACCCCTGGGACTGGGTTGAGATCAGTAACCTCAGTTGGTTAGAGCAAAACTTCGAAGACCGAGATTGTGGATTTGGAACATGTATGTGCTGGTTTGCTCTGAATAGAGACATGTTTTTCCTAGTTATAGCTTGCATCATCCCTCACCTTGGCCAGTTGATTCACATCTGGGTACAGTTAGTCACAAGGGAGACTGGATAAGCATGTGTAAATGACTCAGAGGGCCCCATTCCTAGGCCCCATTCCTGGGAAGGCATCTCCCAACAAAGAAAATGACCCACAGTTTACAGATGGCAGCATGCAGGTCATTTCTCATCCTCCTGAAGTTGACTGGTTTGGGAAACCTTTTTTTCTGGGACTCAGTTTCTCCCAGGAAAATAAAAAGTGTCTACAGAGCCACCTTCATGGTTCCTACAGTGGGCAAGAATGACTATAGTCTGTAAAGTAGCCCTCAACTCTTGCTGAAGTCAGACATAACCTGTCTCTTCATTGTATCATATGTGTCATCTACACATTCTGTTCACAATCGCATTTTCTTTCTCAATAGCACGCATACTTGACAAAGAGTTTACCACTCGGTAACTAGAAAGCCAGAGCGCAAGTGAAGAGAAAAAGACTAGAGAAATAATCATGAAGCAAATGTTTTGCCTTCTTAATAACACTGACTCTGTAGCTGAATGTGGCTCAGACAGAGATCTATTTATCTATCTATGTCTCTATCTATCATTCAAACTTAAAAGAAAATCATTAAGACCCAGTAGAGAAATGAATAATAGGATTTCACAGAAGAGGAAACAGAACTTGTAAATACACACATGGAAGACTAACGTGTATCTTAACTACAGCAACAAAATCAAAAGCACATTTGAAGTGCAGTTTTCATTTCTACTAAAATTGCAAGATTTTATTAAGTGGTAACACTCAGTTCTGGGAACAATGTCTTAAAATTGGCACCCTTACACAATGATGGTGACACTTTACATGTGGCCAAGTCTTTGGGGAAAAAAATCAAGCAATATGTAAGAGGTAGAAATAAAAGCAAAAGAGAGCTACAAATGCATGCAAATACTCACTGCAACATTATCTAACATAAAACACCCTTAATAAGCTCACATAGCGGAGTGAGAGTACATTATGCCACAGTGCCACAAGGTAATGTCACACAGTGATTATAATTATGAAGACTATTAGAGGAACATGGAAAATGTTGAGAACATGTGAAAAATATAAAATTTCATGTAAACAATGAATGCATCTACACAAAAACATGCACATGTAATAAAACATGGAGAAAAATTGGAAGGCAATATATAAAAAATAAAAATAGCTTTGTGGCAGCAGTGAGCTTAAGAATGTCTTTTATTTTCTTAAAAATATAGTGTTATTACACTGGGTTAATAATTTTTGAAAAGTGGAGGGGGTTGGGGCAGGTGAGTCAGTCTCTCTCAGCCCCCTGCTATATACTTTGTCCCACATCATCAGTTCGAGGAGGGGAAGGACCACATCTATTTATTCACAGTGAGCATTCAGTTCCAATCCCAATGCCTCGCCCTTATCAGATGCTCAATAAACAGCTGTTGAATGAATAAAAGAAAATGCCTAAAGTCTAAAAAGTCTCAACCCATGATGACTGGGTACGTTCCATCCTGGGGAATAAAGAGAAATTTGGTTTTGCTGGAATAAAAAAATGTAGGCCCATCCATAACGGCAATTCCCTGGTTGTTTTGATCAGTGAATTTGGGCATGGAGAACCCAGGGAGAGACCGTCTGTTAAAGCAAACCCAATTACCACCCAGGAACATATGTTGCCCTGAGGCCTCTGCTGCCATAACAACATCGTGTAACTATAACTACAGCCCTGGAGGGCTTTGGCCCTGTCAAATATGGAAAAAGATGTCTTCATCATACCACGGCTTTATGCACAGATTGACTTCCCTCGGGAGCTTGGATCAGGGAAGGGAGGTAGATGGTGGAGGAAGGCGGGCAATGATGGGCAGGAATAGGAGAACTGCTATTGAATCAGGATCAGAGTGATTTTTTTTTAAAGCAATTTTCAAAATGCAGTTATTTGACTGTTTAGTTTTGGTGGTTATTTATAACCCCAGCTGCAGAGGCGGGGAGCTGTGCCTGAGCCTGCTGGGCTCTGTCCAACACCTTCCCCCAGGGTGGGGCTGGGGGTGCGTGGTGGATAAGGGTGATACCAGAACCAAACGAACAAGTGGCCAAGAAGGTAAGAGAAGTCCCAGCCATGTATGGCAAGAGTGAAAAAGCAAGGACCATTAGTGACCCTGATGACTATGTTTATGAAAAGATTTTAATATGAATTATGGTCACATCAGCAACCTCTGAGTCTCCCAAAGGGATAAAGACTACACCAATACGTATTCTCAGAAGTTACGAGATTGGCCTGGCTACTCTAGCAGTCTTCAAAAGGTCAAGGCATGCGTGCCTACCTTACAGGACACTTAGTTACCTGTCCACAGGGAAACTGTTGTTCCTAACTCCTCCTGGGCACATGGTCAAAAAGAGGCTTAGAGGAGAGATGATGGCTGGTTCTGTGCAAGTCTTTCCTAACTGAGCCAACACCTGGCAGTGGCCACCCCATTTACTGAGCCCTTTTAGATGCCGGCTGCGAGGCTGAAGTTAGAGACAGTGTGGCCAGCCAGGCAAGGCTCCCAACCTCCATGAGCTCCCAGGCCTTTGAAGCAAACAATGAACAACTGCACTTTTTATTTGAAATATGGGACCTATCATTTTACTGGCAAGGGGAGCATTTTAAAGGAAATTGAGGGATCTTTTAGGGAGTTCACAAATGTAACTGAGGAGACAAGATATAGTTACAAGAAAGAAAATGGACAAGGACATACCCAAAGGATTGGCCCCACTACCCTTGCCCTGTTCAGTTCTCTCTCCACTCCGGGGAATGTTATTATAGCAGCGTTGTAACTGGTCTCCTGGCCTCAGGTCTCCCTGTCACTCTGTTCAGTATCCATCACGGCTTCCAGAAAGAGATCTTTGAAGTGCAAGTGTGATCGTGGGAGTCCTCTGCTTAGTCCTTCAGAGATTCCCCATCACCTCCAGGCCAGGCTCCTTAGCAGGGCATTCAAGGCTCTGCATGAACTTGTTCCCCAAATAATTCCTGTCTCTTTTTTTGGCAACTCCACCATGCCGTTAGCCAGCCCCACAACACGCAATACTGCTCTACTTCTCTGCGCTTTTACACATGCTGTTTCCTTTGCACAGAAAGCCCTATTCTCCTTGTCCACTGGCAAACGTATTTGTCCTATGAAATCCCACTCTTATTTCACCTCTTCTATAAATCCTTTCCTAAATTCTCCAGTCAAAACACTCCACTCACTCCTCTGCACCACTTCCAAAGCTTGCTCATCCTTCTGTTTTCCTATTAATAATACTCCATAGTGTTTTGGAACAATGAGCTTACTGGTCTGGGAAGCACGGTGTTTTGTCTTCATTGGCATGAGTCAATGCCTGGTATATAATGCCTGGGTAATTATTCTGTGTCTCTTGAGCTGAAGTAGAACAGACAAAAGCAAAGAGCCATTGAGACCATATAAAGATATATTCACAAACATTACGATGTCATAGCCATGACTAGGGTGACTGCAATAATAAATATCAATAACAACGACCATTTCCTAAGCACTTACTTGGTAAGGAACTGTGCTTTACAACAATCATCTCCTTTAATCCTGACGACAACCCTGTGAGGTGGCTATTAGTGTCTCCATGTCACAAATGAGAAAACTGAGGCACAGATAAATTTAAAAACTTGTCCAAGAGCAATGCAGATAGAAAGTGGCAGAGCTGAAATTCAAATCCAGGTCTGACATCAAAGCCCTGTACTGGACACTAGGAGAGCTGATGAATAAACAAATAGGAGTTCTATGTTCCTATTATTTGTCTGGGAGGGACAGAACAGCTACCAAATTGTATGAGGAAAAGTGTAAATGTAGCAGTAAGTGCAAAATACCGTAGCATGCTCTACTACCTAGGAAATAATAAATCAGGACTTTCCGAAGAAAGTAAATTTTAAAGAAGCTTGGGAGATGTACCCAGGCAGGAAGAACAGCACAGATACCTAATGTGAAGTCTGGCAGATGAGGATGGACAGGGCACTGGTCAAAGCCTTTGAAATCAGTTCCGGCTTCAAGAGTTAACTGTGTCATGACGAAAAGGACACTTGAAGTAAAGATTACGTGTGGTTCAAAAGAAGAAAGGAAGAAAGAAAATAGCTCTCAGGATTCCCCTTTCCCCATTCTAAATATATAGCTTTCATCTCAAGTACACATTTTCCTTGTATTTCTATCCTATTGGTGTTAGCTTTTTCACGCCGCCAGAGTGTACACATTCCAAGGACAAGAATCATGTCTAAATGAAACTGTAAATTCTTTTACTGTTAGCTGCAGTTTTGAAAATCTAATGAAAGAGATTAACTAATGTTTGTATGATGAATGGTTAAGTTAGGAAAAGATCTTATTCTAAAATAGTAAATTCACCATCTTTGAGTGCTATACATTCAGAGACTGTGAAACAGTAAACACATTCTGATTGACTAGCAAGCACTTACTGTGGGTAGAGCATGGTGTGGGCACTATTAAGGATGGTAAGAAAGAACTGAGAAATGGTCTTAACGGGGTGGCCCGTTAGCTCAGCTGGTTAGAGCGTGGTGCTAGTAACACCAAGGTCGCCGGTTGGATCCCCAAGTGGGCCACTGTGAGCTGCGCCCTCCTTGAAAAAAAAAGAAAAGAAAAGAAATGCTCTTAACATAAGAGCTCCTTACCCCTAGTGGGGGAGCCAGACATCCAAGAATGAGCTCAGGAACACACCAGTGAGTGCAAAATAACAGTAATAGTGTGAAATTAAATGCTTAAGTGCTGGGGGGGGGGGCATGCACAAACAAGCAACTCATTCAAATAAGTTCTTAGGTGCAGTTCAACCTAAGTAGGTTATTCGAAGGTATTTACACTAAACACTAAAAGCCGCCTGGGTTAGAACCCGCCTAGGATATCCCCAAGGAGAATGCTGGCTGAGGGTCTGGAACTCGAACTCTTCAGAGTCCCTCTGTTTAGCACATCAATCAGATGTTTACCCCCTGCTGCTCTGCTCTTTAGCTCTGCAGTTGGGGGAAATCTCCATCTTAGTGGGTCCAGGATCCTAACTTAATGACTGAGCTTGCCTGGATTTCACCCAGCTGCTCCTGGGCAAGCTTTGGTCCTCTCAAGGCTTTTCCTCCGACGAGTTTCAGTCCTCAAAGCCTGCTCTCCACTTCCCCGCCTTTTCTTACGGCTCTGCATCCAGCCTTCCTCCAGCCTTAAGCAAATGCTCCTTCTTAGGCCCTCTCAAAGCAGGCCCTATGATTATTATTTAGATACACATGCCTTTTTTAGCTTCAGCTGGACTAAAACTATTCCTTCTTCTTCTCACCTCCCCCAACTCCTGCCTCAAGCACCTGGATTTCCAGAGGCCATTTGGGCTACAGGGGGTTCACTGCCTCTCCGATTCTGGGACGGCACCCCACGCACCCACCTTCCGCGGGCCGCGCAGGGCTCTCGGACCCCTACGAACTGGGGGGGGAGGTGGCCGCTCACCACAGACCCGGGAATTCTTTGGAGCTACAACTTCTGGAGGCGTGAACGACTTACTGGCTGTCCGCTAAGGGCAAGGACAATGTCTCCTCTACCAGACAAGAAACTTCCTGATGATGGACCCTATCCTTTTGTTCCTTCTACAAGGCCCCATTCCTACCACTCTGAGACACAGGGTGGTTCTTAAGATAGTTTCTTGGGCAAAATATCCCATCTCAACTTTGAGTTTGTATGGTAAACGGAAACATCCTTTAGCTAACTGGGCAACGACGGGGTTAAATCTCAACAACCTGATGAATTCTGGGGGTTTCCTGCCTCGATTTCAGAAATTAAAACCACCGGGAAGGGAAATTTTGCCCAAGGTAAAGATGAGAACGGTTAACTTCAACTGACAGGCTTCTGCCCCAAACAATAATGGCTACTCACGTCCACAAAGGGTGCCATTCCCCTAACTAGAAATGGCTGGCCCCCGTTTCTACCTTGTGCCCAATTCCAGCATGGCGCTCACTAGCCTCACCAGAAGGAGCGAACTTCCCAGCACCCATCTGGCCCGTAACGTCAGGTGACGTGAGCCTCAGCCGGAAGTGAAGGAAAAAGCGCCTCATCCCGCGGCGCCTGCGCAGAAAGCTCTAGACGCTGTGAAGCAGGAGGCACTTGGGATCGTCCGCAGGATTGGGCCTGCTACCGAGGCCGCCACGGAGCCCGCCGGAGCCACCGTTCCTACTGCTGCAGCCGCCGCTGCCCGAATCGGAACCGTCGGGCCGCAGCCGCCGGCAATGCCGCGAAGGAAGGTAAGAACGGGACAGGAAGGATGGCGGGTTTCTAAGGACAGTCGACTGGGCTACATGACGCAGTTGGCCACGCCTCACACTCCTTGGGTTCCAACTTCCCGCTCCCCGGAACCTAGCTTGGCAACCCTCTCTTCTGTCCATACCTAACAGAAAAATGTGGGCCCGACCCTGGCCTCGGCCTATACTTGCAACTATTCCCGCCCTCTGCTTGCCTGGCTCGGAGGCGTTCTTCTCGTTAATTGGTCGCTGAAACGTCTAGAAGCATATTGATTGGCTAGTGACACCGCCCATTTGGGCCCAACGGTCACCTCCCCGCGTGCGGGGGCGGTGTCTGGGCCAGGCGGTACGACTTTCAGACTGGCTGTAGAGAGCGATCTCTGCTCTCTTGATTGGCTGGGCTTGGCAGTCTGTCCCGTGGGGGCGCGGTTTAGCGGGACCACTATTGGGTGGCACTAATCCACGCCCTCCTGGCTAGTGATGCTGATAGGTGGAGAGGCGGGGTTTTGGAGCATTCTTTTTTTTTTTTTTTTCCGGGCGGGGGGCACAACAAAGCAGAAAAGTGGGTGGCAGAGAACCAGCGCCCACTCCCAAGGGATCCCACTCTGTCCTATTGCCTCTAAGCCGTAATTTTTGCTTATTTGCTTAGTTGGACAGCCCCTAGAAAATGCATTTAGTAAATTAAGAAACTTATGCCGGCCTTACGAGATCTGTTTGGGACACCCCCATCTCTTTGCCTCTGAACAAACAGAGGCCTAATGGAGTGTCCCAAGCCACTCATGTAGGCGGTGGCAGAGCCAGCACTGCAGAACAGATTCAGTTCAGCACATGTTTATTGACTACTCGCAGTGTTCTGGTTGCTGGGGGTTCAGAAATTAATTAGACATGATCCCTGGCTTAAGGAAATCACAGTCTGATGGGGGAAAACAGGATCCAGTAAATTCTCTACTTAGAAGTATATGTACAAAGGGTTAGGGGAGGGAAGTGAGGTAGTACATAAGTCAGCTCTGGAGTAAGGTGGGGAGTAGAGTGGTGGAAGCTGAAGAGAAGAGCTGAGTTCCAGGATAGAGCCAGGAAGGGAGGGTCAGAGATAATCAGGGATTCAAGTACCTGGGTAATTGGACCAGATGACCTTTAACCCCCCTTCATCCTCTTGATTTTCTGTGACCTCCATTCATTTCTGGGCAGATTACTCTTGAACTTTTTGGAAAGCTGGGTAGTATTCTTGCTCATTTTTGCAGAAATACTTATTTTCACAGAGGCTTTCAAATAAAATATTTATATGTTTTAACGTCTTCTAAAATGACCTCCGTTGGTGGGTGGTGTTTATGTTAAGGCTCACCAAATGCAGGAATAGTATTGGGTGCCTTGCTTGGAATAGGTCCACAGTTCCCTCCCCCGCCCCCAAATACAAAGAACTCTTGAAAATGTAACTTGTTTTGTAACTTATTTGGTGGCAAAACCTGTCCTGAGGCCTCTTATATTTTTTGTGTGTCTCCTTAGTAGTGTGATTATATATTTTCCTGTAGAAATAATAATGTGTTTAATTATGGGCTGTTATTTTCAGGATATATGCAAAGTATTCCCTTTCTAAAAATCTAAAAAATTATGAAATTCTAAATACAATCCTAAGGGTTTTGAATAAAGAATAGGAGATTTGTAATCTGAAGCTCTGTATTTTTTTTTTTTAGCAAATAAGCTTCCCTTTCTGGTTTAGTGTTAACGCTCAATTTGTAAAAACTGTGCTTATGGCTAATCATGCCTAAGGAAGCTAAAAATTTTCTTTCTGAATGCCTACAAGTCTTTGTGTACAAGCTGCCTTTTTTGTTTTTATCTTTTTAAGCACTTTTGGCACTCGTGTGGAGAAGCTTCAAATATAGATAACATAAGAAAGAAGAATTTTATTCTTTCTTTGCTTAAGTTCTTTTGGGATCAGAGTTGTGGACCATGATATTTTGAATCAGTGTATGGCTTTTTAAAATGTGATGACTGTTCATGGAGACTTTGAACCACAGCTACCCTAAAGTTAAATGGGGTCTAGCACTAACATTTTTCTCATTATCTTGGACTTTCTGTAAGTGCGTGGTTATGTCAGCCATACCTTTTTGAGTTGGGTACATTTGTTTCCAGTTTGTAATACTGACCTCCAAATAGACTTGTTTTAGAATTAAATTTGTCTTAATACAGCAAGAATTAATTCTCCTTCATTTATTTAATAAAGGTACATTATTTGTAGGTTGTTCCACTTAAATGCTCTAAATAACAGGAAGTTGGCTGTGGAATCCTTTTTTAGGTTTGAAGTTGGTGTTTTTGGCGTCACAGTTCGTTTTATTTCTGGTATTAATATAAACCCACAGAGTAAATGCTTCTGTGCTAATGTCTGGATCTATGGTGTTACAGAGGAATGCAGGCAGTAGTTCAGATGGAACCGAAGATTCCGATTTTTCTACAGATCTCGAGCACACAGACAGTTCAGAGAGTGATGGCACATCCCGGCGATCTGCCCGCGTCACCCGCTCCTCAGCCCGGCTGAGCCAGAGTTCCCAAGGTAAAGGCTTCCTTCTTGGTGACCTTGTCTTAAAACTCACTGACTGGTCATCATATTGTGCTGGTTAATGTGGAAACTGGTCCCTTGGCTTGATGTAGTGACAGAATCTGGTAAAATGCAAAGTAAATGACTGCAAAGTGTCAGGTCTTTAAAAATGGTCCTGTTGGGGTTGCTGTCCATTTTGTAGACCCAAAGGAACTATGTCTGGTATAATGGATGTATGATACTGCCCTTGAGTCGTTTAATTTTGTTTTTTAGGTGTTATCTTTTCCTTTTGTTAGGGTCTTAAAGTAGACCCTTGAACTCATTATTGGAGGGGCCCAGTACTTCTAAAACCAAATGTTTAAGGTTGTAATATATAGTCAGATACGCAATTAATAGGTATAAATAGTTGACCTAGTTATTAGTTGTAAGTGCCCAGAATTTTGCTTTGGTAGTAGTAAACAATAGAGAATTTCGGTGTTGGAAGGTTCTCTAGTGCAAGTAGCCATCTAGGCTTAGATTTGCAGGGTACCCCTGACCCTGCCTGGCTCTGCTCTGGATTCTCATAAGGTGGAAAGAAGGTTGCAGTTAATATAGAAAGCTAATAATCAATAGATGATAATAGATTAAGGGGGGAGAAATGTGATATACTTTGAGCACTTAAATAGTGCTGATTTGGTTACTGCTATGTGAGCATGTTGCAAGAAGAGAGAAAAAAAACTTTATGTTTGAATTTAACATTTCAGCTAAAGTATAATTCTTGTCTCTTGATTTCTTAAGTTTTGTTTTTAGCACAATGAGAATATTCATAAATGGCTACTATAATTCAGGTACTATACTATGAACTGGAATGCCATGAGAGAAATCAGTTTCTGCCCTCAAAGAGCTCACAGTTTAGTGAGAGATACATAAACTCATCATTGTAATGCATTGTGGTAAGGGCTCTGAGAGTGGTTTGCATAGAGGACTATGAAAGCCCAGATATGGGGCAGCCAAACTAGGGCAGGATTCTCAGATGGAAATCTTAAAGGATCTAGTAGGAATTTACAAGTTGAAAGATGGGAAAGTGTTATTATAGGCAGAAGGAACAGTATACGAATATTCAAAGGAAAGGGCATAATGTTCTTAGAAAGTGTAATTGGCCATGCCCTGAACACCAAAGTTTTCAATATTCAAAACAGCTAGGAAATAACATGAGCTCTGGGTCTCTTTCTAATTATTATACTTCATGATCATGGAGTTGCACAGTTGCTAAGGACACCATTCACAATGTAGTCTGTGTAAGGTGGCCCCCTCTAAAACAAAATACTGTAAAGGGAGCCCCCTGGAGGTGTGCAAACTGATAACCTAGCTGTGTGCTAACTTTTACACAGGTTTGAGAATTTCCCTTTTTCCCTTGTTTAAAATAAGCTTTAATTTCAGCTTTGAATTTCCTTTATTCCTTTTTTAAGCATCATCAGCTAGTAGATGTAAAAAAGCTGCTGGGTGCTTCAGCATAGGTTTTGCCATCCAAGAGAATTTTAAAAGCTGTGATCTTGCCTTATCCTTTATGAATCTATTATGATTTTTGTTTCAGGGCATCAGAGGGTAATCAGGAAGGAAAAAAGAGATCCCTCAAGGAAGGAAATATTTGTATATCGTTATACCCTTAGTAATAGGGTATCTCTTTTATGATGGGGTAGAGTAAGGGAAGAAAGAGGATACAGCTGATATTTATAAAGTACTAGATCTACGTACCAGGCATCACGTTAAGTGCTTTACATGACTTACGTCACTTATTCCTTGTGAGGAATGCAAACATGAGAAATGTGCTACTAGTATCTTCCCCTTTCTGTAGATCAGGAAATGGGCTTGGAGAGATTAACTTGCCCAAGATGCCACAGCTAGGTGGTATGCTGGAGTGAAACTGAATCTTGTTCAGCCTTGATTCCAGAACATAAACTATATTCTGTATGATACTGCATCTCTATACCTGTTCTAGGCTCTTTTGCTTATGTTTCACTTAATAAAATAGATATTTTAAAGACTTGTTGGATTTTGTAAAATTTGAAGAGGGCCTACATGGTAATAAATCATGTGGGTGGAAAATAAAACAGATTTCCTTCTTTTTTCTTTAATTATTTTATTATCTTTTAAAATTGGGATCAGATTCCAGTCCTGTTAGAAATTTACAGTCTTTTGGCACTGAGGAGCCTGCTTATTCTACAAGGAGAGTGACCCGAAGTCAGCAGCAGCCTACCCCAGTGACTCCAAAAAAATACCCTCTTCGGCAGACTCGTTCATCTGGCTCAGAAACTGAACAAGTGGTTGACTTTTCAGACAGAGGTGAGTGGGTATGATATGATTTGGACCCATTACAGAGACACTCTGGTCAATTTCTTCTTAAGGAAGGCTTGGGGCCACTGCAAATAAATGCCTGATACTGACAAAATTTCAGCTAGGTGAATGCTGTTTGCCTGATTCCTTTCTTATGTCTTGATGAGGACAGTTTGGTATTAAGAGTATTCTTGACATCCAGAGTAGCTGGATGTATTAGGCCTGCAGTAAGCAAAAAAGACTAGGTACCTCTTACCACAAATGAAGAAGGCTTAGACTAGATTTTCTTATAGCCATGCTTATCAGTCCATTGACCTTTGAATTTCTGAGAAGAGGCGTTATTCAGTAATGAGGAATGGTAAGCTATTGAGATTGTAATTCACCAGCCCAAATCGGGCCTTTGAGAGACTGATGAGCTTCTAGCCTGCCAACATGGTTGGTTGGTTTGCTTGCATGGTATTTACATTTAAAAAAAGAAATACATTTTTTTGTTGCTAATATTTGAAAATACAGAGATTTCATATAAAAACCTTGGTTACTAGTTTTTTTTTTTAGAAAGAAATGGAAAGCTCTTGGAACATTAGGTGGCCACTCACCCACAAATAATTGGCTGGAACTGTCCTTTGAGATGGACAGTCAGCGTCTATTTGGCCTCGCTTAGTCTGGAATTATAAGAGACCCAATAGCTAACTCAAGAGTCAAGTCTGTTTACACTCACAGCAAGTCTGTTTAGTGTCTTCTAGAAAGAACCATTTTCATTTGTCTTCCATCCTGTGTGTCTCCTGGAAGGAGAGTGGGATGGTAATGTTTTAAAAAATTTATTTCCATCCAGTTTTGATTACCCATGATTGGGGGCTTAGGAGAAACACAGATAAGTGAAATGTATTAGGTAAACCCCAAATTTAATTTTAGTCAGAATTTAAAGTTGCACAAAAGGAACAGTGTTCATTTTTCTGTTTTATTTAGCAGACAAATGGCTAAAAGCTACTGGTTAAATATAGAAAGAGGATCTGGGAAGCCAATAAACTTCTGAAGAGTAAACCTCTAAAGTAAATGAACCCATTTACAAGTTCTACCAATTGCTTTTACTTTAGAAACTAAAAATACAGCTGATCATGATGAATCGCCACCTCGAACTCCAACTGGAAATGCACCTTCTTCTGAGTCTGATATAGACATCTCCAGCCCTAATGTGTCTCATGATGAGAGCATTGCTAAGGACATGTCCCTGAAGGACTCAGGCAGCGATCTTTCTCATCGTCCCAAGCGCCGTCGCTTCCATGAAAGCTACAATTTTAATATGAAGTGTCCTACACCAGGCTGTAACTCTCTAGGTGAGTGTGCCCCAGCTTTATGAAATCCTGTGTTCTGTGGATCACCCAGAAATGTCTAGTGTTCTATTGCGAGCCAGCTTCTTTGGCTCTTCAGTGATCACACGCTCGAGTAATAATGGCCCACTTGAATAACAGCATTTCTGTTTCTTGGCCTGTTGTCCATAATAATAGATCTGGTTGCAAGGAAATTAAGTGTGATGCACCATTTAGTTTATTGAGAGCTTTTCCCAGTGAAAAGTTCTTTTTTTCCAGCAAAAATGAAACAAGACCAGTTATCTCCAAATATTAGGTTAGTGTAAAAGTAATTGCGGTTTTTGCAATTATTTTTAACCTTTAAACTGCAATTACTTTTGCACCAACCTAATGTATGGTGCATAGTTCAAGCTTACTGAGGATTAAAGGTGCAGGATAGTTGTATGCTCATAGCTATTTAGGAAATGAGAAAAACAGATTACATGCTTATCAAGAGGCAGTGAAGCTAAAAGAGTACAGATGAGACCCTGGCCTTTTGTGACTTCAGTAGTTTTAGGTCTTGTGGCTTTGTATACTTAGTAAGTATTAATTAGATAAACACTTATTCTCAGATGAATGAGTGCTTCCTTGTTTTCTTAGGACAAACTTTTACCCCTTACTGAGGTATTCTTGTAATGGTTTAAACCTTAATTGTGCTCCCTAGATGAGTTTCGGTGCAAATGTTGGGCTTAAGCTTTTGTCTGGAGTTGGAAGACGCTGATTGAGAGATAAGGGGCCTTTCACTAGTGGGTCTATATCTCATTGTGGCCACAATTCAGAAAAAGTAGAATAGAGTAAGTTGCTGCTTTGCAGACCGTCAGTACATTTTCCTTAGTGTTTTATTTATTGGATCTTTTTGCTAGTCATAGCAGCAGTTTCTAAAATAAATTCAGTCCATCAAAATGCATAAAATAGAGCAGAAATTCCTCTGAATGCCATACCAGTTGTTACTCAAGATAATTGTTTGAGGCTTAAGTCAGTTCCAGTTTTCTTGGGATGAATAATGAAAAACTAAGACCAGACAACATATAAGCATTAGTACAAGAAAGAGCTCATGTGCTTTAAGAGGGTAAGAGGACTGCTAGCCACACAGCAAGGAAAGGAACTTTCCTGACCTCTGCTAGTCACTGTTTATGCATCCCAAAATTGTTACTTTTATTTTATGTACTATGTTTAATCAGTTACTCAATGTACTTGTGAATATGTCAAAGTCCCTACTGTCATGGAGCTTATAGTCTTTAGCTGGGGAAGGCAAACGAGATAGATACATAACACGTCAACTAGAGACATATGCTATGAGGGAAAGTAAGGAGTGTAAGAGGGTACATGCCTGGGTATGCACACATACACACACAAACATGGTAGTTAGGGAAAGCCTCTTTGGTACAGTGGCATTTGAGCAGAAACCTGAAAGAAGTGAGAGAGGGAGCCATTTGAGTATCTGGGCGATAAAGATAAGTATTATGGGTAGGAGGGAACAGCAAGTGTCAAGGATCTGGGGCAAGAGAATGCTTAAGCAGTTTGAGGCACACTTCGGGGCCAATATGTCTGGGGCAGAGTGACCAAAATGGAGAGAAGGCGATGAGGTCAGAGTAGGGGCCTGATTGTGTGTTATTTATGCCCAGGACTTAGCCCCTTTAATGAGGTAGGCGAGATGGTAAATATAAACTCTTGCATCAGAGGAACGTTTACTTTGACTTTTGGTTTTAATGTATGGGCAGAGTTTGAAAAGTATGAACCTGAGTTTCCAAAATTATTCTTGATCCTGTTTTACTCATTATTTTAGACAAAACAATGTCATTAACTTTTTAACAAAAATCATTATGGTATAAAAGTATTATGTGTTTGTGAAAACTGAAAACCCCACAGAAGGCCTTGAAGTGCGTAAATAAAAGTTATTCACTCATATTCCCAGAGCAATGCTCCAGATATAAAACTACTGTTGGTAGTTTTTTATGAATGTTTCTAGTAAGTTTCTGTACATATATAAGCACACGTGTATATGTACATATATTTCTTTTTTGTTATGATTCATAATGAGGAAAATAACAATTTTGGCTTGACATCTTGGGTATTTTACATTATTAGCCCTTAGAGGTCCATCTGTTTAAAAGATACCGAGAATACCATTGTATTGGTAGTTTCTGAATTATTTTAAATATTCCCATGTTGATTGATATTTAGATTACTTCTCATTTGTAGCTATTTTGAACAATACTGTAATCGATAGCCTTGTATGTACGTATTTTAGTGTCTTTCTAGAATCACTGTTGGATAAATTCATAGCAGTGGAATTGTTGGGTCAATAGAGCATCTCTTTTTTTTTTTTTTTTTTTAAAGATTTTATTGGGGAAGGGAACAGGACTTTATTGGGGAACAGTGTGTACTTCCAGGACTTTTTTCCAAGTCAAGTTGTTGTCCTTTCAGTCTTAGTTGTGGAGGGGCACGTGCCGTTCAGCTTCAAGTTGTTGTCCTTTCAGTCTTAGTTGTGGAGGGTGCAGCTCAGCTCCAGGTCTAGTTGCCGTTGCTAGTTGCAGGGGGCGCAGCCCACCATCCCTTGCGGGAGTCGAACTGGCAACCTTATGGTTGAGAAGACGCACTCCAACCAACTGAGCCATCTGGGAGCTCAGTGGCAGCTCAGCTCAAGGTGCCGTGTTCAATCTTAGTTGCAGGAGGCAGAGCCCACCATCCCTTGGGGGACTCGAGTTGAATCAGCAACCTTGTGGTTGAGAGCCCGCTGGCCCATGTGGGAATCGAACTGGCAGTCTCCGGAGTTAGGAGCACGGAGCTCCAACCGCCTGAGCCACCCAGCCGGCCCCATCTATCATTTTTTAAACTTTTTATGTAGACACATTAGAATGGTTTTAGTTTACATGTTATAAAATAAGACATGACTTGAATAATTTACTCAAGTTATAGATGCCTAATACCTAAATAGGCTTGTTGTAGCAGTGACACTTTACATTTTATACATGGTGTTTGATCATTGAGGGTAGTTTTTTGTGTCCAAAATAAATTGTATGGATTTCTAAAATTATATTTTTGATAATACAATCCCAGAGAACTGGCAACCTGTATATCATATTAATTCTCCTCTCCCCCAGAACTTGGACTATTTTTGCCCTTTAAAGCTTATTATATCAATCTTGTGTAATTTTTTAAATCCCTGTGTCTTTTTTTACCCAAAATTAAATGTCTTTTTTCCGTGAAACAAAGGTGAAAATGTTTGTAGACTTGCAATTTAGCTTAGCCAATTTATCTTTTTATCTCATTAGCATTGTCTCACTATCCTTCTCAATCTTAGGTGTTTTATAAACCTTTTGGTTGAAGAGATTTTTTTTTTTTTTATTAATTTTATTGGGGTGACAATTGTTAGTAAATTTACATAGATTTCAGGTGTACAATTCTGTATTATATCGTCTATAAATCCCATTGTGTGTTCACCACCCAGAGTCAGTTCTCCGGTTGAAGAGATTTTTAAAAAAAAAATAATGTTTAATTCCCCGTGTATTATAACCTCATAAAAAACAGAAAAATGAAGAGATACGCTTTAGATAAAATGAGTGTTTCTGTATTGTGATTTCTAACATTTTCCCCTCAAGAGGGCCTTGTGCAAACAACCTGTTTAAAAGTTTGTTTATAGAAGAAGCCTAAATCTTTAAACAAAAGCAGCCCCCCCCTCCAAAAAATGAATATGTTTAATCTGTTCCAAAATTATCAAAATATATTTACTTACGTGTTGGAAAAGGCCATTTCCTTCTTCATTTTTTCGTAAGTTTCTATTGATTATTGAAAGAAGTTCAATTCAGATTGGATAGGATTGCATAATAGAAAGGAAAGTACACTTGTTACACATACTACTTGATCTGTTTAGCATAGGAAAGTTAAATTTCACCAAAAGAGAATATTCTTTTTTTGGGGGGAGGGGGATAGGACTTTATTGGGGAACAGTGTGTACTTCCAGGACTTTTTTTCCCGAGTCAAGTTGTCATCCTTTCACTCTTAGTTGTGGAGGGCGCAGCTCAGCTCCAGGTCTAGTTGGCGTTGTTAGTTGCAGGGGGCAGAGCCCATCATCCCTTGCGAAAGTCGAGGAGTCCAACTGGCAATCTTGTGGTTGAGAGCCCACTGGCCCATGTGGGAATTGAACCCGCAGCCTTCGGAGTTAGGAGCATGGAGTTCTAACCGCCTGAGCCACTGGGCCGGCCCAAGAGAATATTCTTGATCGTAATTTTGTGCCTTTATAAATGTATGGCTTTATGACATTTTGTAATTTGAGAACTACATCATCAGAGCAGAAGGAACTATAGTTTATTTTGAACATAGCAAGTATGTTCAAATATTGCCAGATCCAACCTATGGAAGAAAAGAATTTATTGTGGCTACAAGTTATGGCTCCAGTAGCACTTACCTTTGATGGATTCAGTCTGTCTGATTCAATCTGTTTGATCAGACATATTTGATAAAAATGATACAGCAAAAAAACAGGTTTGTTGTGGAGAATAATATCATTTTCTAAACTTAAATCTTCTGTCCTGAAATTAAGTTTTCTTCTCCTTCAACAGGACACCTTACAGGAAAACACGAAAGACATTTCTCCATCTCAGGATGCCCACTCTATCATAACCTCTCAGCTGACGAATGCAAGGTAATTGTGTTCTCATTTATTCAACATATACTTATCGAGCACTTACCATTTGCCTGGCATTTGGCTAAACAATAGGGATCCAGTGGGCAAGGTCCTTGCTTTTGAATTCCAGTGGAGGAAACATCATTAAAAAATAACTTAAAAAAAAAAAAAAACACAAACAAGTAAAAGAATTAATTATAAAATATAATGAGTGCTTTGGAAGAAATTAACAAGATCGTCTATAGAATATTTGGAACATCACCTTGTAGTATGTTATTTTTCATTGAAAATTAACTTCAAAAGACTACTAGGGACCTTTTCCACCTTAAGGACTTAATTTGCGTAAACATTTGGTCTCAATATTTATGCATTAGGTTCTCTTCTTATAAATGTATGAAGACATTTGCTTCAAAAAAGTTTTCTATAATTTTTTTCTCTTTCTCCATCTACTTCTATGGGATACTTTTCCTTTTTGTTACTCTCAATCACACCTACTCTTGGCTATTTCCTTTTTTTTTTTTTTTTTTTAATTAAAGTTTATTAGGGAGACAATGGTTAGTAAAGTTAGATAGGTTTCAGGTGTACAATTCTGTAATACATCATCTATATGTTACATCTCTTGGCTATTTCTTGTTTTAAATTCTTGAAAAATGTACTCCTAAATAACCTTTGGGATTTTGGAATAATGGAGTTAGGAGTAGTGCCTAAGTCCTATTTTGTATGTTTCTATATGGGTTGCTGCTACCAAGGATGGAAACAAAAAAACTAATTATGGGGAAGCCAGAGTTGAAAATGTTATTAATTGAATGGATTACTTGGGTAGTAGCTGGTTAGACCAAAGTATTGCTTTTGTAGTTGTTTTGTTAATGAGCCCAGGTTTATTTCTGTCTGAAGCAGTTTCATCCTGAGAAAAATTAGATTCCCCAACTAACATTACTTCTCCCTGATTTAGAAATGTTTTCTCTTATTTACAAGTCAACCACAGGATGGGCTGTTTCTTTATGTGTTTCAGCACAGTAGTATGCTTTCAATGCTTATATGGAAGGTTGAAGACACTTAGTCTTACTTTCTTCATCCCAGGTCTCTTGTACAAGCAAGGCAGTTTCTTGTGCTCTGTGTAAGAGTAAGGGGTAGGTCTTCTTACTATCTTCCCATTAGTCTGAGACCAGATCAAAACAGGTCCAGCTCTGCCAACATCTGCATCAACGCTGACAAGCTATTAGATGCTTCTTTCTCTGCAAATAGCTGTGTTCTGTGTGATCTCTACCACTTATCTCTAAATAGGATCATCTGCTATTGTCCGTGGTTTTACAGGAAAGTCTTCCTAAAGTGTAACTTTTAAATTTGTTGGCTTGGAGCAATATGAACATGTTACCCTAAGCAATTTATTTTTAAAAAAGCAAAATTTCAGTTTGGGGAAGAAAATTCTGAAAAAAGGAAAGCATTTCCTGAATTTTTCTTCTTTTGTGCTCTTTCTTCACAAGGGGAATCAGGTTCAGCATAATCAATCTTTATGACTGGAACGTATGCTTGGAGGACAGGAGAATTTCTGAAAGATGCATCTTTTTACATTTAAAATCCCAAATGGAAAGATTAGACGAATTCCTCACATTTATTAAAAGCTCTGAAGTTTGTAAAGTACTTGCAGATACGTGATTACTCCGAGTTTCCTGGTAAACTATTGCCATCAGTGATGTGACCATTTTTATTCAGTTCTAGATTTCTGACTACATGTGCCAAACACTGTTAAAGGTAGCTGAGGATTCTGTAAATGAGATGAAAGGCTACTGCATTCATGGGGTGTGTACATTCTTATGGGGGGAAGCAAAATAACACAAATTAGGAAATAAGAATTTCACGTCGTGATAAATATGAGAAACAAAAAGACAAAGATACAGATTGACTGTTTGGTGGGTAACGGGGATAGGCACTGCTTTTGCTTGGGTCTTTAAGATAGACTTTCCTGAGGTGTTGGCATTTGATCTGAGTCATGGCTTAAAACAAAGAGGCAATTGTGTCAAAATCTAGGCGAGATCTAAGAAGAAGAGCAGGCGCAAAGGCTATGAGATGGTGATAAACTGTTGGGTTTGAGGGGCCAAAAGTGGCCAGTGTGGCTGGATCGTGATGAGAAACGACGCGGATCCAGGTGATGAAGGACCTGCAGACCTTGGCACAGGAGTATGTGTGTGTTCCGACGGCGTGGGAAGCATCTGGAGGGCGTTAGCAGAGGTGTGATGTAATTTCGTAAATCCTTTTTAAAATCACAGCTTGCTGGTGTGCGGAGAGTGGACTGGACCGGGCAAGCGTGGATTCAGGGTAGATGAGTTAGTAGGCTGTTCAGTCAGTAGATGGTGGCCTGGACTAATGGAGATAGTAGGAACTGGTTGGATTCAGAATATATTTTGGAGGGGAGCTGCCTAACAGACTTGCTGATGGATTCAATGTGTGTGAGAGGAAGAGAAGCATCAAGCATGACCTTCAAGTTTGTGACCTGATCACTTGTTTAGAAAGTGTTGTTCTTTATAAATGTGGGGAAGATTTGGGGTGGAGCAGACCTGTGGGAGAATGTCAGTGTTCTGTTCTGACCATGCTGAGTTTTAATGTTGAAGTTGAATAGGCAGTTGGATATGAGTCCTCAATTCCCAGGAGATGAAAACTAACTTGGTTTGTCAAAGATCACATAACTTCAAAGTTAAGTTTCCTTATAGACTTGACCCCAGGTATCTGACGTTTTCTTTGTACTTCTTTATTCTTGTACCTCCTCACGCTGTTCTTGTTCATTGTACAGTGGAAAGAATCCAGGCTCAGAGTCATCAGACTTAATTAAAATCTTTACCACAATTTAGCTGCAATTATTTCACTTCTCCGATTCTCAGTTAATGGCTGAGAAAACAGAATATGAAGCTTGTCTTATCTATATCTTACAGATTTTGTGATAATGTGAAGACCTTTGAAAGCAAAAGTACCATGTAAATTCAGGGGATTTATTCTTGTATTCTTATGCTCTAAGTAAACATTAGTCTTAGAAGCAGGAGGATTTATTGACGCTGTTGATGGTTGCAGGTGAGAGCACAGAGCCGGGATAAGCAGATAGAAGAGAGGATGCTGTCCCACAGGCAAGATGACAACAACAGGCATGCAACCAGGCACCAGGTACGGGCCTTGTTAAAGCTCTGGCCGCTCAGTTTAAGAGCCAAGTCTTGGATCTCCTGCCCCATGTCTGTCTTTAGGTATATCCCTGCCTCTTATTTGCTATGGTATGTCTAAATAACTGGTCTTTAGAAACTCAGAACCATGTTTGATTTTCAAATAGTGCATTTTCATGAAACAAACACTTCTACCTCATAAATGAAGGAATCATGTATCTATAATAATAATCGTAATAATAATAATAACAGTAATAATAAAAGATAATCCTGATTATTTGAAAGATTGCACTTGTTGTTCTATTTCCTCATTTTGCATCTGTTTTTCAACCCATTGCAATTTCAGACCCCTCTGCTGGCATGTTTCCAAGGTCACTAGTGACTTTTCCTTAGCCTTTGACATTTGTTAATTTTATCATTTTCCTTCTTCTTTCTTCCCTTGAATTCCAAGGTGCTGCTTTGCCCTAATCCTTGTGCCTCTCTGAACATCCATATCCGTTGATTACGCTTAATTCTTTGTTCTTCCCTGAATGCCTTTGGTCTTTACTCTTGCTGCTTTTCTGCCTCGAACTCTATACCTATACCAAGAAGAAATTGTGTGTATTCTTCAAGGACTTGTGCAACTCTAAGCTGTTGTAGGAATTCTTCCCCCAAATTCTCCTACCCTTAATGAATTTCTTCTTTATGCATTCCCGTTGTAATGTTCTCAGAATGTCAGTTTAGCCCTTGTCACATATTATACGTACATCGCTCATCATATGGATGTCTGTTTTCATGGTTAGATTATAGGTGGATAGCAGAGGAAGTATAGTGATGAGGGAGAAGTTTGACTTTGGAGCCACATAGATCTGGATTTGAATACTTTGACTCTGTTACTCTAGCAGTGTTCCTTGAGCAGGTCAGGTAACTTCCCTAAACTTTTATTTCCTTGTTAATAAAAAGGAATAAGACCTATCTGTCATTACCTGATTAGGGTAATCAGCTAAATTATGCATATTAGGTACCTATCCCCAGTGCTGGGCAAGTAATAAGCACTTTGTAAGTGTAAGTGGTAGCTTACACTTTTCTTCATTGTCTTTTCTTGGGTTCTGTTCTTACTCGGTTTTTAAATTTTTATTCATTTTTGTATTAGTGTTAATACTTGGAAAACGGTAAGCATTCAATAAATGTGCTTACTGAATTGAAATGATCTTTATTTTATTCCTATTGCTTTTGTGGAGATTTTCATCCTTAATGTATGTTCTGTTTGGGTTTATATTAAAATAAGTACATTCCTGAACTCATTAACTGACAGTAAGAGTAGGGCTCCAGGTAATGAGGGAACTCAATTTGGAATTTTTAAATTGCCAAGAGTATATTCACAGAGCTGTAACACATCTGGCATCCTCCTCCCCTTATTTATTTGTTGTTGTTTTCATTTTGAAACTAATTAGATAATGAGTTTTCCAGCTAGCGTCTCAATTTTCTCCTTTTTCCTTTTAGGCACCCACAGAGAGGCAGCTACGATATAAGGAAAAGGTTGCTGAACTCAGGAAGAAAAGAAATTCTGGGCTGAGCAAAGAACAGAAAGAGAAATACATGGTAAGAAAACGTTAAATAGTTAGTTAGCGTGAACTCTTGCCATCACATTTGATTCCTTTTGGTTTCTAAGCCTCTGCTTTTCAGAATTGCCATTTGGTCTCCTCTGTAAGTGTAAGGAGTCTTCTCTGGCAGTTAGAATTTACTATAATCCCCCAAAACTGCTATTAAGAGTGGAAACGGAAGGTCCTCCAAAAACTATTAGAATACTTCCAAAATACTATTAGAATTTAGATGAAAAAATGTTCAATCCTCCAGTTGTTTGTAAACTTTACTTTAGCTTTAAAAGGTTAATTTACCCACTCAGACAAATACCATGATAATGGAGATGTCTGTATAAGGAAAAATATTCAAGCTAAGCTGTAGTCCACTTATTTTAATGGAAAAATAAAATTGCTACATGATAAAAGGTATTCTATAATAGATATTTTTATAGTATTTTAACTTTTTTCCTAGTTTTAAAAGTAATGCACATTTGTAAACTATAGAACAATTAAGAAAATAATACGGAAACAAACAGTAATCCTATTATCTAAAAATAACCAGCATTTTGGGATATGTCCTTTTAGCTTTTTATATAATGCCTATTTACATAATTTGGATATTACTGTAAGTACAGTTTTGAATTCTGTGTTTTTTAATATCTTGAACTAATTTCCTGATTTTGTTAATTTATCAAAAAACTTTTGCATAAAATTTAATTTTTAGGTAAAGATTTATTTTATTATAAACTTATTAAATGCTTATTATTGAAAATACTAAAAATGAAGAAAAATTCCAATAAAAGTTACCCTTCAAGATAAAAACCACTGTTAACATTTTGGCGTGTAATCACTCAGTCTTCTTCTAATGCATATTTTTATTACTGGAATATTTACTTATTTAATCATTAGAATGTATTATTAAAAGTATAGTTTGTGAATACTTAGGCAGTCAGCATGACTTCACTAAAATGAAAGTGTGCCAGACTATGTATTTACTGTTTGGTAGTAATGGCTGTCTTGCAAATGACCTTATGAATAAATGGAGATGGGCCAGTGTGAGAGAAGTGGTTCCTTGTAGGGTGAATTTGTAGCTCAACACCCAAACCAGACTGTGTTGGGTTTGTAGAGGAAGGGCTCTAGTGGCTGTAGGGTGCACAGTTATATTCTCTCCGTCTTGTTCAGTGTTTTTTTTTCCTACAAATTGGGTAGAGAGATAATGATATGGTAATACCATTTATTGAATGCTTGTGCTAGGCACTGTGGTTATGTTGTCCCCATGATCTTTGTGGTGAAGATGGATGGTATTTCATCTATTTTTATAGCCAGGAAACAGAGCTTAAGAGACGTAATTTGCCCAAAATCACATAGGTAGAAAGTGTCTGAAGTATGCTACTGAAATTTATCTTACAAACATCTGCTCTCCAGTAGTTTGGGCTGGGTGATTTGGATCCAACCTTCCTGGTAAAAATGCTGGATAGGATTTTCTTTTAAGCTTTAAAAAAAAAAAAAAAAATTCATGAAACTATAAGAAATAACTAATAGTAGAACCTAGATCTTAGATGATAAAGAGTCCAATTCAAAAAGATATCCATCAGATGGGCCCAGATTAACTGGAAGAAATTTTACTAGGAGTGAAGGTACTGATGAATGGTGTTTTCATATGCTAATATGTGTGTGAAGTCTGTAAAGTTCTTCCTGGGATGAGCCATCCACTCCACCTAACTACCATGGTCTTCCATTCTCTGGGTAAGAGGTGGAGTCTAGGATGGAGTGGGAAGGGCTAGAATCAGGTTTAAAAGGGGAGTTTCCTTTGTGGAATTTCTTTCCTGTGTAAGGATACTTGTGACTGCCATGGTAAGTTTTGATACTTAAAACTGAATTATTTTTGTGCTTCTCATTTTCTTGCTCTTTTTCTTGGTTAATATTTAGTAAAATATTTTTCAGAGCCCAGCCTGTTTTTCGTATGCACTTGGGCTAGAGTTCTAAAGTAAGAGCATTACAAACCTTTGGCGGACAGTGTAATGGTGGGTGCAGCAATTCAAGTGAAATAATTTACCACAGACTGTTTAGTCGAACTGATCCTTCCTACCTGCAGATTTTCTTTTCTGTCTGAAATCTGAGACTCCAAGGCTTAGAGCTTTGGTTTTTTGTTTTGTGTTTAAATGGGGGCGTAGGCACCCATTAAATGGGGGAGTATGCAAGGTTCATTCCAGATCTCAGGATTCTAGCAATGTGCAGTGCCTTTGGGTTTGTTATATTTTATTTGTACTGTCGAGCACATTTTCAGAGGGAGAAATGGAAGCATAGTGTTCTGATCCTTGAGGTGCTCATTTAGAGATAGAAGAATGAAATTCCCTTTTGGAGAAGTTGTAAGAACATTTCCTTTCCAAATTCACCAGGGTGGGTAGTGGGTGTCTTCTGGCATTAACCTGTTTGATAAGTAGTATGTTTATGCCAAATCCTGTAGTGCCACAGGGAATACCTGGCAATAAATAGCTTATGGTTGTGCATCAATTAAAATGAAAAAGATGCTCTTAGCAGAAAGTATCACGCTCTGGTAATTTTCCTAGGAACACAGGCAGACCTATGGGAACACTCGGGAACCTCTCTTAGAAAACCTGACCAGCGAGTATGACTTGGATCTTTTCCGAAGAGCACAAGCCCGGGCCTCAGAGGATTTGGTGAGTATTCAACCTCCAAGCTGAGGACCGCTTGTGACGGGCGTTTAGAACTGCCAAGAAAACGGATCAGCAGTCAGTGTGATGGGAATTCAGTGTACCTTGCTGCTTGAATAACCTCTTTCCCCTTCCCCCAGGTATCTTTATTTGAGACTGTCTTCCTTCCCATTCATATTTAAAATTACCCTTCCTCCCTTCCTTTGTCCTCTGGAGTTTTCTCTCTACACCTCAATTCCTGGAAGGACTTGTTTGGTGGGGGGTGGTTAGCTAGGTAAAACAGTAGGTGCCCCTCTGTCTCAGTTGGGTAATTTGCAATTCTGAGAACCTCTGGACTGGGAGATACCTCCTATTGTCCCCGAACCCCGACGGGAAATCCCCCGTCGCATGGTGGCCTCAGCCCTTCAAAACAGCTGTTAAAAGAATTAAAAAGCCAGTGAAGAGGAGTAATGGAAAAGGCTGTTGTAAGGTGTTTTATAATTAATCTTTGACACAGCCAAGGTTTACGTATTAAGATGGTTTTCGGTTAGGATTTTTATTTACAATTAGTTAACATTTAGTTTTGATGACCTAGGCAGATTTTTCAACAACTTGAATAAAATTGTGGTGATTGAATTTACCTCTGATTTAATGGAATACATGTGTTCAGGGAAACAATCAAGTGAATCACTTCCTTTTTTTTCCCCCCTTTTTTCCCAACTGTAAGAAATACTTCATTTAAAAATCCTAGAACACACTTGTTAAAAGTTCTGTCGGAGGCAGGGTTTGCTAGCTGCCCATGGCTGGGATGGGCTGCCACTGCTGTTTTTGTCTACCCTGCACTGGAACAGCATTTCCTAGGCTATCCTTTCTCAGTGCTCCACCTGGTAATGCTTAGAGATTATTTCTGTAGCTAACTCATGGCCACAGCCACAAAGTGGAGATAGATACCAAATCTATTTTCTACATTCTAGACTTGAGACTCCAGAATTGAAGGATTGTCAATGTTTCCAAAATAATTTTTTAAGGAACCTATGTTGAGAGCATGCCACGGCGGGTATATGTCACGCAGATCCACACTGCTTTATAAAAGCTTCTGGAAATATGTAGAAAGCACATTCTAGCTAATCTTTTCTGTTTAGTGTTAGACTGTTTTGAAAAGCGTGGAGTTTGTATTTGTGGTAGATTGCCTTTTTTATAATTCAGTTTGGTGCAGATTTCACCAGGGACTTGTTCTGATGTTCAAGAGATGAGACCCAAAGTGTGGTAGGGAGCAGAGAAAAGCCACACTCCCTAGTGAGGCCTGTCCTGTGGGCCTTGTAGATAGTAAGTTTTCCGGAGGCCTTCCTGATTATCCAGGGCTGCAAGCACAGCCCTCTTCAGTGCAAGTTTCTCCCAAGTTAGAATCCAAGTACGTCTGATCTTTTTGTTTTCCATAGCCTGGCATCATGGTGTGCACACAAGCTTATAAAACAAAGATGATTACAGTTGACCCTTGAACAACATGGGTTCTAACTGTGGGTCCACTGACGTGGGGATGTTTTTCAATAAATACTGGAAATTATTTTCCTAATGATGTTCTTAATAACATTTTCTTTTATCTAGCTTACTTTATTGTAAGAGTACAGTATGTGATACATATAACATACGAAGTATGTATTAATCGACTGTTTATATGATTAGTAAGGCTTCCCCTCAACAGAAGGCTATTGGTAGTTAAGGTTTTGGGGAGTCAAAAGTTATGCGCAGATTTTCGAAGACTGCCTGGGAGGTTGACATCCCTAACACCCTGCCTACCCACCAGTTGTTCAAGGGTCAACTGTCATTTTAGTCCTCCTTTGACTTTTAATTTCTTTACCACAGGAGAAGTTAAGGCTGCAAGGCCAAATCACAGAGGGAAGCAACATGATTAAGACAATTGCTTTTGGTCGCTATGAGCTTGACACTTGGTACCATTCTCCCTATCCTGAAGAGTATGCACGACTGGGACGTCTCTACATGTGTGAATTCTGTTTGAAATACATGAAGAGCCAAACAATACTCCGTCGACACATGGTAAGTTGTCTAGATTTCATGGCGGCCATAAGATACAGGATCTTTAGATATTGACATTTATCCAGATGGCATTTCTCTAAGCATGTCTTGGTGGTTCACAGTAATGGGAGGAAGAAACAGGAAATGGAAAGCGACATTTCAGGGTCGGGGTTCTACAGCCTGTGGCATTGCTGGTGCTGAGTGGTACCAAAAGCAGCTGTTGGCCCTTCACCACATCCTATCATACACATCTCTTTGTCTTTTTTTCTTGCTGCCTGCTCTTTTTCATTTCTTCCTTGGGATATGAATTACCTCTGTCCACAGGTTTTGTGTTTCCCAAACTAGATGGGAATAAATAGACTTCATTAGCTAGGGCAGGGACAACATGACTCACCTTTGTATCCCTAGCAACTACCATAGGCAATACATTGCCAATAAATACGTGTTTAATGAACACTTACGTAAGGGAGATAAATTATGAAATGAACAGAATGGGTGGGTCCTTTGATGCTTTCTCAAGCTGTTTAGTGCTTTTTGAACTAAAGCAGAAAGTTAGTTTTTGAACTAACTCTGAACATTCTTCTTCCCATAGAGATAAAGACTTGAATCTCGTATTGTTGACAAATATGCTTACTAGATACTTTGCAGCTTTAAGCCATGTTTCTTTCCCGACTTGTGGAATGATCAGTCTTGTCTTAAAGGAACTTTCTGCCATGGAGTAGGGATGGGAAAAAGGCAAGGGGCAGAGGTTAGTCTTTCAGACGGGAAACCTTTCTTTTTTCTTTCGTTCTATAATAATAACATAATTTGACTCTAAGGCTTTTTAGGGTGTCTCTTCCTCTTTCCCCTTCCATCTTTATTTCCCAGGATTTCTATATGCTAAACATACAACCCAAGCATTTCATGGTTTCTGTCTTAAACTGCTTTTTTGTGTTCTCACCTCTGGAGCACACGGTCTGTAGCATTCTGGCCCAGTACCTCTCCTTCACTCTCCTTAACTCTCTGGGAGTTAAGCCCCCAGACCTGGCGAACTTGACTTGGGATAAGGATAAAATGCCCCAAGGGGAGATGATGCGTGAAGGCTTGTGGGGACACTAGGGCACAGGGATAATGGTTATCAGAAGGACTGGTCTCTATGATTGTAGACCACGGAGATAAACTAAAATATGGTTTTGCTATGTGAAAGTCAGACTGGTATTTTTATTGATGTGACCTGCTTATCATTTATGCCCTTTTTCTTCCTTTTTTGTTTCTAGTTATTTAGTGGCACTAACCAGTGAAATAGCCAAAAGGGGCAAGAAATAGTAGGCGGAGAAAACAGAGTACGGATAAACCTAAGGGTCAAGTAAACATTCTGAATTGGAGAAGATCCTACTGTATTATATGAGTTATAAAAATCGAATTTCAGGAAATAAAAATATTTTAGTCCATACTTCTGATTTCCGTTGCTTCAGCTATAATCACTGAAATGGGCCTTTGGCCATTTGGCCAATAGGTTTGGCTTCTGTTTCTAAGCAAATAGTTGTTGTATTAGTTTGATTATTGTTGGAATGAGCCAGCATGAGTAAAGGGTGGAGATAAGAACAAACTATAGGTGGGGCTTTCTTAAAGCAATTCCAGTTAAATATTTGGATTTACATGTGACAAATTGGGCCATGATTCCTGAGTTGACCAAAAGTCACAATAAAATACGTACATATGCTTTTTAAACATACTTATGTAAACCCTTTCAAGAATTCACCTGTTTATAGAAATGGCTGACTGGCTACATTAACTCTATTTGCAATTAAAGATAAGGAAGGGAGGTACTTTGTGGCCAAGTGATCCCTACCCCAAGCTTTTTGCTGTTCAACCAGGCTACCTTGCTTGCCCCCATACACACTTTTTTTTTTTTGCCACAGAACTTGTCCCTATTTCCTTATATAACAGAGACAGCTAGAGAAGTTACTGGTAAAGGTGAGAGTAAAGTACTCCTACCTTTACTTAGCAACTCTAAGTTGCTGGAAATAAGCTGCTTAAGAATTTCCTGTTATTGTAAGGCATCTTATAATAAGCAAGGGTATTTTATTTATCTGGCTTTTACATAGTAGATGATTTTAATCTTCTGAGTTGAGTCGGTGCCAGAATGTAATCCAGAAAACTTGTTCCAAACTGCTATAAAAATACCATAAATAATATGACAATGATTTAGGAGCCTTTGCTTTACTGAAAAAAATATCTCTGTGTTGCTGCATGTTCTCAAGTGTGTCCAACTATCTGTAATCTCAGCTGACTAAATTTGACCTGTGATTCTTTTTCCCTTTCAAGCAGCAGTTTTGTTGGGAAGGTTTGCTTCCCTGATGTGAATTCCATTCTTTTGCAGGCTAAGTGTGTGTGGAAACACCCACCCGGTGATGAGATATATCGCAAAGGTTCAATATCCGTGTTTGAAGTGGACGGCAAGAAAAACAAGGTAAAAGTAGTCACGGAAGAAAGAGGTGTTGTCCATTCACAGGTTTCAGAAGGAATTTGTCTCACCTTAAAAGAAGACGGAACTCTTCTCTTGACCAAAATATGCAGTTCTGCTTCATTGACAGTAATATGATCTTTAATTTTAAGCCTTCATGTGATAAGCTCAGGAATCACGGGCCCACACATGAACTCTGTTTCTCTGCTTCCAGATCTACTGCCAAAACCTGTGCCTGTTGGCCAAGCTTTTTCTGGACCACAAGACATTATATTATGATGTGGAGCCCTTCCTGTTCTATGTGATGACCGAAGCAGACAATACTGGCTGTCACCTGATTGGATACTTTTCCAAGGTCAGCAGGATCTGGAGATTAAGAAGCTAATGGGCAGAACAGGGTGATTGATGTTGGCAATGGGGCCTCAGGAAGAGGCAGTACTTGGGGCAATGACAGCGCTTTCTTGAAAACAAAGAAAATCTGTATCAAACATTGCTTAATGAAAATGTGCCAGTCTTTATTTAAAAGCTCTGGTTGATTCATTTCTGGACTTGGGGTTTGGAGCTGCCTATTAATTACTGGCCAGGGCCCTGCCTACTAACCCACAAGCCCACATCTTGTAGTCAAGCCAACTCTCGTGGCTTTGCCCTCTATTAGCTCAGAACTAGGAATATTCCTTTTCCCTGGTGCTCTAGCTGGATTCTCTCAATGGTAAAGCCACTTTGCCTTTAAAGATTCATTGTCAGATTTTTACTTAATGACTTTTGATGTAACTTCTTAAAACTATAACTCAGACCACAATTCACTCATTTAAAGTGTATAGTGGTTTTTAGTATATTCACAGAACTGTGCAACCAACCACTGCGCAATCATAATCAATTTTCATGACCTCAGTAAGAAAGCCCATACCCATAAGCAACACTCCCCATTTCCACTCAACCGCTTCCAGCTCTTCTGTCTGTACATTTGCCTGTTCTGGACATTTCACATAAATGGAATCATACAATATGTGATTTGATTGTTTTTGACCCCCTTCCGGAATGGGGACTTACTGTTTGGGATCCCTCCCTTCTCTAGTAGGCAGCCCCCTTTGAAAAAATTGCTTTTAAAGAGGACGGCTCTAGACCAACTCCGCTGTCTAAACCTTGCCCTGCGCTGTGACTGTAAAGAATCCAGAGTCAGCCCTCCTTAAAATGAGACTGGAGGTCTCAGAGCTAGGGAAACCCTGGGATTAATGTCCTTGGCCATCACAAAGGGCGTGTGACAGCTGTGAACCTGACAGCCACTCCCAGGGTTGGTTAGCCAGGTACTTTGTAAGCAGCCTTATTTTGTATCTGGGACTGCTGACACTTGATTCCAAACCTTTATGACCTGCTTTTCTGTTTGTTCTCGGTTTTAGGAAAAGAACTCATTCCTCAACTACAATGTATCCTGTATCCTCACCATGCCTCAATACATGAGACAGGGCTATGGCAAGATGCTCATTGATTTCAGTAAGTGAAACTGCTAAGGGCCACAGGGCAGAGACCGTGTGAATATTGTTTGTATTTTTGTCCTATGGTTTTTACAATTCCTGGCATGTAGCGGATTATACTGATATTTATTAAGGGAATGAGGTAAGTGGAAGAAACCTCAGTACAGTCAGTGGGCCTGATAAACATTGAGCACTCAGTGAATACAGGACCCTGAGTTTGCTTCCTGATAGCAGGAGATGATAGAGGAGGGTGAAGTAAGCTCTGCAGGGTTGTCCCAGCTTGAGACTTACGAACGGCACATACATGCTGAGGCTTCAAACCTGTTCCTGGACATCAGGGATTTCAGTGCTGTAAGCACTTTCGTGGAGGCAAACAGCGTACCTCACAGCGGGTGTGGGACTCCTTAATTGTGCGTTCTGTATTTGGGAATTTGCCTATTCACTAGAATTTATTTGTAACCCAAACCAATACTCCTGGCACTTTTGCAGTCATTCGTGGACATGTGCACAACAGCAAATAATAAGTCACCAAATGTTCCCAGCCAGGGTCAAACAAGGTGCCTTGTTTCAGCTTGTGCTGTAATCAAGTGTCCTTTTCATGGTCTGTTAGAGCCACATTTTTCTTATTTTGGGGATTTTTGTTGCAGATTTTAAATGGCCCCTCAGTGTAGTGTTGAAATATTGTCTAGGAAGGCTTTGATATGCCTTAAAGTGAAAATATGTCCATCAGACAAGCTTCATTCAGGCCTAGCTTATTGTGCTGTTGGCCATGAGTTCAATGTTACTGAATCAACAGTATATACTAAACAAGGTATCATTGAACGGGGTTGTGTATTGATTTATTGATGAAAATGTGACCAGAGGCTTGTAGAAACCTAACCCTGTATTTCCCTAGGAGCAGAGGTTTTGTGCTCACTGATCCATAGTGTCCGTGGTGGCTTTATAGAACGTAACTACTATAAATAAGGAGAATCAAGTGTTGTTATTTAGTGTTAACTGTCGTGCGACATTTTAGTCAAAATTGGAATCCTTAGAATTAGCCTTCCAACCCTTTCATTATCAAGTCATTTTTAAGCCACCTGGGAAGAGATGAATGAGGAAGTGGCATAATCCACAAAGGGAAGGAGATTGTATCTTTAATGGGTAACATCTATTTTGTAAACTTAATTTTGTGGAAATTTTCAAACATATACAAAAGTAGAATAGTGTAAAACTCCTGTAATGTTTACCATTTTATGGCCAATTTACTTTTACCTACATTCCTACTCTCAATTATTTTGATAACCAAAAAAAGTTCCTTAATATCATAAATTATAGTTTTTAAATTTGCCTGATTTTGAGATTTCCTTTAAAAAAAATTTTTTTTCACTTATCCACATAGGATTGATATATTGGAATTAATAGCTGTAGTTTGTAAATCACTTTTAATCTGAAAGTTATCATTCGCATCTTTTTTTTCTTTTTGCTTTTTATTTGTTGAAGAAAGGTTAGTTTTCCAGAGTATGAATTTTGCTGATTGTATCCCCATAATGTTTAATGGTAGGTATTAGTACTAGAGGCTTCATGAGGTTCGGGTCTCCCCCTTCCACACACACACGACATAGGTGGTACTGAGATAATCTATTTTTAAAAGTTCAAAAATTTGAAAAATATAAATAGCTATATAATGAAATGGTTTCCCATCCCTGTTCCTATCTACCCTGTTCCAAACACACCTACAGGTAACCATTGTTAGTAAAGTTTCTAGTGGAACCTTCCAGGTTTTTAATGTCTATTATAAGTAAATGCAAATACACGTTTTCCCCTTTCTGCTTATACAAAAGCAGCATACTCTACAGCAGCCACAAAGTATTCCATTGAATGAATGGAATTGACTGTACTCTAATGGATATTGCAAAGCAGACTGTATTTATACCTTCTTCCATATTGGCACATTGTTTTTCTTTAATAGGATGAGATATAGTGTTGCTAGAAAAAGTCTGTGTATTTGTTCCCTGGCAGGTTATTTGCTTTCCAAAGTGGAAGAAAAAGTTGGCTCCCCAGAACGTCCACTCTCAGATCTGGGGCTCATAAGCTATCGCAGTTACTGGAAAGAAGTGCTGCTTCGTTACCTGCATAATTTCCAAGGCAAAGAGATTTCTATCAAAGGTTGGTTTTTGACACTCTAGAATGATTGTTAACCCAAGATGTTAGCTCCTCTGAATATTTTGACTTTTCCACTTGGCCCTGTTCATGCTTTGTAACCTGCAAAGATAATGCTGCATTCTGTTTTACCTGAATGAGAACAGAAGGCCCTCTGAATGTGGGTCACTGCAGAGACCCTCACTGATGGTGTGGGAGGATTCCAGAGCATTTGGCGCTTGGCACTGGTTATATGATTTGGTTTCTCAAATCTCAGGTTGCTGCCATTTTAATTCTTAACAACAGTCAAAAATGAAGAAAAACTTCAAGTTTTGGCATACAGAGTAGCTTCTAAAACATCCCTGTAATTTTATGCAAGGGTGGAAGAATTTAGTAGTCTGTCTTTGACCTTGATTTCTATGAGGGGCCAAGAGGAGTTTCTTGCTCTAATATCCCTCTTCCATAGTTTATTTGGACTGTCACATGAATGCATCATAAACTTTCTGAACAGTTTGGGTTGAGTATTGGCGATTCTAACCATTTGAAGTTCATTTGGATTTCCTGTGGGGGGGGTGGGCTTGATAAAGGGGGTCTGCTGTTTGGCAGGGTTCTCAATAGCTCTTAATGTTTCAGAAATTAGCCAGGAGACGGCTGTGAATCCTGTGGACATCGTTAGCACTCTGCAAGCTCTTCAGATGCTCAAGTATTGGAAAGGAAAGCACCTAGTTTTAAAGAGACAGGTAAAGTGTTTTCTTAGCTCATTGCTGAATGTCCCTCGAAGCCTAGCTAAGCAAAGTGGGGCCTTCACACCCCAGAGGTAACTTTCCTTTTTTAAAGGAGTTGACTCCGTCCACCATTTATTTAGTCTCATTTCTTGAGCGTTCCGTGATGCCTTCATCAGGCTTATCCTCCTACCTTATCCTTCTCAGAAGCTTTTGGTAAGCTCCTGTCTCAAATTTGGATGCCACCCTTAAGCAGCTCCAGTTAAGCAGCTTTCTGTTGCACAGCACTTCTGTTGCTTCATGATTTTGTTAGATTTGAGAAAATTGTCCACCTGTAGAGGGGACTCTTCATAAACTTCAGGGTTCATGGAAGTAGTTTTAAATTCCTTTAACAAATGCCATCCCAACTCATGCCCATTTAAAAATTTTTTTAATTGACTCACATGTATCATAAGGGAGGGTGAATGATTTTTCAGGTCTTACTAAGGGCATAGTAGGGAGAAATGGATTAGGTATGAGTTTCATAAATCTAAAGAAAACTTTAGATTTTTTTTTACACCTGTTTTATACCAATGTATTATTAAACCTTTGGTGGTTCCTTCTTTGCTAACAATCGTTTTGGAATCCATATACATAAAGACATTTTAGTTGAATATGTATAATTTTTCCCATTGTTCTCCCCCAGGACCTGATTGATGAGTGGATAGCCAAAGAGGCCAAGAGATCCAACTCCAATAAAACCATGGATCCCAGCTGTTTAAAATGGACCCCTCCCAAGGGCACTTAAAGTGACCTGTTACTCTGAGCCAGCGAACCCCAGCAGTAGGAATCCGTACCCTAGGGATCTGTCTGTCATTTCTGTTGCTCTTGTGATTGGCAAGTACAGTACCCTTTGGGAAGGCCACCCCCTCAGGACTGCCCTGGCTCCGACCTTCATGTACACTGCAGACGCTGGTTCTAAGGAACTGTTCTTTCGGCCTCAGTGAGGTTGCCCGGATGGGATCCATATTAGACTTGAGTGACGGTCCCTCATAGCACTGACCCATGGTGTTCTGTTTGGTACTGTACCTGTCCAGTCACTGGTTCTCTCCTCACGTTCTCTAGCCCCATGAGATTGTGTTGTGTCTTCTAAACTTTGTAATAGTGCTTCTTCCCACCTGGTCGCCAGACCTTCAAATATGGTTTCCGGGACCTTTCCGATTCTTCCTTACATACACTTTTTGGAGGGACAGGGGAGAGGTAACACTTCTGAGTGTGTGTACCTGGAGGGGTCCGTTCCCTTTAGATTTCATCTCACTTGAAATTTTTCCCTCCGTTTTTATTGGAAGACTGTTTTGATTAGTATCAGGCTGACCAGAGCCAAATACATTTGCAGCCTCTCCCAGGGATTAGCCTTGGTAATGGCACTTAATCTATCTGGATGAGAGGGACAGAAGAAGTAAGAGCTGGTGATTCTGTATTTTGCGTTGAGTTCACCAGTGGGCAGCGGGCATTGTTATGATGGAAGGAAATGCATACGTTTTGCCTCACCAGAAAGTGCCCAGTAGTAAATGTTTTCTTCTCTCTCAACTCCCTGCCCCTTTTTACGTTTGCAGGTGCCAAAATAATTTCTAGTTCTCCCTTTCATGCTGCATGTTAACTTGGTTCATTAACTGCAGAAATCTTTTCACCAGTACCAGTCGGCTGTAGCACACTTGTACTTCCGCATAAGTTCTGTTGGTTTTGTCTGAACATACATGGAGAAGTAGAAACTGATTGAAAATGACTTCCATATCTTGGCCCGTGACTCAACAGGCAGAGTGGCCACCCTGCCAAGGTTTGCTTCTCTTCAACAGTGCCTCACCCTCCCTCTAGGACTAAAGTGCTTACACCCTTCCAAGAACTCCTCTTCCATTTCCTTTTTGGGATTTGCCGTTATCCCCCTATTCTCTGGTCTCCTATTTTTGGTGTTTAAGTGAAGGAAGAGATGCTCCCTCTAATTTCTCTCTAGCCCGTTATAACCTGCTATCTTGGGGCAGCTTTTGATGTATGACATGTCACCCTCCCAACTTGGTCGTCTACAACACTGCTGTCTTCATGTGGAGCCCTCACCACAATCCCAACTCTGGTCATTTGTGCCTTTTTCTTGTCTCTGTACACTACTTATACTCACTGTGGGTTGGGGGGAGCTAATTTTAAGCATGTTCAGTGGCAGCTCCCTGCCAGTTTCAGTGTCACTGTTAAAATTTATCCAAAAGCAACTTCACTGGGGGTTTTCTTGAGGGGTAAAGGCCTTTTACAGAAGCTAACCCTTCCCCACATGTGGTAGAATGTGCTGTTCTATATCTACTCCTCAATAAAGCATGTTCTCTGCTCAAGTCTGTTTCACCCAGGAGCTCTCATTTATGTCTGAAAAGAATGCAGCTGACCTGCTACTAATAGTAAATGCACTTGGGATCTGTTTTCCCTAGCAGTTAAACTGGCTTGAGGGATGTTTGTGGCCGTGGAATTTTTTTCTTCTCTCTGATGCAGGCTGTCTATAGAGGGAGTGCTAACTCTGCACTTGTCTGGGTGATGGAATAAACTCTGCTTCGCTTTGTTTCCAAATTAGAGGTATGCAGAGCAATGACTAGTCAGTATTATTCTTTCATAAAGTTCATTTTCCTCTGAATTTTAAGGGCAAAGAAACCAGCCGGAAGTTAGGATAGGTGGGGTACAATTGATACTTGTGGGAAGGTGGGAATACGTGTATCCGTTTTCATCTCCAAGCTCATTTGCCGGTAGTGAGCAGTACCATCTCGAATTGACTCTCCCAGGTTGAGTGACTTTTCAGATAGCTGCATTTTCCTGTGGTGTTTACCCAGTGCAGGAAAAGGGAGGCCAGGCACTTACTTGCTTGTGTGGTGGAAAGGAGGAGGGTGGATATTGCATTTACTGGGGTGGTTTTGTTCACCATGGCCAGTAACCTGTCCCAACAGACAGGGTCCTCCTTTGCAGGATTAGCGTCCTGTGTGTCCCTTGTGGGGGATGGGGGATAGCATGAAGAGAAGCTTATGGTTATGTAAGAAGACCCTAACATTTACCTTAGAATGATGTGTGCCCAAATCTCCCTGTTCTAGATATTTGCATCAAAGCGAAATTCTCTCAACATTTTGAAAAAAATGAGGTTGGTAAATTGACCATGAGGATGGAATGCTGAGAGGCTAGGGCACTTGGAATTTTGCAGTCCGGATCCCAAGCCTCCACTGATCACCACCCCCTTTTCTTTTACCTAAAAATACAGTAAGTCTTCATTTAAGGTCAGTAGGTTCTGTGACTTTTAAGTGAGATGATATTCAACAAAACCAGTTGTATCATAGGTTAATTGATATAAACAAGAGTAAGTTCCTATGGCATCTCATTAACATCATGAAATGATGTCGAATGGGATGTTATTCAAGGATCTACTGTAAAAGGAAAATTTGGTTCATAGGTATAAGAACAGAGACTTACACTTTCTTGACTACTTTCGGTGAGACTGTTGATCCCCTCGGAATTCTTTTTTTACCTGCACAAAAGCTCGGCTGCTTAGGCTCCTTCATCAGAAGAGCCCAAGTCTGGAGTTAATCCTGGATCCAGCCCTCGCAACCCTCTAAAGCAAGCACTTACTCTGACTGGAGGAAGAAGAGCCCCCCAGCAGTGCTGCTGCCCTGTGCTTGGCCCTGTGCTGGGTGCCTGCACCTGCCTGGTTGGACCCTCCCGTTAGCCTCACGCAGCAGAAACGCACGCTGGTTTTGCAGGAGACCTGGGGCTCAAGGTGACACAGTCAACCACGCAGCCGTGAATCTCATTTTGTTCTAACTTGAGAGCCCACACCCTCCCCTCTACCATTTGCTTCCTCAGTTTTTTCAATTCCTTAATGATTAATCATCCTCTCTGTTCTAGTTAGGTTTCCTTGCTGCAGCCACAGGCTCCCATGCTTCTAGTGGCTTCCACCACAAAAAATGAAACTGGTGAAAACTTTCAGACAAAAGAATTGATTTTATAAGCAGCAGATGGGGGGCAGAGACCTAAACCAGGAAGTAAATGCTATGTCTTGTTCTGGCTCTCCTTCTGATTGAGGAATAGACTGTTTCGTAAGCACTGTCCCTTTACTTACATGGTTTCCTTCACTTCCTTGCCGCAGCACCGCTGTGAGGTGGGTCTTCTGTCCCTTTTCCGCATGAGGCAATTTGAGGCTCAGCGGTCTTGCTGCTAGATTACAGAAACAGTGAGAACCCGGATTCCAAATCCCATACTGTTTTGACTGTTACAGTGAGTCATCTATGCCTCTGCCTGTTTTCCCATTTTCACCAGGGAGAAGTGAGTCATTAAGTAATTTTTAACAATATGGTTTATATACCCTTTGTATAGCAAGATGATGCTTTTGACTTGTCCTCGGCTTTGGTTTGTCCCTGGGCAGGGTTGCCTGGCTGGGGTTGGGAATGGCCTCGGATGAAGTTCATGTGAAGTCAGTAGGTTCTGATCGAGGCTGGGACTACATAGGAAAAGCTAGTAGAGGAAAACAGACTGAAGCTTGCTTACAGTACTCGTTCCTTCTGGAGTATGAAGCGAATGAAAAGCCGTTTTTTGGATGTACATTACAGTCATTTCAAGGGTAGTCGTAAACCTGCCTGCCTTTTCCTCTGAAGAGCAGTTGACAAATGACTTTTAAAGAAGCGTCGTTTTTGTGACATGTTAGGATCAAGCAGCACAGCTCAGCAGTGATCCTTAAGGGGTTTTCTGTCCTGAGAATCTAAACATTGGGTCTATTTATTTTTAATGCACATAATGGAAATATGCACACATTTGTCTACAATTGAAAAATCGAGCCCTTGAATTCCATTCCTGGACTGGGGTTAATTTGGGTTAATAAGAAATCCTGGTTTGAGAAAGCAGGAATCCTGCCTTCTGCCCACCTTTACTCACAGCAAGGACCTCAGCTAGCGCTGTGTGTGTGTGTGTGTGTGTGTGTGTGTGTGTGTGTGTGTGCGCGCGCGCGCTCAAATAACCTCCCGTTAAGGGAGGGAAAGTGAGAGCAGGGAGAAGCCCTGGCTCACCTGGCCTCCACGTTCCCTTTCCTTCCTTGTGGCCTCACAGGTGCACATATAGGCAAAATGCTGGGCAGGATTTGGGGGTGTTCTGAAAGCGAAAATTCTGCTTAATATGTGACTTATGCTAGGGATTCTAGAAATTACCTTTAGCTGTGCATTGGGATCGTGGGATTGGATCTCCACTGGTTTTAAGCTCAGCACTTTGTTTCTGCTATAAAGTTGTATGATAGCCTCTTCCAGACTGTTTCCTGCTGTTGAGGGCAGTATAATTGCCCACTTCCTTTGTGGTATCTTCAACGAAGTGCCAATAAATGTCACTAAGAAGGAAACAAAGGACTGCCCAGTGGTGAATAATGTGCTTGGTGCTGCAATATCAGTTTGTTCGTCTGGTGCAATACCTTTAGGTGCAAGTCATGCTGTCACCATTTCAGGGTTTGGGGGTTGGTTTGTGCCCAAGAGTGGAGAAAATAACATGTGATATTGCACAGCTTTAACTGCATTGCTGCTCAGATGCTCTATGAGAGGTATTCTAGACGAGTCGCATTCATTCCAAGAAGCCAGGCTTTCTTAACTGTGTGTTTGTGTCTGGGAATAGCTCACTTTGTATTTACTCTGTTCCAAAGTTACTAGAAACCTACACTCATATCATAAAAAAAGGTGTGATGGATCATCTCAAGAGATGGCCACCAGTAATTTGGCCCATCTCTGGATGTGTGCGCTGCTCCTTCACATAAGGTCTGTTTCTCATTCTCTTGTGTGGGCTGGACTTTTTGACTAATTGAATGTGGCAGAAGTAATATTCTGGCAGCTTCCACTTTGGCTCTTGAAAACCAGCTGATGTTTCCAAACCAGAAGCTTGAATTCAACAGTATTTTTTCTGAGGGACCGGATAAGAGGCCGTGTGTAGGAGAACCAAGACATTGCAGCCAATAGCACCAAAAACCCAAACATGCTGCCAACTGAATGCAGCCTCCTTGAGTGACCCCTGTTGATACCACATGAAATTAAAGAAACATACAGCTGAGTCCTGCCAACCTAGAGAATCGTGAGAAATAATTGGTTTAAGCCATTGTTTCAAGATGGTTTGATACACAGCAATGGGTAAGGGAAAGAAAGGGTCCTTTTGAAACTATAGGGCTGGAATTGGGTTTGGCCTTGTAGGTTCCATTCATCGATTGCCTGTGATTGGGAACCAAGTGTGCCCAGGGGAGGGCCACCACCTTGTGTAACTCCACTATTCGTATTCCGGATAATGGCACTCTCATAGCCAGTTCAACCTGTTTTGTTGGTCAGCATATCTCAGCTTGTCAATCAGATTGCTTCTGAGGTCCCTGTCTGGCCTTGGAATGCTTACAGAAGTAGATCAGGAAAAGTGAGTGTTGTGATACCAAGATATGGCTTATCAAAAAAAAAAAGACAGCTCATCACTTGTCTGCTCACGAATTCCTATGGCTTCCCAGTCATTGGATTAAGTTCACATTTATTTTGGCTTTCCAGTCTTTCCATAAACTGACTTAACCTACGTAGCTTTCATCGTTCCCCTACATGTAGCCTCTCCTTTCGTATTTCTACTTCCACATTCCCTAAAGTGTCCCATTAAATACAAAGTATGGGCAAAAAGGGTTCTGGGAAAACACCAAGTTTGAGTATCTGTGTTGTGTTGTGACTCAGGGTTTTTCTAAACCTCCCTTGGGATTTCCAGGACAGAGAGACAGACTGACATTTCCTAAAGTGATTTGATCTGGAAGGAGTTTCTTGAGAGACTAGTACATTGTGGGGACGGATAGGAATTGTGAAGGTAAATTGACTCACAGACATCCCTGGTGTGTGTGTTTTTCTCATTGAGGATTTGGGACCTGGGTATTTAGTGGTGCACCAAATAGGTGGAATTTGCAGTCTCCTGGAGGAAACTATATATATGATTACTAATTGTGATCAGTACTATGAATGGAAAAGGATAAGGTGTGTAAGTATAACTGGAGGGAACTAGTTGAGCCTGGTTATCAAGGAAACCCTATCAGGAAGGGCCTTTATTCTGGGACCTGAAAGACGAGTTAGCCAAGGGAGGAGTGGAGGGATGAAAGGGATAGGACAGTGTTCAGAAGGGAGAACCTGAGACCCTGAGGCAGGCCTGTGGGCCTGAGGGCCTGAGAGAGCCTGGTGATGAGTAAGGCAGTTGAGGGTGGAGCGCCAAAGAGCTGGAGGCCTTGGAGGTCTCGACAAGAATGTCAGCTTTATCCTAGGAAACCATGAACTGGCCAGTAGGGGAGGAATGGGACATGCTCTGATTTCCCACTTTAAAGGGTCATGCTCTGGGTGGAGAATGGATTGCGATGGGCAGCAAGGACAGGTGTATAAGAAAGCTGCTGCCCTCCAAGCAAGGGGTGAGTGGCTTGTATTAACGGTGGTAGTGAAGGTGGCAAGAGGATGAAGGAGATGGATTTTGGAAGAACCAACAACTAGGGGGATCTATGCGATGAGGAGAGGGGAGGACTAGAGATACCCAGGTTTCTGGCTTGGGCAGCTGGGTACATGGAGGCGCCTTGGGTAAGACAGGAGGAGCTCTGAGGCCGCAGGTCGAGTTCAGAGTTTGGAAATGTTTGAGAACTACGCATTGGGATACACATTCAGTAAGTAGTAGCTGCTGTTTATTTCAGTTGTGTAAGTTGGGCTCCTTCCTGGCTCTCTAAGAGACAGACTCCTTGAGGACAGGAAATGTGAGTCCTTTGTCAAAAGATGCCAACCACTATTGGCACCGGGTAGATAAGTAAGATGTGACTCGTGTCTTGAGAAACCCTTTTGAGGAGATAAACCATTCTAACAGCATCATATATTAAGTTCTGTAATGGAAAAATGTACAAGGTGCTTCAGGAAACTGGAGAAGGGAGCCAATGGTTACTTCCTGGCTGGGGAAGACATTGACGTCTGAGTAAGAGTTCACCAGGTTGGGAAGAGAACGGCACGTGCAGAAACCAGAAGCTTCAGTGAACATGGTGGATATGAGAAAGGTGATTAGAGAGCAGGTCTGGCCTCTGCACACAAACCACCTCAACTCCCCTCCACGGGGAGTTCTGCAAAGGCAAATTCCAGTCTCCTATTTCTTTCCTTTTCCCAGTCCCCTCTGAATTCCTAGTGAAGTGCTGACACAGAGTGAACTCACAAGATATTTAGTGAATTTGCTTTTTCCTAAATGTCCCAAACTTCAAACACAAGAAGGAAATTTTACCCCTCTTTGCTGAGCCTCCCAGTTGGGTTATCCGTGCACCCCCTCGTGGGCTGACCACAGCACTGCGTGGGGTGAGGTGGGGGAGACAGCGGGGATGCCTGGTGCGTCGGGGGTCAGGAATGGATGGAATGAGAACATTAACTGGGAAATTCCCTCCGCTGTGTCAGAGAAGACGCTATTCACGATTCATTCATTTATTGAGGCCCTACGTGTTCTGGGCACAGGTGATAGAGAAGTGGGTGAGACTCAATCTTGCTGTGAGCTCTGAGTGCCTTGGGAGGGCAAGGTCACCCTACTTGCGAATGTGACAACTGCACATTTATGGACAACCGCTGCTTGAGACTGAGAGTCCTGGCAGGAACCCCACTGAGTTGAGTGCAGTCCTGGGGGGGGGGACACACCAGTGCTGAGCACAGGACACACGGAGAAGAGCTGGCCTGGCCAACGCCAGCGGGAACGTCCAAATATGGAGCAGGGGTTTCATCCTCTGGCAAGTGTGCGGTGGGGACTCTCACTCCGACTCGTGGTCCTCACCCTCTCTGCCTGGGAGAAGTGGACACAGCGGTGGTTAGGAGTCTTGCCTGGCTCCTCCACCCTTGGAAACCTTCCCTACTCACCCACTCAAGGCCCTCCATTTCCCTAACTCATGTTTCTCTGGCTGTAGATATCTAGGACAATCAAATTACAGGCTCATCTGCCATGTCTCCCGTTATTCAATCATACACGCCTCCAGCGCATGCACAGAGCCAACCCTCAGTTATTCTCTAAAGGAAGGGAAGTGGGTAATCCAGTATTCAAAATCCCAGAGGCCCTCCTGGGAACGTGGAAAGTGCCATGGGCTAGGAAATGAGACGCAGCTTTTAGTCCTGGCTCTTATCGGCACACTGACTGGGCAAGCCGTTTTCCATCCCTGAAAAATGACTTGTAAGGTTCCTGCCCATTCTGCATGGAGGGATATTTCCATTTTGGTATTGGGGTGACTTCCATGGCCCTTCAAGTGGAATGGCTCCAACGCTTCGGAAAAAATCTCGGGAGGAAATAGAGGACTTTATTCCCAAGAGCCTACATTGGAAGGAGTAGGTGTTCTATCAGGAAAGTGAAGCTGGGGCATTAGTCTGCAGCTCCGGGGGAAGGCAGACTGGAGTTTAGGATCTCTGAGCAGCTGGAAGGGTGGGGTCCCCTCTCCCCACCACCCTTTTGTGTTGGCTGACTTGAGCTTTTGATGTTTCCCCCAGCCTGATTCACTTACCTGCTTTCATGCCTGTTCATTTACTGAGCATACCCTTGGACCCGTTTGAGGTATGGTATTAGTTGATAACTGCTTGGGGTATTACTCTTCCCCGGGGTGATTTGCACTTATTTACAATTACCGAAGACAGAAAATAAAGACTAAAGACACGACTTTCTAATGATCAATGATTAGTGAGGGAATAATGGGGGGTGCTGCAGGATCTGGAAAACCACACATTTGTGGCTTCAGCTGGCCCTGAGTGGGGAGCAGAGTGTACGTAGGGGTGGGGGATGGACAGGGTACAGTTTCAGGGCTGCAGCTGTTTAAGGCCTGAATCATCAGAATGACCACTTCCCTGCACCTCGACTGCTCTCTTCTGGGGCGCCTCTGCCTGCTGTCTGGCTCCCATCGTGGAGACTGGCAGCAAAGAGTCAGGGCACTTTCTCATGATGTCCTTGCAGTCCACTAGAAGCTCCCACCTACCTTCTGAAGACGGTCCTCTCCTGCCCAAGGGTTCTGGGACCTTCTGTCCTCACTGATGCCAGTGATGGAGAAGTAGCAAAGAAAGAAAGTGCAGCAGAGGAAGGGCAGGGATGGGGCCAGAACGGGCCTCATAAATGGAGTCGTTTTTCAATCATCCCAATAGTTGAGGAAAAACTGAATTGGTTCATTCGTTCGCTGATGCATTGATTAACTTTCCTCCAGTCTTCCTCCCTTCCACAAACCCCAGTGGGCACCTCTTATGGAAATTGCTGGGTGTCGTGGATACACAGGAGATGGCAAACCTGCTATCTGACTGGCGGGGTTTCCACTCTGGGGACCCCAGCCATGTGACCCCGCAGGACAGTGCAGTGCAGTATGCCAAGGCGGGCATCCTGCCTGGGCCATGAAGACAAGCTCCGTCAGGTAGCGTAGGCGGTCAGGGAAGGAGAGATGGGGCTAGGAGTCAGGTCAGTGAGGGCAGCCCGGGAGGATGTGCTGAGTCCCTAGGACACTGGACTTGATCCTGAGAGCACTGGGCATGGGGATCGGGGTGGGGGTAAAGTTAGTTGGTTTTCTTTTGGTTTTGTTTTTCTTTTTTCATCAAAGCGTTTTAGGCAGGGTACTGGCTGCTCGGATTTGCACTTTTGAGATCATTGAGGATGCAAGGTAGGCAATGGATTAATTTTTCCAACTCCAGGGTTTAGACCCGAGGTAATTTTGAACTTTTGGCAGAAGTGGATTCATCCCGTGTCTTCCTTACCCCTGCACCTACTCCCTAATCATACATACATAGACCACTCTTCTAAGGAAGCAACCAGGAAGCCAAGCGCGTGGCCAAACCACCCTCAGCAATGCCAGCCTGGCGTGTTTGTCCCTGGCCAGAGCTCCCTGCACCTCCCTGACTTCATGGCCAGGAAAGCTTGGCCCTGCATCCCAAGGGGAATGTTGGGACAACACTTACCCATTTTTCTCTCTGGCTGGATAGGAGGTATTCCTAGGGGAAAGAGAAAGAAGGAATGAGGGCTGCACCACTTCCTTGGGGGCTAGGTGAGGAGAGAAGGGCTCATGGCTCTTTGGGGCTCGATGTCTGTGGTGAGTCTTCAGTGAAACTCCAGGCAATCCCCATTGTCCTCGTGTGACTGAGTCACTTGGCTGCTCCTGCTGGGAGGCAGTGTGGGGTGGGACACCATTGGCACCTGGCACCAGCTGGACATCCTTGGAAAAGCGTTTAACCTATCTGAACCTTAGTTTCCCTGCTAGTGGTGAAGGGGATATTGTGAGATTTAATCACATGTGAGCATAGTAGGTACCCGGTCAATATTTCTCTTTTACCCTCATCCCTTGCTCCTGGATTGTTGGATTTGGATGAGAACCCTGAAATGGCCCTGTCAAACTCATTTTGCCAAGGAGGAAACTAAGGTCTCCTTAGTTGGTCACAAGTTGGTCTTCTCTGTTTTTATATGCATATACAGGTACACTATACTATAAAAAGAATCAAGTAATGTACAGGCTTGTACAGTAAAAACGTCCCTCTTTAGTCTCCCTCACCTCCACTGCCTATCCTACATACAACTACTGTTGACAGTTCGATAGTTATTCTTCTAGAACTTTTCCTATGCATTTGTATGTACATGCTTGTAAGTATGTCGTTTTTTGAAAATGAGTAGGCTCCTCTCATACATATATAAATAACTTGCTTTTCCCACTTAACCAGTATCTTGCAGATCTTTCCATAGAGAGCTGCCTCATCCTTTCTAATAGCCGCAAAGGCTATGAATGTGCCTAATATACTTTGACCACTTACTCCCCTGCTGATGGTTTATGTTATTTCCAAACTCTTGCTATTACAGACAAGTTGGCAATGAACACTCTGATACAAATATCTCAGGGTTCATGTATCAATAACATTTCCGTTTGGTAAGTTCCCTGAAGTGAGACTTGGTCGAAAGATATGCACATTTCCGACTTTAATGGCCATTGTCAACTCTTCCTCCAAATAGGGTATAAAAGTGCCAGGTGCTTCATATCCTCACTTAAAAAAAAAATATATATATATATATATATATAATGTTGACAATAAGAAAGAGAAAACTCTGTCTAGACTATTTTCTCCTTGTTTCCCTAGGACATGACTCCCACATTGAGGGTGCCCCCAGGGAGCACAGGTTCATTTTAATCATTCTATTTGAAACGAACAGAATCAACTAGAAAGCTTGGCTGTGGCTTTGCTCACATCTAGATGCTGATCTGTAGCCACCACCGTTCTGCAAAGTCATCCATAGTATTGAAGGTAAGGGCACCAGCGGGTGCAAAGCATTTGCCCCCACCCTTAGGGTGACCATACTCCCCATATTCCAGAGACAGCCCTGGTTTACACCTGTTGCCTGACGTAATGAACACTTTCCAACGTGCTCTGGTTTGGATGATAATTCATATGGGCACTCTCTACTTCATCACATGAGCGAACCCTACTGGCCTGGAGTCACGAATGGACGACTTTAAACTAGGGCCCTGTTTGGTGTAACACAACCCACTCAGAACCACTCCGTGCTGGGCACTCGCCCACCTTTGTCACTCACCTCCTACCTGCTTCCCCATCAGCCCAAAGAACTGGCTCACTTTGCCCTTCTTCACCTCCTGAAGCTGGAGCTGAACGCTGGGGATGACACCTTCCTGGAGAAGCAGAGAGAGTTCGTTAGAGTTGGGGGAAGGCTGGCGAGGAGATAGGGAGGGCAGCCTGCGCGGTAACAGTCTCGATAGCGCTTGTTCTGTGCTGGCACTGGGCCCTGTTGCATATTTTACACAACACTGTGTACAGTAATAATAATAGCTTACATTTCACCTACTATATTCCTGATACTATTCTTAGCACTTTATTGATTCATTTAATCCTCACCAAAACCCGTGAAGTAAGTACTGTTACTGTCACCATTTTATAGATGAAAAAACACCAAGAGATTAAATAGTTTGTCCAAGGTGACCAGCTAGGAAATGAGAGCTGGAGCCAGAACTTGAACCCAGCTCATCGGGCTCAAAGGCTCAAACACAATAGTCATTTACTCATTTACTCTTTACAGCCACCATATGAATGAAGTGGGGACTGTGATTTATCCCTGCTTGACAGATATAGGGAAACTGAGACTTATGGAGGTTTAGAGATTTGTCCAAGGTCACACAGGAGGTGGTAGAACCAGGATTTTTTTTCTTAAAGATTTTATTGGGGAAGGGGAACAGGACTTTATTTGGGAACAGTGTGTACTTCCAGGACTTTTTCCAAGTCAAGTTGTTGTCCTTTAAGTCTTAGGCGTGGAGGGTGCCGTTCAGCTTCAAGTTGTTGTCCTTTCAGTCTTAGTTGTGAAGGGTGCAGCTCAGCTCCAGGTCCAGTTGCCGTTGCCAGTTGCAGGGGGCACAGTCCACCATCCCTTGCGGGAGTCGAGGAGTCGAACCGGCAACTTTGTGGTTGAGAGGATGCGCTCCAACCAACTGAGCCATCTGGGAGGCAGCTCAGCTCAAGGTGCCGTGTTCAATCTTAGTTGCAGGGGGCGGAGCCCACCATCCCTTATGGGACTGGAGGAGTTGAACTGGCAACCCTGTGGTTGAGAGCCCACTGGCCCATGTGGGAATCGAACTGGCAGCCTTCGGAGTTAGGAGCACGGAGCTCTAACCATCTGAGCCACTGGGCCAGCCCAGAACCAGGATTTAAACTCAGGAAGTCTGACTATCGTGGAGACATTTCCCAAGACGGAGATTGGGTTCTGCTCCATCTTGGGAAATATCTCCACTATTGACAAGGAGGGCAGCTGATGGGCTCAGGGTGGCACCGAGTAGGCAAGGCGAGACTGCTTCCTCTCCAGCCCCACTCTGCTGCTCTCCGCTCTCCCAGGGACATTCCCCTTATTGCCCTAGAGCCTGGGCCCCCCATGGAGAACATGGCATGTGGCCTGGGGTGGAGGCCACCACCCTGGGCAAAGACATTTTCATCCTTAAGCTGACGGGATGAAAGTTCTGGTCCAAGGGCTACGGATTTAAGTTCTCATTGTGACCTTGGCCAAGGTACTCTCCCTCTCGGGCCTTAACCGGATTTCCTGAAGAATGGCTGACTCAGCTCTGCTGAGAGGGAGAAAGGCTCACTAGTGAAGAGAGTGAAAGTTGGTGAGAGTCGTTAGACCGTCTTCACTTCTCTGCATCCCCAGTACCTGGCATAGAGTCTGATACACACAGGAGCTCAGCACAGGTGGGATACCTGGGTCCCTTTCTCTGACAGTCTGGGAAGAGGGCAGAAGATGGGGTCTCCTTTTCCAGGGAGGCTGAAGACAGGCAAACAGCTCCAGAGGAACAAAGCTGTGTGCCAGGAGGCTGGGAGCTGGAGTGGGATCAGGGGCTCGCTCTTCCATCTCCAATTTCCCCAGGGGCAGCGCTGGAGCACTGGGGACCAGCAGGGACCTGGCTGGGGTGCAGAGGTAACCCCATGCCTCTCACAGCTCATCCCATCCCAACTTGCGGGACCAGGAGTGAATTGTTTTCTAAGCCTTGGACTAATACAGTCACTTCCAATCGGTCTCCTCCCCAAGATGTCAGTGGCTGGGGCAGCTGTTTCGGGCTGCAGTCGCCTCGCCTGGCCAGGAACCGGAAAAGTCTCTTTGGAGATTTGGACCCATTTTTTGAAAAGCTCATGAAAACCACTTTGCCTTGGTAAAAGGCAGCCTTCAAAAGCAAGCTGGAGAGAATGGCTATTTATAAAATAAAAAGACTCACCCTTCTCCCACCCACTGGGTTCCTGGGAGTCCGTTAAGAGGTATCCTTCCCTTTCACACAGGAAGGACTCCTGCCCCCACCTGAAGCCCTCTCCTTACCCATTTAACCCAAATCACCTGCTCCAGGGTAAGTGCAGGCGGGGAGCCCTGAGAGCTAGGGAGGTCATCAGACACCCATGACAGTGCCATCATTCCTTCTGTCACCTTACAGTATTGGTTCCTGTATTCCAAGCCCTGTGTCTCGGGAAGCAGAGGGATGTTAAATGAGAGGGAAAGGACAGTAAGCAGTAGACCCAGCTTCAGGGTGAGGTCCTTGCAGGTGGGAAGCCCAGCAGCACCATTTGAAGTTGATGATTTTCTTGTGTGGCTGTATAGAAAGCTCCCCCTCACAGATTTTGTTTCCCTGTGCCTGGGCCAGGTCCCCTGATGTTTGGTACTGACGCAGTAAAGCTCTAAAAATACTCTGGGGATCATCTCCCCTTCCCCCCCTCCGTGTTACTGGTGTGGAAACTCATGTCCAGAAAGCAGCTGTGACCTTCCCAAGGTCACATGGAGCCAATGGAGAAGTTGAGATTTGAACCCAGGTCTCCTCATCTTTCCGTCTTCTCAACTGCACACATGTCCCCGTTCAGACAAACCAGGAAGGAAACCCACCATGAAGGGCTGTTGATTCGATGGCTGTATCTGTGGCCCCAGTGTCCTCGCCATCCTGGGACTGGGAGGAACTGGGCTCAGCCTGGTCCCACTGTCTGCTCTCCTGGAAACCTTCCTGAGCACTGGTCCTGCTAGCTCTGGGCTGTTGGCCTCTCCCCGCTGTCTGATTAGGAGTTCCCCAAGGTCAGGATTCTTATCTCTCTGACTAGATGGGGTGAGGCACAGATGCTGGGTCTCTAACTTCTAGATTTCTCCCCAAGTGACAGCACTCAGGTCAGTCCAGTAGAAGAGATTGGCCATCAAACCAGTACTTGTCAGGAAATGAGAGCTTCTACCTGTGAGACAAAACATTGATCCTGCCCCAAGTTGACCCCCTTGAAATTCTGGGAAATGTCTTCTGATGCACAGATACCTACAGTCAGACCTTGGGTAGGACATGAAGTTGTGCTTTTGAAGCTGCATAACTTTGGACAAACTACTTGACTTTTCTGTGCCTCACTTTCCTTATCTGTGAAATGGGGATAGTAATGGTACCTTCTCCACAAGGTTGATATGAGGATGAAATGGGCTAATGCTTATAAATCCTTTCGGACATATTGTATGTTAAATAAGTATTAAAAGCTCTCTCTCACTCTCACTCTCTCACTCCCCCGGGCACGTGCCCCTTTGGAGCTCAGTCAGGCCAGGGGCCACGGCCTTGAACTTACCTACAGAGGGAAGTCAGACAACCTGCCTTGCAGTGTACAGCCTGCTCTCCTGGCAGCCAGAGAAGGGACCTTCAGCCCCCTCAACCCACCATGGATCATCCCCTGCCTCTCCCCAAAGTTACCTCCAGTGTCATGGTTACCCAAGACCCTGCTTCAGTGCCGAGTGCCTGTTCCTTGTCACCTGTCACAGTGCATGCAGACAGCCCCGTCAGGAAAAGCAGGGTGAGGCAGAGCAGCATGGTAGGCACTCTATGCTGGGATCCTTTGGGAGTCCCTCTCAGCCTGACGACTCCGCCTCCAAAGCCCAGTCCAATCTCTCTGGCTTCTTTCCTGTGGGTTAGGGAAGCTCCACCAGTTCTCTGTCCTTCCAGCTTACCCCCTTCTTCCTCCAGCTTATCTAACCCTCTCCCCCACACACACATTTCCTGTGACTCCCCTCCCTCCCTGGCTGGAAAGGCCAATAACATCAGGACACTCAGAGGAGGGACCTGACCTCTTCCGCCCACCGCCCCCTCAGCACTTGATCCCAGGGCTTAGCGTTCTGATGCAATAGCCGCCTTACTTTGGCTGCATTCTCTCCCGTGGCAGGTGCACAATGGGGCAGTGTGTGGGGCCTGGCGCTTCCAGCTTCCTGGCTGGAAGCCCCAGGGGCCCTGGTCATCTTGGAGATGGGGAGAGGGACTGTATGGCACCCCTTTCTTGTGCTCTTCTCCCCTGTAAGAGGCCTCTCCCCAGAACCTAGCCAGTATTCCATCACTTGTCTCTCCTTCCCGTCACTGAGCCCTCCTTCCTCAGCATTCCCCTCTATCAATAGTCCCCATGTCTGCATTGAAACATAGGTCTTACCTAGGAGGAATAATTGCTTAGTGAGACGAGGCTCCTCACAAGTGGGAATAGAGATCTGCCAGAAAAAATGGTTTCCTTCTTAAGTGTCATCAGCTCTAAATATCTTCCCACTGTTTCCAAAGCGATCTTTCTAAAGCCCTAACCTGACCCGTTTCTCCTTGCTTGTAGCTTTCCAACATCTCCCCATTGCCCTTGGCATAAAGTTCAAGCTCCGTAACATGGCATTCAAGGCCCTTCTTCACTTAGTGCCTCCCTGTCTCCCATCCATCCATCCAACCATCCATCCATCCACCCACCCATCCGTCAGTGTAGAGCAGGGCCGTGAGGTCAGAGACCTGAATTCCAGTCCTAGCCCCACCACTAAATAGCTATGTGACCTTAGACACATTACTTAGCCCCTTCAAGTCTTAGAATCCTTATCTGTAAAACAGGATTAGTAAAAGCACTTATTTGCAAAGCTGTTTGAGGATGAAATGAGATAATGCCCGCGGAGCACTTAGCACAGTGCGTGATAGTAAATATTTAATGCCCGTTAACTATTATTATTGCTATAATTATTGACACCGGGTGAGGCACTGGGCCACAGAAAATGAATAAGATGCCATCTCTATCCTACAGCAGCCCACAGTCCAGGAGAGGAGATCTCTGGTTGGCAGATAAGCTGTGTTCGATTAGGTATGTGCAGCCATAGAGATGGGAGCAAGGGAAGGACATCCCCCCTTCCCAGTCTTCCCTGAAGCCATTCCCTGTCCCCCCCACCCCACAAACACACATGCTGCACCACCTGCTCCCAGGACAGGCTGAGATTTCTCACTCCTATGCCTTGGTCTATGGCTGTTGCCTCTGCCTGGACCTCTATTTCTACCTGGTGAACTCCCACCCATCCTTAAAGGACCAGCTTAATGGTCATCTCAGTCGATTTTTTTCACTCTCTGTTCCTAACTCCAGCAAGAATTATTTGGTCCCTTTCCTGGGCTTCCCAAATATCTCCCACTTATGTCTCTGGCAGCTCTGAGATATAAGCTTTCTCTATAGGCTACAGTGAGAGGATGTGCATGTGGGTTGTGTCCAGCACAGAGGTGGCTGCCAAGGGAGAGAATGGAAGGGAACCCAGCTCTCACTCTGCTCACTGAGCTGCACAGTCTGGTGCCAGGCTACATATCCCTGAAAGAAGGTGTTTTGCTCTTTTTTCCCAGAGGAGCCAGCTGGGCTGAGGACAGCCCTGTTAGTCTGCCATATGGTAGTTGATTATGCCGTGAGCTCTCTGAGAGTGGGAGTGTCATACATGTGTGCTTGGCACTCAGTAGGTCCTTAAGAAATATGCAGTCACTCAGTCCAGGCCAGTGAAGGCAGAAAATAATAAGGGCAAGTGTGGAAGTTTGGGGGAGGACAACCTCCCACACACACTACTTCCACCCCCTTCCAGAATTTCTGTGGTGGATCCTAAACTTAATGGCTTCAGAATCCCTGCATTTGCTAAAATGCAGATTCCCGGGGCTCAGCCCTATTTTGACAAAGCCAGCCCCGGTCTGTGAGTCTGTCTCAACACTCTAGGTGGCCGTCACTCTGCCTCCCATTGAACTTCCCAGGGGCAGGGTGTTTAAAACCTCACATTCCACTTTGGGTTTTCCACTGTTGTTAACAAGTTCGTCCTTTCAGGGAATGGTACTGCTTTTCATCCCCTTCATTTTATGGATGTGAAAACTGAGGCGGGTTGTGGCTTGGTCTAGGTGACACTGAGAATTGGTGATAAGCGAGCATCTGGGACTCCCAGTCTGCTGCTTTCCACCTCCCACTGGGGCCTCAGCCCAGCGGCCCAGCAACACAGGGCTGAAGGCAGAGTAACGGTGTGGGCCTCTGCGCGGGGGCGGGGGCGGTGGTGGGGGTGGAGGGTGAGGTGACTTCCCATTCTGCAGGTCCAAACGGGGTGACCTTAGAACCTAAGGAGTCTCTCTGTGCCTCAGTTTCTCCATCTGCAAATTGGAGCCTCCCCTCATTGAGTGGTGGTAACGATATCATGAAGTCCCATCCTTAAATTGCTCCCCACAGGGCATAGTATGCACTGAATTAGTCCTAACTTCGTTTTTGTGATTATTCGACCTCTGGAACCCTAGACCTCCGCGCCCGTCTCCTGCCACCGCTGCGCTCTTCGCCCTGTCGGCGCAGGGACCATCCCGCGTGGGGACAGGATGTGGTGGAGTGCACAGCGGGGAGGTGGCAGGGGCCATGGGGCAAAGGAGAGGGCAGCGGGAAGAAGGGAGAGAAAATCCCAAAAGGCCCGGAAGGCTGGCAGGGAGGCAGGGCTCGGGCTGGAAACCGCCGCTATTTGCAGCGTTGCCCTCGGGCTGCGGTGGGGCTGGCGCTCGCTGCCCTGGCGTTGGAGCCCGCCGCCCCGCCCGGTGCCCTCGGCCACCCGGGCACGGCCCTGGCCGGCGCTCCCCGCCTTGCCCCGTCCTCGCGGCCCCGGCGGCGGGTGGCTTGGGGCCCCGCAGCCAAGGCAGGGCGCGACCCTCGGCTGGCTGAGGGTGGGCACGGGTCGTGGTGCGACCCCGGGGGGTGGCGAGGTCCGTGGAGGCCGGCTGCGCTCCGGGAAGCACAGGGCGTGGCGCGGGCGCGGGCGCGGGGGGCAGTCTGCCCGCGGGATGGGTCGCGGCCGTGGCGGGGCGCCCCGGGCGCCGGGGGGGGGGAGGGGGGGGCGCAGGACTGCTGAAACCTGCGGTTTGGCTACGATTGCGGAGCCGAGAGGAGCAAGGGCGCAGGAAGGAGGGATCTTTTTTGGAAGCTGAGGGAGAACACAGAAGAGGGAAACACGAGGAGCCAAGGGCGGGATGCGGGCAGGAAGCTGACGTTTCCTGAGCGCCTACTCTGCCCAAAGTAGGTGGGATGGAAGACTGGCCCATTTCCCCCGCGGGCGTGGGGAGGCCGCGCGCCTTGCAGGAGGGCGCCCAGCTATGAAGTGGCGGAGTCGGGATTCGAACCTAAGCTACGTTCCACCTACCTGTTCTTTCACCTTGACTGAGAAACGCAAACAGGAGGGAGAGGGGAGTGGCGGGGGCGGCACGGAGAGACCAGGGGAAATTGGGAAGGGGCGCAGGAGGGAGGGGACGCCAGTGAGGGGTCGCGCTGCCTCTTGGGGACCCTTGGGGGGAGGGGCAGCTGTCTGGCTGACGCTACAAGGGCCCTGCTTCAGCCTTTCCTGCGCCCTCTCAGCGCCCCCACGTGGAAGCTTCTCCTGAAGCCTGATCTCGCCTCCCAGAACTCGGGTTGGCGGATCAAGGCGGGGCCAAGAGCTGGTGGTGGACTCGGCGTCCAGTGCTTTAGATAGAGGGGCAGGAGGGGCTGGGCCATCAGGGCGGGGTTGTGTGGGGGGCGGGCAGTGCGGTCCTCCCTCCCAGTGGAAGGGGAGGGTGGTGGATAAAAGAGGCCCGGAGCGCGTGATTGGGGCAATAGTGTTTGCACTCTGTGCTTGGACCCTCATGCTGTCGTGGCTTAAGACCTCCAAAAAAGGCAACTCCCTGCTCCCAAATCTTTGAGGTTACATTCGTGCATTCATTCATTGATTTGGATCTACAGGAGCATCTTACAACGTGGGAGTTGCCCCAGAACAGAGATGAAAGAAACAGACAAGCCTGCTAACAATTTTAACACAGGGTGGAAAGTGCCATGGCAGGGGCATTTCTGGATAAACAAAGAATTGTGGACCCTCTTTACCTATATTTACAGTGTGGGTACACTTCAGACACTTGTCCTAGACAGAACAATTAGAGTTTGGAAAAGTGGGTCTCTACATCCAGAGTGTAGATGGAGCACGCAAAGCTGTTGCCTCTGTGCTCAGAGGTTGTGTGGGTACTTATCTCTACCCACAGTCTAGATAGACTATTGCGCCTTGATTTTGGCATTTCTAGCTCCTCAGTTATACCCGGAGTATCCCTGTAAGAGCCTGAAAGTATCCCCCAGTTTCAGAAAAAAATTCTCCAAGTCTTGAGAAAAATTCAAAACAGTCCCTCACCTCACCCTTATCATCAGGAATGGGCCGATTCCACTCCACCATCAAAAGGAATCCTCAGTGGGCCTAGGGCCCTGGGAACTACTAGCCCTGTCTCCCTTCCTTCTCTGTCACCTTTCTCCATAGGGCTTTGGCACCCACCCGTACAGGTCCTTTCTGCAATTAGGTTCTATAAGGAAAGACTAACATGCACAGTGAGAGTGGTGGTAGTGGTGGTATTTGTCCACCAGAAGGATTTGAGTCAAGAGTAGAAGTGAAGCATAACACAGCAGCTAAGATTAAGACTCGGTTCAAATTCTGACCCCACAACTTACCATCTGTGTGACCTCATACTTTCTGAACTTCACTTACCTCATCCAGAAGATGGGGATAATCATATACTCACTTCAAAGGCTGTTGAGACATTTAAAGGAGGTAATGCCTGAAAGAACTTTGGATACCATCTGGCACATTGTAGTCACTTAATAGATGATAGCAATTATTATTGCTCTTCATGATATAATTAAACAATAACACTCACCCATATTTTACAGGAAAGCCCAGATTAAGGAGTCAGTGTAGGCATTCCCTGATATTTTGCCATCAGGCTGAGAGCTTCCTAAGGACAGGAACTGATTTCTCTCATCAGACTAGGAGCTCCCTGCAGCCAGGTCTCTTAGACAAGGCTCAGTGTGCTAGACCTCAAAGGTAGGGCTCAGAAACTTCAGGCCTGAGGGACAAGGGAGGTGTGTGAGATCCCCCCCCCCACCCCCCGGGATATGTGGCAGTGAAGAAGCCTCTCTCCTGAGTGCTTGCTTTTCCCAGGGTCTAGGTGCAATCGAGGCACCGGGAGTCTGATCCCATTAGTGGGAGAGGAAAAGCTCATGTTGAAAATAGGGCCTTTTTTTTTTCTGGATCTCGGTTAGCAAGTGGGAAAAAAATGAATGGCTAATTGAAAATATAATTGTAATGCACTGTCTTTTGTCTACCAAGCAGAGCTTCCAGACCCCACTGTCTGCAGAATCATTTGTTTCTCATGTCAGGAGGACTCCGGAGCCAGCATGTGGAGACAGCCCCCACGGGTTGGGTCACGTGGTTGGCGGGGCTGGGCATAAGGCTCAGGATTGCCCCCTATCCTGCTCTCCCTGACCACTGTCTGGGACACCCGCGCTGAGGAAGTTCTCAGAGGAATGCTGAGTTCACTGAGAGCCTGTGCAGGCTTCCTGGGAGCTGGGGAGGGAAGAGACGAGGCCTGGAATACTAGGCTGGGGAGTGTGGATTTTAGCCCACAGACACCAGGGAGCCACTGAAACTTTTAGAGCAAGGGAGTTATGTGAGATTTTGTTTCTTTTTCCCTTCATGGGTTCCCAAATCCTCCTCCCTTCAACACGGTGATGAGGAGGAAGGGCTGGAGTGAGGAGGAGTTGGAGACAGGGAAGCCTTTTAGGAGGTCATAGTGTCTTTTAGACATGATGGACCTGGGGCCGGGGAGAAGAGGGCTGCCTCAGTGTCATTGCAGAGGGTGCAGCAGGTCTGAGATCTGGAGGGACGGACGCAGGGAGGCGCTGGGATGATGAGAAGAAAGGAGAGCAGGCTCTGGGGTGGGGCAGGGAAGAGCTGGGAAGGGTCCACTTGGACAATTGGACAGTTTGAAATTCCTGTGACCATCCGAGGGGTAGACCAGGAGGTGCTTGGAGCTCGGGGGCCAAGGTCATGGAGCTTTAAGGAGGTCAGTGTCCCGGGGTAGTGGAGCTGGGGGAGACCAAGGTAACCGACGGAAACAGAACAAAAGGGCTGAAGCTGCACGTTGGAGCTGCCTCAATAGTTAAGACGCAGGTGATGGACAGGGCGGTGGGGTGAGAGAGACTGAAAAGGAAGAATTAGAAGGATGGGGCCTCAGGAGAAAGGAGAGGTGCAGACATCAAGGCAAGAGATGCTTATAAAGATCATATGTATATCAACAAACATGTATATGTTAGTGTCTAGAAAAGGGACTGGCGGAATACCCACAGCTGGTTGCTGATGGTTATTTCTGAGATGGGCAGTAGGGAAAGAGAGGGTTCCATCACCTATTTGATATACTATGTTATTTGAATATTTTACAGTGAGACCATGTACATGTATTACTTTCACAATTTAAAACAAGATAAGTAATCTAAAAGTCCATTAACAGGAGAATGGACAGATCAGTTGTGGCGGTGGAATACTACACAGCAGCGAAAATGAACGAATTCGAGTATGTGTATCCACCAACACGGATAAAACTCATAAAACATTAAGCAAAAAAAAGCAAGTTGCAGCAAGATGCCTATAGCAGGATTTTATCTATGGAGAATTTAAAAACATAAAAACTATACCTCCATATTATAGATGGATACGTACACACGTAGTGAACGTGTAAAGTACACATGGGAATAACTGATACATTCAGGAGAGAGCTTACCTCTGGGATGGGACAGTGGAGGGGGTAGGGGTCACAGATTGCTTCCATTTTCTGTGTAATAATTCGTTTCTTAAGCTGGGTAGTGAGCATTCAGGTTTGCTGTACTATTATCTACACATTTCTATGTGCCTAATCTAATTAAAACGTTTTGAAAAAAAAATACTAAAAGAGAAATAGGAAAAACCTCGAGGAAGAGAGGTGTTAGGAAAGAGAGAAGGGCCACCGGTATGAAACGAAGCAGCGAGTCCTGCAGTGAAAGGGGCTGGGGACAGAAGCTGGGTTGCCCTGGGGTAGGAGCCATCCACCAGTGTTTTGAGCCCACAGGGAGAGGGTCTGCTTTCAGTTTTCCTGCTAACAGTGCTGACGAGAGGGCCCTGGACTCCACTGTCAGCTAATGGTCCTCCTGGAGATTTCCCACCATGGGCTGGGCTCCGAAGGCCTCTGGGACTCATAAAAGAGCCTCAAGGATCTTTGAAGTTGCTCATGATACAGTGACACTGTCCTGTCTCTCACCAGAGAGTGAATGGAGTTGTCACCCTGGGAGAGACTCGTTTGAGGACCCACAGGGGCGACAGCAGCCCCCCCCCCCCTTAGTGCTGCTGGAGGCGTAGATTGGCCCTGAGGCAGGGGGATGACCAATCTGACTTTGAGGGAGTCAGTGAGTCTCTGGCGCCCAGGGGGCAGGTGGGCGAGGACAGTGTTGAGGCTTGAAGACTTGAGGAAGCAAAACCAAAGCCTGGTGCCCAGGCAAGGAGAGTGGGCGATGCCCAGGCTTGGCAGACAGAAAGCAGGCTGAAAGATGCAGTGCCAACCTGGGGCGAGGGGCTGCCAGGGCTGGAGATCAGAGGAGTGAATTGGAGAGGGACAGGCACTGTTGGGGCTGGAAGCAGGAGGCCACCGGGGGAAGGGCGGCTGTGAGGCAGAGTGTGGGGGATCGGTGAAGGCAGAGGGTAGCCAGGAGGAAGTGGGCAGTGCCAAAGGAGCAGTGGGAACGTGCCAGCTTGGGGCTGGGGGGGTTGGGCAAGGGGAGGGAGCTCTCACCCTAGGCTTTCTCCAGGTCTTGTTTTGTTTTGCCAGAAAAACAGATACCCGTTGGTAAGTTGTAAAACCCAGGAGTTTCAGGTTCAGAGGGCCCTCTGGGGTCATTTTTTCCAACCCTTTCTGCGTTCAGATGGGAATAGTGAAGCCCACAGTGGCGGACTGGCTTTTCCAAAGCTACCAGAGAGTCTAGTGACACCACCTGGACTGAACCTGCCTGTGTGTACAGGTCTGTGCTACTTGGGCGAGCAGGGTGGAGAGCTGGGAGGTGAGGGGGTACCAAGCGTGAAGGGCCCCCAGTCTTGACTAAGGAAGCCGGACGTCGTGAGGAAGACAAGGCCGAACACATCCAAATGCAGCCAGCAGTGGAAGGCGACGTGCGCCCCTGGGGAAATGTTCTGGGGCAGCAGTGGAGGGGGCCTCCTGTGAGCTGGGGCCTTTAGGGGAGGGGCTCCCATGGGAGCTGTAGCTTTGGCAGGGCACAAACACGTGGGAAGGATTTCAATCCATAAGAATTTATTTTCAGTGGAAATCGAATGTCCCCCAGTATTAGAAGAGACGTTGAAAGACAAAAATACATCACGAATATGGGATTATTGCTTTCTGTCTGGAGCTGACCCTACTTACTCAGCTGTCCTAGGGGATCAGGGTGGGGGGGGGTCTTCTGATCAGTAGATAATCCTGAGACCTGTAGGTCTGTTGGGGAACAGAGCGGAGAGTTGTCTTAGCTTCATCCGCTGCAGCCCTGGGAGTATTACTATGCATTGCAGGCCAAGGGCAGAGGTCAGTTGGGAAGTGCCTTGGAGAACACAGACGCCCCTCCTCATGGTGCAGCGGAGCCAACTGAGGCCCCGGGAGACGTAGCATAATCTCCAACACAACCAGTTTTTCAGTGTTTCATTTATTGCCAACATGTATTTGGGGCCTTGCATGTGACGGAAGAAGTGCTCGGCATTCTGTGAAAGTGTTGGCTGGAACCAGGATACCCCAGAGAGCAGGGAATGCGCCTAGATGGGTGCTCAGGGGAGTGGGCCTGCCTGGGCAGAGACAGGGGTGGGCATCTGCTTTGTTGTTCTCTGGTCAGGGGACGGGCCTGGACCTCGGGACCCTTCCCATGCCCTATTTGCCTGGGAGTGGAAGGGCGGCCCACCATCTGGGGAAGGGTGGGGTGCCCCGCAGCTCCTGGGGGCTGCAGGATGGGACCCATTTAGCCTCCGCAGTCATCTAACCCCCATGACTCAGGCCTGGCCCTGCCCGTGGAGGGCAATGGGCCAGTCTGAGCTCATCACCACTGCCTGGAGCAGAAGTGGTAAACAAGTTCACCCTCTGCCTCCCACCCCTGAGAGGAAGCAGGGAAGAGGGTGAGGTGAGGGCCCTCAAACACTCCACCCACCTGGCCCAAGCCATCTGCATAACACAGGTGCTTGTCAAAGGTGTCCACCATGGGGCCTGCAGGATGTGTACTGGGGGCCTGTGTGCAGAAGTGTGTTCGCCTTCACAAACGTCCTCAGGGTAGCTGTGGCCAACCTTTTCCAGGGACTAAGTTGGCCAGTGCTCACAGGAACCATTTTACCCCATCCCTGGAGTCTGGGTCTGAGGGCAGCGGGACCCCATGGAGTAACACTGGGTTTGAGCTACTGGATCTCGGCTTCCGGGCCTTCAGGCCTCAAGGCTTACACTCAGGTGCTGGGGTGGGGAAGGGCTTATGGCCTCTGGAAGCCTCTGAAAGCCTCCAAGAAGCTACGTATAGTTCCACGTTGTTGGCCTCTTGCTCCGGCCTGCCTGGGCCGTGGCAACATGTGCCAGGGCCCCACTTCAGCATTACCCCTCTTGTTGTGCCCCCTTCTCCTCTCCTTCCATCTCACTCTCTCCTCCCCTCCTCTCTCCCTCATGCCTTGCTCTGTCTCCCTCCTTTCCTTTTACACCTCTTCCCCCCTTTCCTCACTGGGTTCAGAGGAGTCTGAACCCAGTGACCCGCATTGCTATTTGTAGCCACCAGATGGCACCAGTGTATCATGGGTCCCATCTGTGCTGGGGGTAAGGAACCCGGGTCCAACAAGCCCAGGATGATTAACCACCCTTAACCCTTCACATCACCCACACCCTGCCCGATACCTTCCTGGGACTTTAAACATGGAGGAAAACAAGCAGCAAAATATGGGCAGGGCCAGGGTGGGGGCCAGGAGCTTCCAGCTTCCCTCAGGGTAACAACTCGCAAAGGGTGTACACACACATTACAGCATTTACTCCTTGACAGTCTGAGGTCCTGGTGAGCCTCCCAACCATACACAGGAAGAGACTGAAACCCAGAGAAATGAAGTCACTTGCCCAAGGTTTGATCAGGGTTTCTTTTTCCCTTTGGTCTCTTTATGCGTCTTTATGTTCTGTCTCTTCTAATGAGGCTGAAATGTAGAAGAGGCAGCCCCTCTCTGCCCTTTGGGAGCCCCCTGGCTGATGGGGAAACACAACCTTCCCCAGGAGCCAACTGAATCCGGGAGACAGAGGTGCAGTTTCTGGGAGCCCCTACTGGTGTTGAGCCAGAGGAGGTGAAAGCAGTCAGGGCAGGCTTCCTGGAGGGTGCTGGAGCCAGCACTAGGGGAATGCAGGCTGAGTGAGGGCAACATCCTCCATGGCCGCTCTCAGGCCAGGAGCGGCTCCGCGACCCTCATGTATGGGGAGCAGAGGGGGTGGGCTGTTGCAGCTCTAGAGGCAGAGGAAGGGACCATGTTGGTCCCAACTTGGGCTAAGCTCCCCTACTGGCCCATCCCCCTGCCCCACCCCCTCACTCCCTGTCCCACTGGGAGGCCAGCTGTGGGCTGGGGACAGGAGGCCTAGGGTGGGGTCCATTCCCCAGGGCCTGAGCAGGATCCTGGGCCGGCTGTGGCAGTGCCCAGGAGCCAGAGAGGAGCCGCCGCCCCCCACCCTCTTGGGCCCCTCTGTAATTAGGGCTATTTTTAGGCCCCTCTTCCTTCCTATTTCAGGCCTCTGGACTGGGCCAGAGAGTGGGCTGTCCTGGGGCCATGGCTGTTGCCGCTATACTGGGCCGCAGCGTGGGAGCTGCAGCCACAGTGCAGACCACAGCCTGGGGAGGAGTCCTGGCGGGGGAGGGGAGCAAGGACGTGGCCAGGCCTGGGGCAGAGTGGGGTGGGGGTGTGTCTTGGCTCATCTGACCCCTCCCTGGGCCCCTCACTGCTCTGCCTCATATGGTCCATCCCTCAGCGTGCCCCTAGCCCTGCTGATTTGAGGCTGCTAGCCCTGGGCCTCCATCTCTGTGTGTGCCCAAGATTTGTGCAACCCCAGCAACTTCAAGACAGTGTCACCCCCGGGAGGGGTGCCCAGAACGTTCATAATAATGACCAGCATATATTGAGTATTTACTGTGTGCCAGGTACTGTCTCAGCATTTTACCTGTGTTAGTTCATTACTATGGACAACAACACTACGAGGTCAGTGCTGTTTTATCCCTATGTACAGATAGGAAAACTAAGGCTCCGAAGTAGCCCATTTTTCACTTATCAGGCTCGGTCTTACCTGGCCTACTTTCAGGGAGCACCTTTGTCTCTTTGATGGGAGAGTTGGGGAGAGGGAGGCTAACGGCGTTCTTTTCCATCTTCTTCCAGGCTCTACTCCGTGGAGCCCAGGGCTGTCAGGCGTGGCTCCCAGGCAGCTGCCTGCTGCTCATCTGTCCATCATCTGACCATCCATGTCCTGTCCTACAGGCAGAAGGGTGGGTCTGGCCCAGCTGGTTCCAGTTAGGCACAAGAAAGCTGGCGAGGGGTATATTTAGCCCTGGTTTCTGGAGGAGCCAGAGGTCTTTCATCCTTGGAGGCACTGGCCACAGTGGGACCCAGCTTGCCAACACTGGGCTCATGGGCTGCAGGGAAGACGGGCTTCAGGGCAGGGAGTGGGGTCAGGGAGAAGGGGCAAATGTGACCCTGTCCGTCTCTGTAGCTCAGGGGAACAGTGGTGATGCCAGCCCGGGCAGCTGAGGTCTGACTGCCACGCTCAGGATGTGTCTCTATAGGCTTGAAGGCTCCTTCAGGTACTGGAGGGCAGGCCTGGGGGGAGACCTGCTGCCTGCCGCCCCCTGCCCAGGCATGGCCTGGGCCTAGCATGTCCATGGCATGAGGCTTATTATTGGGGCTTGGCCCTGGCCTCAGGGTTTGGGGGCCTTCTTAGTGAGGAGGGGTGGGCAGGGGACAGAATTGAAGGGATAGGAAGGGGGGGCGACCTTTCTGTTCTAAGGAGACTGACATGTTTGGGCATCATTATTCCGAGAAGGTGGGAAGGTTGGGGGGCAAGTATATCATGTAAGAGAAAAAGAAACAGGCACACAGAGTGGCAACTACGGGTTGGCAAGTGGTGCTACGTGGTGTGGCCAGGTGTGCCAAGGTGCACATGGGGTCTGACTCAGTGCCATCTGCTGCTGGGCAGTGGGCACTCACTAAGCGCTGTGACGGGGCTGCGGGGCCAGACCCTATGCCATGGGGTGACTGTGTTGCTGGGTTCTGCTGGCGTGTGGGTGTGAGATGACCCACGTGTGACCGTGGCAGTGCTCTGCTGTGGGTGAATAGGACAGCATGTGACCCCATCATGATGTTTCTGGGGGCAGCCTGTGAGTGTGGTGGTGGATGAGGGCCTAGAACTGTTATAAGCTGTACAACTGTGACCTTGCAGAGTTGTGTAATTATGCCCCTGGATGTCGGCCTGTGTGTGTGAGGCTGAGAGTAAACACACGTGTGGATGCAGTTTGGGCTCTGGCTGTGTGTGTGTGCGTGTGTGTGTAGACTGTCATTCTGGGTGTGGGTGTGACCGGGTATGTGAACGTGCAGCTGGGCTCCCAGCCACCCGCCAGCTTTCCACTGCAAACAAGTCCTGCTCCTGCTGAGGGTCGTGCCCCATTGCCCTCCTGGAGACCCCCACCCCAAAGCCACAGACCCTCTGGGCCCCAGGGAGGGAACCCTACAAGTTGTAAGCGCCTGTCTCTCCCCTAATCCTCTCACCCCCACTCCCTCCGACCAACCGACCTACCTACCATCCCCACAGGCTGGCAGGCTTCTACCTGCCCCCCGGGGCGGGAGGCTGGGGAGAGAAAGGAGCCTGCCCGCCTGCCCGCCGCCCCTCTGTCGTCTCTGCTCAGACAAAGAGCTCACCCTGGTCTCTGTGGGCGTCTGGGAGACGCTGGGGGGATTAGTTGCCCGCACCGCCCTCTCCCCACCTCATGCCAGCCCACCCTGCTGGCACCAACACCTCAGAGCCCAGGGGCGGTGCCCTCACCACAGCCTCTCCAGCCCCCAAGGGTGTGTGTGTGTGTGTGTGTGTGTGTGTGTGTGTGTGTCCCGCGCCCAGCACCATGGTAGAGGCAGAGGTGCAGCCCATTGAGGGGTGGACCTTGGGGCACATACTGTCCACTGCTGGCTGGGTGGGACTAGGTCTCCCCTCGGTCACTCCAGCATGGGCTTGGCAGACAGCAGACCAATGTCTTTGTTGGCACCCCTGTCTTTATTCTCTCATTCCTGGCCCTTGCTCCCCTCCCCCACAGCTGACTGCAATTCTGAGCTTCCATTCTTTCCCTTTGCATTCCTGGGGGAGGATGCGACCAGGCCAGGCCGATGAGAACAAGAGGGGAAGATGGGTTTCCCTCTGATGAGGACTCAGCCCTCCCCAGAGAGGGAAGCTTTCTGTCTCAGCATGGGGTCAAAGGGGCTCATGGAGGAAACTTGGGAATGACATTGGGTCTGGGTTGTTCCTTGTGTTTCTGGAGAGCAACCTGTGGCTTCACTTCCATCAGGGTGAATGACTAGTAGTAAGGTTAGAGACCCTGTCTCATGACTTTGAGGCTTTAAGATTAGCACTTTCTTTGTAATGTGCAAGACAAGCAATGGTTCTCAAAGTTCTTTCATGTTCACTCTCATTGGATTTTCTCAACAGAGAAGGCAGGTATTCCCGCTTTTCCCATTTCAGAGGTGTGTAGACGGAGGCTCTGAGAAATGACAGGATTTACACAAAGCCACACAACTGGGGAGCAATAGAGCCAGGATGGAACCCAGGACCCTACTCAGTGTCGAGAGAGGCCCTTTGGACCACTCATAATTCCCACGGCTGGGCCTCTGCCCCCTCAGTACCGCATCCTTCCAGCCCTGAAGAGTCTGCAGTCTTGGGAAACTGGAATGGAGACAGGCCAGTGGGAGCTGGGTGAGATGACCTGGCCCCTCCCTGAGTCACACCCCATCCTTAAGCAACCAGGGCCCCATTCCAGAGTTCTTGCAGTCCATCCCGTGCTTTGGGGGGTATGGACGGAAACTCCCTTCTCTTCCTGCCAAATGAGTTGGGATCTACTTTGTTCTTAAAGACCCCTCCATATTAATCTTTTCTATCAAAATGTTGTTCTATAGTTTTTGTCTCCTCCTGCTGCAGGTGGGCCTGTCTCTCTTGGTTCAGTCTTGGGTAGAGGCAGTAAGGCACTGCTGTCAGTAAGGAAGCTGGGGTTTCCCAATGATTGAGAGAGGCCGTGGAGGTTAGAGATCTGGTTAATGCCTTGAATATGAGAAATGATGAATGCATGGAGATAGACATATCATGGTGAGGGCTGGATAAAATGTAGAAGACGGTGTGTGGATGTGTGAGTGGGTGGTGTTTGGATGAATGAGTGGATAAGTTTTTAGGTAAATGGATATATGGGTGAATAGTCGAATGGATAGATTATAAGGTAGATGGAGGATGGATGGATGGATGGATGGATGGATCGATGGAGACAGATGAGAGAGTGGGTGGATAGGTGTGTGAGTAGATTTGTGACCGAGATTTGGGATCCTGCAGGAGCCTTTAGAAGATAGGCCATACATAGGAAATGGTTTTGGTCAGCTCAAAATGGTCTAGACTAATGGAGAAAGCCATTTTATGGAAAAGTCTCGAAGACACTGGCTAGTTGTAACCTGATTCATGTCACATTCAGGGGTTGGTTTGGCTCTCACCTATGAGGTCTGCACTTGCTCTTAGCTAGAAGGCCGAGAAGCGATCTCATCTATGAAGTCTGAGGGTCTGCGCACTTGTGACGTGCCAGTCATACACACAGGCCCGGTTCGTCTTGGGAGTCCAGCTCTCACTCTCCTCTTGGATCTTCCTCCCTCCCTCCTGGGAAGGTCAGACAGAGCACGTGTGATTCTCCTGCATCTCTGGCGGGTTCACTCCTTTCCTAAGTTCCGGGAAAAGTGACTGGACTCTCTGAGGATCTGGGGCTGTTCCTTCAGGTTTCCCTGACATTTACTCAGCATTGGAGGGACCCAGAGTCACAGAAACTAGCTTGGCATCTGCCAGGTGGTGTGATGCTAACAAGAAATTGACAGCAGCGACGCTTCCCTAGCAACAGATAGTGGACACTGGCAAAAACACGGACCTGGTCCTCCAAAGGTGAGGGGCAAAGGGGAGCTGTAGCAAGACATGTGGCGGTTAGGGGCCAGGGAGAGGGTGTGCTCAGTGTGTGGGAGTGGAGGGGGTGGGCTGTGGGATCACTTCTCTGTCCCTTCCCAGGTGCCAGGCCTATTCTTGTCTCCAAAAGGACTCTCTTTTGCCCTGTTCTTAGGGAAAATCTTCCCTGTGGGACTCTGGATGGTCTACTTTCCATGACAATTATAGGAGCTTCATGCATTGATGCCAGGTACCTCACATACCTCATCACAGTAAATTCTCACAATATCCTTTCAAGGCAGGGGGAACTCCCCTGTTTTACAGCTCAGGAAACTGAGACTCAGGAAGGTTAAAGAACATGCCCAGTATTACCCATCTGGGAGATCGAAAAAATCAGGATTCCTATTCGAGTTGGCCTGGCGTCTCTGAAGCCCCCTGCCATCTCTCATTTTGGAGACTCCCCGCTTCCTGCAGTGTCAGCTCCAGCTGGGAAGAATGGGTCCAAGGAGCCGCAGCTAGAAGGACATGTCAAAGCGATGTAGGTGAGGCCCCCAGAGAAGGAGAAGACGGCAGAACAGGAGATGGGGCCCAGTGAGGACCTGTGTTTCTAAGGCTACTGTGCATAGGCCCACTGGCGTTTATCTTGAATAAGAGGCAGCATGCATGATTTGGGCAAGACCACCAAAAGGACTTTCTGGCCTTGAAAGGCATAGAACTCTGGAATGGGCAGAAGAGGAAGTGTATAAAGACATATTCTTTGCAGAAGCCGCTCTGTGGTGATTCCAGCACAACTGACTTGCTGAGCTGCGGCGGGGGTTGGCCAGAGGTCATCTTGGGATATCTCCTCGTAGCCAAAAGAGTCCGGAATCCCCTGCCTGGATGGGAGTTGGGAATCTTTAGAGCTGGAGTTTTCTGGATCCAAGGAAAGACACATCAGGTGGACTGGTGCCGGAATGCCGAAGCTGGAGCTGTTTGGAGCCCACCTCAGGTCCCCAAAAGTGGAGGCTGGGAGATGCCAGGACACATTTGCCGGGAGACAAGTAGGTTGTAGTTGCAGGTACCGTGAGGGAAGCCCACTCGTCCCCACGACAGGCAGTCCCTGAGGACAGAAGTCTGCCATGGCTCTGGGGACGCTGAGAGGGCAATGGGGCCAGGCTCTGACCCTGAGTCCCAGGTCTGTGACCAGATGGCTCAGACCACTGGCCAGTCCTGGCAGCTGGGTGGAGGAGGGCTGGGCGCTGGGGCAGGGTGGGGTGGGAACTGGGAGGTCCAGGTGGGCCTGGGCAGAGGGTGGCCCCTCCTGTGTCTCCCCTCGCCCTGCTGGCCTCCTTCCTCTCTCTTTGATGCCTCCCACCACAGACTTCAAACAGGCTGCCCTCTGCTTCCACCCTCCACCCGCCCATAATTAGAGCCTCTCAGGCTGCCTCTTGCCCTCACTCCCTTCCCTGCTCTGGATCCATCTCGCCTTTATCTCTATACTTTCTTACCCTTTCTCTCTCTCTCTTCCCTCTGTTCCTGGCTCTCTGTCTCTCCCATGCTCTGTGTAGATCAGGGACCAACGCCAGACTGCAGTTTCCTCTCCTTTTCTTTCTCCCTTCCCTTTAATGTGACCTGCACCCCGTCCCCACAGCTGCCATTATCTGCGCCCTTTCCGCCCGGAACCTGGGACTTGTGCCTCCACCCTTGGCTCTGTCCTGTTGAGATGGACCCTGGGGCAGCCCGTAGGCAGCACGCTGAACCAGCTCCAGGCTGTTGCCTCCTCCCTGGTTGGTGCCCTCTGGGCTACGCACAGGCTCAGCTCCTCCCAGCCCTCTCTGGATGGCCTTCAGGCCCTTCCCAAGTCAGGTTTTTCTGGCCAGGTTGACCTCCCACCCAGCGGCTCTCTGTTGTGGCCCGATGGCCGGCCATGCTATGTCCATTCTCTTCCCCAAGAGAAAGGGGACCTTGCCAAGAGCCTCTCTATGGTCTGATAGGGAAAACAGGGGATCCGGAATCCTACAAGTCTCCTCCCCCCAAGGCAAGCCCCCTGCTGGGGCTCAGGCATCTCTAGCAATTTCTGCCAGTCAGGCACAGAGGGTTCCATCCCAACCAGAGAAGAGGCTCCAACTCTCCTCCCGCCCACCCCCAGGGCACCTGGAGCCACAGACTGAGGCTCTCTTGGAGAGACTGGCCTCGAGGGCAAGCCTTGGGCAGTGAATGGTCTGTATGTGAATGAACGCTCAGGGCTGAGAGAGCTGGTTTGAGCACTATTTTGATGCTGCCGTTCTGATGTGGCCTCCCTGGGCCTGGTCCCAAGAATGCTATGAGGAGGAGCAATAAGAGGCCAGGCATGACTAACCACCCCTCCCCCACGCTGGACACCACGTTTGCCAGCAGACAGCGCCCTTCCCCAGTCACGTGGGATCCACATGCCCTTCATCATGGGCATGGAATGAGATGACCACATCCTTTTTATAGACAAGGACAGTGAGGCACAGGTATCCCCAGGTGCTTTCTCCAGGGCCCCTCCTAGAGGGAGAAGAGGAGCTGTCGGGGCTGGGGGGTCAGGGCCCAGTGTGGGTCCAGGCTCCCGACAGTGGGGGGCAGGCAGGACATATGGCCCTCATTGGGAACTCATGTCCCTCAGGCCTGGGCAGTTCGGGTCAGTTCTAGGTTCCAGGCAAAGATGGGTGCCCACTGGGTGGATGGGAGCTCAGGAATCGAGGGGCTACAGCATGTAGTCACTCAACAGCCTAGCCAACTGTCCCTCCAGGTCTTTCCTTAAGGAAAGAAGAGTTTGTGAGATTGTGCCTTTCTGGGACTCTGTTCCATCCTTGTTTTTACACCTTATGTCTCTCTGTCTGGTCCCCAAAAGCTGGTTTGCAGCCAAAGACGGGTAAGATATCTCACGGGAGATACAACCTAAGCCAGGCGGAACCGAGTGGGGACCCCAAACGAGCTGCCTTGGACAGGTATGGGAAGGGGCCTTGCCTCCCCTTCCCCCTGCCTGGGAAAGTCTGTTGCCGGCTCTGGCTTTCCCCTTGCACCTGTTTCCACTTCTCTCAGCAGAGTTGTTACAATGTGAAAGACTTGATCCTGAAAAGGTACATACTTTAAGTAAAAACATCCTGGGACCTTGTGCTTCCCTGTTTAAAGACAAAGGGTGATTGGAATAACATTTTTCTGTTAGGAAGTCTGAGCCTCACAGACCGTGTAAGAAACAATGTTGCTTTCTTGTAGTTGTAGACCTATCAATAAAAACTTCCAGCCAGCTCTATTCTGGGCTCCAGTCCTCTGAGACTGAGAAACTCCTGTCCTTCGGAGAGGTTTAACTGCATTATGTCTCTGTTTCTTGCTTAAAAACAACCCAAACCGCCCCTTCTCGCATCCTCACTGCCCTTGTTGTGCGGGACGCGACAACAGCAGGGACCCCAATATTGGATATTTCTGGACAGGCTCCAGGAGAGGCCAGGCCTGGGGGATGCTCAAGGCATCAGGCCCTCAGGCTGGGGGAGCACCCCTGAGCTGGCCATACCTGGGGCACAAGAGGCTTGTGCTGGCAGCTCAAGGATGTGTGACTGTGTGAGTGTGTGTATATGAGTGTGAGTGACTCTGAGGTGTGCTTGGGGAGCTACTCAGTGAGCATGTGAGTGAGGGTTCACGACTGTAGATAAGTGTGTGAGAGGGTACGGTTATGTGAGTGCATGCAGTCATGTGAGACCATTTCTGAATGTGAATGAGTGAGAGTGATTATGTCAGCATGTGAGTCCTGAGTGTGTGTGACTCTGTATGTATGAACTGACTGGGGTCTCTGATGGTGAGAGGACATCTGCACACACGAATACTTGTATGTAAGCGTGAGCGGGAGGGAGCAAACAGGTGTATGTGTGCACATGTGTGCACGTGAGTGTGCCTATGTGTGAGTGCGTGTGCGTGCCTGGGGTTCCCTCCCATCTTTAGGGGCAGCAGCTCCTCCCTCCCTCCCTCGGCTGTCCTTCCCTTCCTTGTCCCTCCCCTTTCTCCTTTTTTCTCCTCCCTGCTCATCTACCTTATGGGGACCAAGTGTCAGGACCACTCCCCAATTCTGCAAGCACCTGGGAACACTCTTCCCTCCCTGTGCTGGCAGGAAGGGGATCCCCAGAGCCCAGGTGGACGTGGTTTAGGAAGGCGGGGCAGGGTGGTCACTCTTTCTGAGGCCTGGGTACAGAAGAGGCATGGAGGAAGAGGGGCCTCCTCTTCCTCCCTCCTAAGGTGCAGTGTGGCCATGGGAATGGAGAGTAATTGTTCAACATCAACCTGAGTCCTCACTGTGTGTGACTGCCAGGTCAGGGAGGCGGCTCCAGTGGCCTGGGCAATGGCGCCAGCCTGTGCCCTGCCTTGTGGCCTGGGCCTGGTTGGCCCCCCACCTCTCTGAGCCTTAGCTCCTCACCTGAGAAGGCTTTTCCTCCTGGTTCTAGCATCTGGCTCCCTGGCTCTCACCCTCTCCCCTACCCCAGGAACTGTGGCCTGTTTTCCCAGCTCTGCCAACTTGGCAGGAACTCCAGTCTGAGGTTCTTGGCTGGGGAGCAGCCCGGAGGAGGGAATTTTTTGCCTTTAGAAATTGGGGATTTGGGCTGAGGTTGGCATGCTCACCCTAGACAGACTTGTCCAAGCACACCTATGCTGCAGGGAGAGACGGGTCCTCCCGCCACCCTGCCCTGGGGGGGCCTCTGATCAGGACACACAGGGCTTGCTCTGGGCGTCCCAATCTGAGGGGAGAGGAGCTGCCCTGGCCCGGAGACCCCTGAGTTTGATGGGAGAGATGAAATACACTGGGAATCCAGAGGGCTGGATCCACACAGCAAAATAAGGACACAATTCCCAGCCAGACAGAACCATGAGATCTCCAGCACTTACTGAGGCTGGGCTGAATGTAGCCACTCCATTCTTTGAATAAATGAAAGAAAAAGAAGAAAGGAAAGAAAGAAAAAAGAGGGAATGGGGGGAGAGAGGGAAGAAGGGCAGGGGAGAGAAAGGGAGAGAGGGAGGAGAGGAGGAAGGATACCAGAGCTGGAGGGGACAGAGGGGACAGACGGAATTGATCTGTGAGGCCCTGGGAAGCTGCCTGAAGGCTGTCAGGATGCAGGGAACTTCACCCTGAAACTCTGGATGCTTGAGGTCTCTGGCATTTATTTTGACCATCAGGGCCTCTAAGGGACCCTGGAGCCAAGCCCTGGTGAGAGTCCCTGCTTAGTTTTCTCTTTCTTCCTCTTTCTGCCTCAGTCTCCTACTACTCTTTTAGGGAGACACCCTCCCATCAGCCCAGAGGGCTGTGAAGGGACTCATTCCCTACCCTTCCTTGGAGACCTCACTCAGCTTTTGAGGAGGAAGCAGGGCCCTCAGAAGTGGAGGATAGGAGGTGGGCCAGCCAGCACTCCCACTTCTCATCCGTCTGCCTCCCTCCCCAGATCTAGAAAAATCATAGTCTGGGGGGCTATCTCCTCCCTGACACCACCCCAGTCCTTCTCAGCCCAGGAAAGGGTGCCAGGTGGGGTGAAGGATAGTGGGGAGAGCCACGAGGTCCTCCTTGCATCCAAGCGACAGCAGGCCTCAGGCTCTGGGCTGGGGCTACAGTGGGGGAGCTCAGGAGGATGGAATCCCTGGGGGTGTCTGGGACCCACTCATTCCTAGATAGCCTGCTTGGCTGCAGCCTTGGAAACTAGGCTCAGAACCCCAGAGGTGACGGGGTGGGTGGAAAGCAGGTTCCAGGCCACTCTCTCTTGGATGGTTCCAGCATCTTAGACCTGCTGTGCCTCCCCGTGCCCTGCTCTGTGCCCTGTGCCTTGTCTTGGAATCGAATGGGAATGGGGAAGGGGCAGGGTCCCCAAACCAAAGGCTGTCTCATTTGTATCCCCTTCTGACGGGTTCCAGCTTCAAGGGAGAGGGAGGTGGTGGGTGTGACCCAGGATAGACAGATGATGTGGAATTAAGTCCTGAGTTTAGATCAAAGTTCTGGAGGGTTGAGAGTGGGCTGGCCGTCTGTTGGGTGGGTGCTGAACGCTCCAACTGACGCAAACCCGCTTGTGTAGCAATCACTCCAATAGATGAATTTGCAATTGATTGACAACACATCTCCAATAGGAACTGCTTGAGTTTGTAAGCACTTTACAGTTCACACACTCACACACCGGATCCCATTTTGAGCCCCCTGCCATCTTGAGGTGCAGGCAGGAGTGTGGTGAAGTGTTTCCCCATTTTGCAGCTAAGGCCTCGGAGGAGAGCATCTGCGGTTCAGGAAGTATACCAGATTCTGGAATCCCAGGCCCCTTCTTTTCCACTCTCTTATTGTTTATCCCATTTGGGAAATAATTTGGTTTGTTCCTCAGAGCCAGGGAAGTCTTGAGGCCCTCGTGGGTAGGTTGTGTGTCTGGCTCAGACCAGTGGGCAGAGCCATCGAGGAATGAATGAGCTCGTCTCAGGCCGAGTCCAAGCGGCTCCGCGTCCTAACCCAGATGTCAGCCCCGCAGTGCTGGGGCCACAGGAGCCTCCACACCCAGAGGCTAGGCCAGTCCCAATGGTAGCTGCGCTCTCTCCTCCAGGGGCAGTGCCTGGCAGCCCCAGCAGCATCTTGTGGGGTGCACCCTGGCTCGGGGGCCTACTGGGCACTGGCAGGAGGCGTGAGGTCCTGATGTGGCCCCAGACAGGGCTGCCCCTACACGGGTGGGTGGGAGGTGAGATCTGGTACCATTTTACCCTGGGAGCTGAGTGCCAGTGTGGTCCCCTGCTGACAACTGGCCAGGCCACTCCAGAGCACATTTTTTTCTGGGTGACAGCCCCTTCCCCACCCTGACCCCTGGCAAGAGACCCCTCCCCTCCACACCCACCCAACAACCCAGACACTTTGAACTCACCATCTGAGAACTGTCTTCTTCCTCCGTGCTCTGTATTGATCTCCTACTAATACCAGGCAGCTAGTGGGTCCTTGACCCAGGTGATCTCATTGATTCTGCCGAAGAATAGGTATCATTATCCCCCATTTTAGCAATGAGGCGCTGAGGCCCAGGAAGATAGAATGACTCACCTAAGGTCACAGAGCTAGGGAGCTGGCAGAGGTGGGATTCAGTCTGTCAGGTTCTGTGGGGACAGAGTCCCAGAGAGCAATTTCCAGGCTCTCGACCTCACGTGGAAAGGTGCTGGCTCGGATAATAGATGGCCATCAGCTATGACTAGTTGGCCGTCAGCTGTAACCAGTTAGCCATATAACTGCCGTGGCTGAGCTAGCAAGCGCGGATTGCATTAGCAAGGGGTTGTTGTTGACCGGCAGAGAAGCGGACGGCAGATTGCAACTAGCAAGTGGGGTTAGCAAGCAAGGATGGCGGATTGTGGATTGTGTGGCTCCGGCTTCCTGTATCTCCAACCAGCCGCCAGCAAGACGATAGTGGTATGAACCCCCTATCCATGGCTCCGTGGGTGTTCCTTTTTGGCTTCACCATATCCTGCGCTCTGGTGCTGGGAGCAGGACCAGAGACCCCACATGACACATGGCGCAGAGAGCAGGGCATGGTGCCGGCCAGAACTCTCCGAAGGGCGGTGGAGCACTTTGTGTGTATGAACACTCAGTCTCTGGAAGCCCGTGAAGAGCAGCGCGGGAACAGGAAACGCGATTTGCCTGAGAGGCGTGACTCCTCACTGAATTGGTGGTCCTCTCAAGCCTCCGGATGGCACGCCGCCCTATTGGCCAAAGCAAGCATCGTCTTCCTCTTGGTGGTTTGCTGCTGCCATAGGCTCGGAGGGTGGCAGACATCTTACACCGAGGCCTCCACGCAATCGGGCGCCTGGCGCGGCGAGCAGGATTCGGCCAGGTAGGAATGGCGTCTGACTCTGGGCAGGAGGACGTGTGGCCCGCACACAGTGTGTGGTGTCCAGTAGCCACTGTTCTCAGGTGTTGGACCCCTGAGGAGGGGTGGGAGGACATGGAGGCCGGAGAAAGCGAAGGTCTTGCGGCCATGTGGGCTGGGAAGTGCTTGCTGAGGCAGCCCGGATGCGGGACTTGTAGTCCCAGGAGGAAACGCTTGCTGAGTCCTCCGTGGGAGATGAGGGCGAGGTCAAGGTCGTCCCTCGCCCCCAGGTTGGGGAGGACTTATAGCCCTCGCCCCGCGGAGAGGGCACACATTGTGGGGCCGGTGCACAGCCCTGGCGAGTGACTGTGGACTATGGGGAATTGCTTTCCGTCCCTGATTTGATGGCCCGCTTGACTGTTTGCTTGGGAACATATCACCATGTAGTGGAACTGGCGGATGTTTGCTTCCTGTGTCTCGCCCGGCCGCCAGTGAGACTGTGGTGCAGAAAGACCCCTCGTTGGGGTTCAGGCGGAAGTTTGCTTCCTATGTCTCAACCAGACGCCGCCATTGAGAATATGTAAGCACCTTGGCTGTGAGCCACTATTGTTCCAGCACAATACCCTAAGAAAGCGTGGCTGTGCCCAGGAAGTTTGGCTATGCCTAAAAAGACTGGATGTGCCAGAAAGACTGGCGGTAACCTGAGAAAGCCTGGCAGTGCCCAGTAAACCTGGCTGTGCCCAGAAAGCAGGTGAGTGTGGGGACAGAGTCCCAGAGAGCAGTTTCCAGGCTTTCGGCCTCACGTGGAAAGGTGCTGGCTCGGGTAGTAGATGGCTGTCGGCTGTAACCAGTTAGCCATTGACCACTGATATAACAAACGTGGCTGAGCTAGCAAGCGCAGATTGCAGTTAGCAAGGGGTTGTTGTTGGTTGGCGGAGAAGCGGACTGCGGATTGCGGCCAGTAAGTGGGGTTAGCAAGTGCGGATTGCGGATCGTGTGGCTCCTGCTTCCTGTGTCTCCAACCCAGCCGCCAGCGAGACTATAGTGGTGTGACTGCCCTGTCTATGGCTCCGTGGGCGTTCCTTTTTGGCCTCGCCATATCCTGCGGAGAGCGGGACCAGAGACCCCGCATGACAGGCTCCAAGGAGGTATAGTCCGAGAGAATGCTTCAGAGGGAGCTCAAAGCTTGGCTAGGGCTTTGAGTGCCTCACTGAGGAGCCTCAGCTAGATTTTGTAGGTGAAGAGTTGTTAAACAGGAAAATTACATAGCAAGAACAGAGAGCTAGACTGCTTGGGTCCAAATCCTGCCCTGAACACCTAGCTGTGTGACCTTGGGCAAGTTACTTAACCTCTCTGTGCCTCATTTTTATCATCTGTAAAAAGAGAATGGAAATAGTGTGTACCTCATAGACTTGCAATGAAGATTAAGTGAGTTAATGAGCCTAAGGCACTTTGGACACAGAGCAATGCATGACACATACTTTATGTTTGCATTAGTGCTGGTGGCTCCTAACTGGACCTCTCCCTTCTCCCTTTCTTACCATCTCCCACCTCCTTCCCCCATTCTATCTTTGAGGAATAAGAGATACTGCCTTTAGTGAGGAACTGAGCCTGTGACTTGCAAGGTACCTGAATGCCCTGCCCATCATTTGTTTATGGCTGCCAGGTGCCTGGTGGGCAGAAGATGTGTATATTTGAGTTACCTGGGGGGAAGGAAGGCAAAATGGAAAAGTTTGAAGTGATCTGAAATAGGCATCCTAATGACTGGATTGGCTCTAAGGGCACAGAAGAGACCTGAAGGGAACTGCCTCCTTGTCCAGGCTGTGGGGTGAGGAGTTGGGGCCAGCTTTCAGCAGGAGAGCAGAAGTAGCTGGGCTGAGCAGGAGGGAGGGGTAGGCTAGAGAGAGGTGGGGTACTGGGGAGGGCGATGGAATGAGGGGGGCGGGTAGGAGGGGACTGAAACCCACCCAGGGTGGGGAGGTTGAGGGCAGGCCTGCAGGCAGAGGAGACCTGGCAGACAGATAGGTGGAGACAGCGCCACAGCCCAGGTGGAAAGATGAAAGTGTCTGGAGAGGCTCCTGCACCACCCGCCTGTCCCCTAATCCCTCTTGCTCCTCCAGGGGCTGGGGCATTCTCCCCAGAGCTCCATGGCTCCCTAGCCTGCCTCCCTCACCTCTCAGTTGCACACCTCACCTACCCCAGCTGGAGCCAGGAATGGGGTTATGGGTAAGGAGCAGACAGAGCCCATTGATCAAAGGGCTGGTCTCCTGGATGACCTGGACTGGAGCTGTGTCGCTAGGTCTGAAGGTGCACGGCCATTCCTGATGGTGGGTGAGGCGGTGGGGGAGGGCAGACAGCACCTCCTCTGTAGAAAATAGGGGCTATCTCCTGGTGGGGGTTCACAGAAAAGCAGCCTAGTCCTTCCCTCCAGCCCCCCCCCACACCGTCGTGTCCTTTCCCTTCCCTCTCCCTCCTCCTCCCTCCCTGCCTTTTATTCTTTTTCTAGCACTGAGTACAGTATAGAATGTGTAGCCAGCATTCAGTAATTATTGGAATTCAAAAGCAGAGCTAAAAATGTGAATTTTATGGTTTCTGCTAATGACCTAATGCCAGGACCCAAGTCCTTGGCAGGAATGCAGGTGGTGTTGGTGATAGATGGGGGGGGAATCCAGCTCAAGATGCGCGAGGATGAATCTCTTGTCTGGGGTCTTTTCTCATCAGCTGGGATTGAGCAGAGAAAAGTGAGGGGAATGGGTGGAGGGTTGCAATACACCTGGAGATATGAATGAAAATATTCTTTTATTTTAAATGGATTTACAAACAATGAAACATAAGTCATTGGAAATGAAATTCCAGTTATGTCCCTTGAATTCAGTGCTTCCCACATTTCAACTGTGGGGACCCCACCGTCACAATTATTGCGGTATGGGACTTTTCAAGTTGGCTGATTTGATATCAATCCACTTTTTAAACTGAGCTTCTCCACCACTTACTGGCATATGACTTGGTCAAGTCTCTTGACTTCTCTTTGCCTCCGTTTTCTCATATGTGAAATGGGGAGAATAATAATACTTACCTTATTGGGTTATTGTGAGGATTCAATGAGTCAGTATTTGCAAAGTGGCTAGAAGAGTGCCTGGCGCATAGAAAGTGCCATATAAGTATTTGTGAAATAGAACAAACAAATAAATACTTCCACGCAATAACATCTGTGAAATCATGGCCTGGCGACCAGGTATATTTTTTCAGACACATTAAAATAGAGAACTATGAACTATTGCTATGCTTAAAATCATCTATATTGCCGAGGGGACATCGTCTCGGATGAACCATGCACTGCTGTCTGCGCACAGGTCTAGTTTTTGTGGTTTAACCCAATCCTCGTCTTAGCCCATCCTCTCTTCCTGTGGTACCACCACAGCACCTCATCTCCTTATCGGCCTCACTGGCACCACGGCTTTGCAGGAGCTCCTGTGCTGTGAGATGTCAGGGCTCTTTGTATCCCATGCTTGCAGCCCCTGGAAATGACACTGCTCCATGGGAAGACATCAGTGCTGGATCTTTCCCAGGAGTGTCTATTCCAGAATCCCAGAGATGCTATGCTCTGCCCCAACCAAGCTCAACTTTTGGCTTTTTTTGACCGGGGGAGAAAAGGGAGCCCTGGAATTGAGAGTGGGCACAGGATCACTCCAAGGCCTGGACATGTTGCCTTCCATTTACCCTCTGGGCTCCTCCAATGTGATGTCTTCAGGAGTTTAATTTGCCTGTTGTTTGAGGTTAACCGCCTTCCTTAATGAGGCCCGGGATGAAGGGGGTAGGTGGGATGAGAATCCCCTGGAGGCGAGGGGTGTGATGGCTTCTCTTGGACCAGCCCACCATCGTGTCCTCCCAGGTAGGACCCATGGGAGAACATCATGATTCTCATGGCGTGGGGTAGGGGGGAAAGCCTCCTAAAACACCTCTGTCTACCTCCTCGAAGCTCTGCCCAAGCCAAGGTTTCAAGATAGGAAGCTGCAATGACAGCAGGAAGATTCAAGGACAGAACCCAGGGAAGACTTCCCACCAGACCCATGGTGGTGGAGGGGGTGTTGGAGGATTCTGAGGGTTTGGGAATCGCTGGAATGGTCGGATCCGGGTGGGAATCTAGATGAGCAGTCATGTAGCTAGACCTCAGACTCTGCCGTGGGTCCAGGGCGGGATCCCAGAGTCAGAGAGAGGACAGCTGGGCTGCCTTCCTCAACCTGCAGCCAGCCAGCCAGATGCATATGGCTCAGGTAGGTGTACAGGAGAGTCAGCCCCACATTCAAGGCTACATGTCCATGTGTGTGTCTGAGAGAGAGAGAGGAGGGAGCTGCCTCCTCCATCAGACTAGAGGCTCCCATGGCAGGGCTGTGTCTCCCCCATAAACTGGGGGCTCACTGGGGGCTCCCTGAAGGCCCAGGCAGCTCTGCCTCAGTGCTCTGGTTCTGCCTACAGCGGGCGCTCACTCCACTCAAAGCAGGGCCCCAGGCCCTGAGCCGGGCCCCCCCTCAGCCTAATCCCTGGCCCTCTCCGTTCTCTGTCTGCCCACCCTCCCTCCCACCCTCCCTCCCAACCCCCCACCCTCCCTCTCTACCCCCTGCGCACACGCACCACCAGGAGACTCCCTTTGAAGTCTTGCTGAGTCGTGTTGTTCTTATGACAGAGTCAACAGGCAAGACAGAGCCAGAGGCTGGGGCCCTGGTAATGAGGCTCTTCCGGGGGAGGGGGCCAGTGGGGCTCCCATCAGATAAGGCAGCCCTTTGCTGCAGCCCCATTTGCTATTCTAATGAGGGACACAGCTGAGAGACAGGTGGGTCCAGGCCTGGCTGAGCATGTGGCACCTGCCTTCCCATCCTTGCTGAGATGGGTCCTATGGCCATGTGACCTCCAGCGTCCCACCAAGTCCTGTGTCCAAGAACATCGTCAGGCCATTCGTCTCCACTTTAGCTGAAGGCAGGGACCATGGCTGCACCTCTCACTCCATGTAAAGCCTCCACCTTGTATTAGGGAAAAGATTTGGGTCAGACGCTCGGAGGAACTTCCCAGGTCACAGGCTGCATGACGTTAAACGTGCCAGATCCAGGCCTGGAGTGAGGCAGTTAGGGAATGACTCCCCTGCTCCAGGCTTTGGAGGGCCACCCTGCTGATGTGGCGCTGGGCAATGTAGCGGGTGGATGGGCAGTGGACAGGCGAGGGAAGAAGGAGGCTCAAGAGTCAGCACTAAGAAAGACCTGAGGTTCCTATATACACAGGAAAGGGAGTATGACTGGTCCTCTTCTGGTTCATTTGCCTCTTTCAGGCATCATTCTCAGGTCATACGGAAGTGCTGGGGACAGAAAGTCCAGCAGCGTGTTCAGCTCAGGCCTGGGCCTTCAGTGAAGATTGGGAGAGGGGCACAGCCCAGCGGCCCGTGGGTCGTACCAGCAACCTTAATGGAAACCTACAGGTCATTCTATTGGCCCTTTAGGAGGAGGATTCCCAAAAGGCCATCCCAGGCCTGTTCCTGCCTCTGGAATAATTACTTTATTGTTTCATCAGGAGGCTGCCTCTGGAGTCAGATTCCCTGGGCTTGAATCCTAGCATCTCCAGTTGCTTACCGTGTAGTCTTGGGCAAATGTCTGCCTCAGTTTCCCCATCTATAAACTGAGGCTAATAAGTATAGTGTCTCTCACTGGGAGAAGGGATGTGATGATTCCTATAAAGCCCTTACCACGGGATCTGGCAGTCATTGGGCTCTGGTGTTCCTCCAAAGGCCCCTTTCAAATTCTCATTTTCACAGCTCTTCTGGAAATTCCTTTTGCTCTCTGCCCTCCATCCCACCTCTGATCATGATGAAGTGTCACCTTTCCAACCTACAAGGGGAAGAGGGGTAGGTGGATATGTTAGTCCTTTCTGGCCTCAGTTTCTCCCTTCTTAAATGCCTCTTTCCTACTTTTCCTCCTCCCTACCAACCCCCCCACCCACCCACTAAGCCTGCATGGTGAGATAATGTCTAAGAGATACTTGGAGTTACTTGGAGGAAGAGGCCAGACAGTGAGTGACCAGAGGTGATTATCTGGCGTGACTGAAGCAGTGGTTTCCCTGCCCCCAGCCCCAGGCAGAAGGGAGGGGGACATCTGAGGTCACGTTGTTCCAGAAGGAACTTCCCAAGAAGGGCTGGACCTGGGGAAGCCTAACTTGGGGTGGGGGAAAGGGGAAGGGAAGAAGCCAGAACTCTGTTTCAGGGTATTTTCACAGGAAAGAGAAGCCACTACTAACAATAACTCATCCTATTTTGGAGGGGCTTCGAGGCCGGGGACTAGCCAAAATGGCTTCCCCAACCTCTTGGTTCCATTCTCCCCTTGAACAGCCAGCCTGTCTCCAGCTCTCAGGCTGCCCCCTCCATAGACACTCCTGTCTACACTTGCCCTTGCCAGCTCCCCCACCTCTCAGCCTGGACCTAGCTCCCTCCTAGCACCTCCCCATTCCACCCCTTCCCTAGGGTCCCCCTCCTAACCCCCTTCAGGTCCAGATACCCCTTGAGATGGGGAACTCCCTGCATGCGGAAGACCCAGTCTCCACCTCTCTCTGCATCTTCTCTGCCTGCCCCGCTCCCAGAGTCCTGCAGGGGACCAGAGAGCTGCCCACTGCGGGTGGGGCAGGGCGCTGGACTCTCCTCCAGCTCCCCCAGCCTCCTCTTTGCGAAGCGAGCCCAGTTGGGGAAGGCATGCAATTCCCACTCAGGCCTCTGGGTGCTGCCCGACAGCTGTGGTTCGTCCCTCCCCTGAAGGGCCCTCTCACCTGGCAGGTACTTACTTGCCTTCACTTTAACCCTCCTCCTCCCCCACAAAAGTGGCTGCCTTTATTTTAAAAAAAGAAGCAGTCACTAATACTAGATATTTTCACAAACATCACCTCATTTGATCCTAGTTATTAGTATTCCTGGCTCCCACTTTACACCTGGGGAAAGTGAGGCACCGAGAGGTCAAGTGGCTTGCCCCGGGTTGCACAGAAGGTGAAGAATCCTGGCAAAGCCTCAGGAAGACAAGAATGAGCCTGCGGACCTGGGGTAACCTCCAGTGCCTCGGTATGGAAAGTAGATACACTGGCTCGTTCTGGTCTCTAGCTGCCATGAAGGGGAGAATGAAAGAGGAGGACGTCCATAGGGGACAGAGCCCTGAATGCGTTTCCAGTCCAGCCGCTGCTGTGGCTGTACTGGGAGACTTTGGGCAAGGCCTGTCTCAACTCTTCCCTTACATTAGTTAGACTTCCTATCCACAGGTATGCCGGGAAAATCTCCTTCAGGGACATTTGGAACAATTAAAGACAGTGTTGGGTGAGGGACCCCCCTCTCCCAGGCTCAGTGTCAGGGTCTCTGCTCTCTCCCAGAAATTGAGGGTCCTGCTCAGACCATCTCTGGTAGCTGTGAGGGAGAAAGGGATGGAGGATGCCCTGCCTTCACAGGCTGTGCAAGGAAATGGAGGGGAGAGAGCCTGAGGGAGGGTGTGGTCTGCAGGGCTTTCATCATGGAGGGGGCTGCTTTCTTCTCCCTCTTTGTTTCCGCCTCTCCCATTGGACCTCCCGCTCCCTCACCCCCCACATCATACCTGGAATTGTCTGAGCAGGGCTTGAGGGGGTGACAGAGACTTTCAGGGTGGGACTGAGAATGCCCAAGGTGGTATGCGTGTGTCAGCATGAGGGGGCTTCAGTTTGCTGAATTGAGAAGCTATAGGTTTGACAATGTGAGTGAGTGAGTGAGTGTGTGTGTGTGTGTGCGCGCACCTATATGTATAGAGATTACTGCAGCTGGGGTTCTTTCCAGTCCCTCTTAACTGTAGCTTCCCAACACTCTATGAAGCCCCTCCCCTCCCCGCACCTCCCGCCCCAAGACACTGTTCTCCAGTTTCCCCTCTGCAGGCCTGTGTGTGGGGGCCTGTGGTTGTGCCTGCTGCATTGTAGAGGGACCGCTGAAGCATGGTCTCTCCCACTTAACCAGAGCCCCTGGGGCAAAGATCAGGTTCTTTCTTCCCTAAAGCCCTGCCTGGGCTGGAGCAGATGCTCTGTAAATATTCACTGGAGCTGAGACTCATGGGAGTGAGGGGCCAGGAGGGGCAATTGTCTCCTTAGGGTGCCTGCCCTGTCTCCTCCCCTCTACCCTTTATGTTCATTTAAAAAAGACATTGTTTTCTTTAAGAAATTACCAAAGTGCTACATGCCATCGTGGGGAACTTCTGTAAACAATACAGAAGTCTATAGCATTCAAAATGCTCCACAGGTCACCGTGGTTAAAGTTGATGGGCTTCCTTCCAGACCTTTCTAAGCATTAAAAAATGTTTTTTCAACATAAATGGGACTTAACTAACAAACAGTAATAGAATAAACAGTTCCTAGACTTGTTTTTGCATCGTTCCCCATCTGTGTAAACAGAGCCATCTCATGGTTAAGGGCCGCAGCGTATCCACTAGGTGGACGCGCTCTCACGTGGTTAACCTCTCTTAGCAGGGGCATTGGGGCAGTCTCCAATCTTTCATCCTCACAGGTAACGCTGCACAAGGATGCTTGTCTGACTACCTTTGTGTTTGTGGGCGCATGCTCTGTAGAACAGTTTCCTTGGATACAGAACAGCTGTTACAGTGGGTGTGTGCTTTAAGCCTCTTGACAGATGCTGCCTGAGTGTGTGCACATTTGTCACCCTTTAGAGGAGGGCATCCTGCCTTCCCCCTGGTGATATAATCCTGGGGGCGGGGTCTGCCTGTTCAGGAAGTCCTTCCTCAAGTCTGACCCAAATCCCCTTGGGTGGAAGTTGAGCTGTTCCCTCCCCCGTCCCCCTGGGCAGGGTCTTCTTCTTTGGGGTGGCACTCAGCTGGCTGAGTGGTTTAGGGAAAGCTACTCTCTCCCTACAGAGTGGTGTGTGCAGACCGGGCAGCAGGGGAGCATTCTTGTCTCCTTGTTGGAAGCTTCTTGCAGAAAAGAGAAAGACCAGGGAAGTTCTGGATAATCAGACTGGCATGTCTGAAAGTAGGTGGTGGTCCCAGGAGGTACCTTCCTGCCTCCCGGGTCTTCATGTCTGGGAAGTGTGTGGATGTTCTCTCAGGGCTAGACATTTCCTTTTTTTCTCCCCCTTTCTTCTGCCTCCCCCCCACTCCGGTTCAAGCCGTTGTTTCTCAGTCTAGTTGTGTAGGACACAGCTCCCTGGCCCCTGCTGGTATTATAAGCCTTACGCTCCCCTGGGCTGAGGCTGTTGGTCACCAGTCAGTCCGTCACTCACAGCAGCTCACGGCAGCTCTCGCTAGCTGCCGGCCACTCACACTGGCTACCGGCTGCTCACAGTGGCCACTGGCCGCTCATGGCCGCCCACAGCAGCACACAGTATCTCACGATGGTTGCTGGCCACCGGCTGCTCATGGCAGCACACGGTAAGGGCTAGACATTTCCAACATTTCCCACATATATACAAATAACCCTTCATGGGATAACCTGATCCAAGGGACTGGATTCTCCACCAAGCAGCAGCCAATAGATCCAATCACGGGCAGAGCTTTCAGGGTACCACCCAACTCCTTTATCTTTGCACACTGAGCACCCATTCATACAGCCAACCTTTACGGCACACCTAGGTAACAAGGCCCACAGTCTCCTGTATGAAATGTACATGTGACCGAGAACAGACAACAGACAAGAGGGCAAGCCCACACAGTGTGATAAGTGCTTTGACTGGAGAAGCAGCAACAGGAGAAATCTATGAGAAACTCGCTCACTGATGTGCTGTTACCTCATTACCCCTAGTTGGCATTGCTCCTGGCCTTCTAACAAGCCAGGGGAAGTCCCAGGTGCAAGGAGCAAAGCCTGAGTGGTTTCCACCAGGTGCCAGAAGGCTGGATTCTAACTCAGGACTGTCTGACGACAAAGCCCCTGTTCTTTACAGCAGCGCTGGTGGTTGGAGAGGGTCAGGCCAAAGACTCTTGGTAGACACACGAGTATTAGATGCAGGAATACGTGAATGAAAGATTGAATGCCTGAACACCCCACCTTGCAAGTGACTACACCGTGTGTGGCTTTTCCGCATCAAGGACGCCTTATCTGTGTTTGAAGTCCTAGTGTGGGACAGAGGAAGGGCCTGGTGAATAAATGAATGAGTAAATGAATGATGAAACAATAAGGTGCCTTTTACTAATTCTATCTGATGTTCCACTCAGGAACATCTCAGCTGGAGATGAGACTACAGGGCGACAGGCCCCTTCCCCTCCAGCACCTTCAGAAAGTTCCACTCTCACCTGGGCTGGGCAGTGCTGTGAGGAGGCAGAGAGAAGCCTGGCCTGAGAGCTGGGGGTGGGAAGGCCGGGTAGAGATGCCATTGGGTCCGCGGGAACCTTAAGAGGTCATTGTATCCATCCTCTGGCCTCCATGCCAGCCCCCCCACCCCTCCTTTGCCCCTCAGGTGGATGGGCAGGACTTCTTCTGAAATGACCAGCCTGTAGCACAGTGGCCTGGTACTTAGTGGGCTTGCAATAAACGTTATCAAGGGAATGTCAAGTGAAAGGAGCAGAGACCCTGGGAAAGGGTCTTCGTTATTCAGGCCCCTTGCCGTGGGGAAGTTTCCCTTCCAGTCACACTCCTTTCCCTGCAGCTACAGGAGTGTTCAAGGTTTCTTCCTACCCGGTCCCAGCCACCCAAACACTGCCCCTGGGAACTGCTCACTGGACTGGTCCCTTGCAGAGATTCTTAAACCTCTCAGAATCACTGAGGGGCTTATGGGTAGGGCCCTCGATGGGAAAAGCAGCGTAAAATACAGGTTCCTGGGTCTAGTGGGTTACAATGGGGAGACTGTGGGAATCTACATTTGAATAGGTGCTCCCCTGATTCTGAGGCAAGTGGGTGATCCGAGGCCTGCAATTTGAGAAACAAAAGCTCAATGCCTATCTCCCTGAATGATGGGAAATGACCTTGAGCAGATACCTGGTCTTTTCCTCTTTAAGAGTGGCAGGGTTTTGTTTCTAGGGAAGAAGATCCTGGAGCCATAGAAATAAATCCAAGGGCCTTGGACTTGGTCCGTTAGATCCCAGCCCACACTTGCTGAGACCTACTCTGCACCAGCACTATAGCAGGCGGTGGGGATAGAGAGATGGGGTGGCTCACAGCCCAGAGGGGAGAAGGACCCAGGTAACAGATGGAGAACATTCTAAGAAGAGAGCTGGGCTTGGCATGTCCCCAGGGCCAATTTTGGGAATTAACAAGCTTACCTTTGGCTACCAGGGTTCCTTCTTGGGGTCTACACTAAATCTCTCTTGTTGCAAAGGATATTCTTATCGAGGCTGTGCTAGGGGCTAGGCCTTTCCTTAGGTCTAACACATCCTAGGAGCTGGGGAAGCAGGAGGGGTCCATGAGGACAGTGGCACAGTGCCTGTATCCTGCACCTCCCTAGGAGGAGGGGACGGTGAGGGCGCAGTCCCATCCTAAGGCTGTACCTCTCAGGCTCATCCCAGTCTGAGAGCCACTCTTTCCGTTTCTCCTGAGAGAAGACTTCAGTCCTTCTTTAGAGTAATCCAGTTAATCTGTTGGGGAAGTTCTTCTTGATGTCTAACTTTAAGCTTTTCTGCTTACAAGCAGGACATCTTCCCTCTCAGACTGGGAAAGAAAAAGATCTGACCCCTACCTTGTCCTGCTTCTGAAGTCCATTAAAAATGTCCCCACCATCTAGCCATGCCAGAGAAGCGCCTGGCTCACTTGTTGCTGTCCCACTTCCTCCTCCCATGTGCTTCCCCTGCTTTCCCTCCTCCCCCACTCCTCCCATTCCCATCCAGTGTGGAATGTAGGGAACCTCCAGTTCCTGCTGACACCCTCTCCTAGAACTCCAGGCTGATGATGATGGGGGGGGGGGCAGGAAGACCAGTTTTTCCAGCCCTGAGACCAGCCTGCCCGCAGGGGCTCTTCCAAGCCCAGCAGGATGGCGACTTGGGCCTCTGAGGAATGGAGGAATGTGGCAGATCCAGCTCCTGCTGCCCTGACTGAGAAAGATGGGAGGTAGCCAGAGTCCAGGGCCTGTAGGGAGAGACACCCCCTCCCACTCAGGCCAGGAACCAGAGCCAGGGCATCCCTCCTACCCCCTCGCCTCCCCTGACATAGAGGCTCAGAAGCCTTTCAAATCCCACTCCACTCGGCCAGGCCACCCCTCCTTTCCTTCCCCTGGCAGGGGGAGGTCCTCGGGTTGGCCCACTCTGTTTTCCCACATTTCCTTCTCCAGTCAGTGCCTCCCCCTCACCCTCCCTTTCTGTCCAGCCTGATGTCTGCCTCTAAGAGGCTTCCTCAGATTGAGGGGTCACTGCTCCCTCCAGACAGTAGGCACTCAGGCTCAGGGAACCTGACGATTTCAGTCACTGCCTGTGCTCAGGGCCGGGCACAGTCGGGGTCCACGACGTAACGCCCACTTGCCTACTGGACTTCTAAACTAACAGAGAGAAATGCATCTTGCAGAGGCATGGGCTGGCGGAGAAGCCAGGCTTACTGGGCCTGACACTGACATAGCTCACTGGTATCCAGCCTGTCCCTGCCAGCCCAGGGCCTGGAAGGAGCCATAGTGGGGAGCCCTCCCCACTTCTCTTGCCTCTCCACCCACTTACCTTCGGTGTGTTCTCCCAGCATCTTCCCTTCCTCCTTTGTCTCATCTTATCTCTGGCCCAGGATATGCGAGCCACTTCCCTCTGCTTATTCCCACTGCTCCTGGGAGCTCTCTCCTCCATGAGGCCTTCCTGGAACTTGATTGACTGAGACTCTTCCTCTTGGAGCCCTATTCTCCCTCAGTGAGTCTTCACCATATGTGGCCATGAGCCAAGTGCCCCACTGACCATTCCTGCCTCTGCCTGGGGGATTGGAGTCCCCTCTCGTAGATAGATGGGTCAGTCTGAACCCTGGGGATTTTTGGGGGGTGAGCTGTAGGTGCAGGGGCAAATAGCAATCCATACAAGGCCAGGACCCACTCAGTTTCCTTGGGTCCAGTCCCCTCCACAGCATACGTGGTTCTCCGTATGTAGTCTCCCCACTAGAGTAATAGTAATACCAATAACAGTGACACCTGCCATTTATTGAGCACCTACTCTATACTAGGTAATGTGCTAAGAATTTTACATGGTATTTCATTTAATCCTCACAACATGGTGTGGTAGATACTATTATTAGTCCCATTTTACAGACAAGCAAACTGAGGCTATCAGCTTCTTATGGGAAGGAAAAAGCCTTTAGTCTTTGTTTTAAGCCCCACAGCCTAGCATGACCCTGAGTACCTGGTGCTATGTGAAGGAACATGCACATGTCCGTCTGACACGTGGTCTGGTTAGGGGGCAGAGGACTCCCTGCAGAGAGGTGGGCCTCGGCCAACACAGCTCCCAGGATTCCATAACCCAAAGGAGGCACTGCCAGACTGGGGACTGACTTATCCTCTGCTAGTTTCCTAAGGATTCCAGGAAGAGGAGAAGATAGTGAGCAGGAAAAACTTGTGGACAAAGTTAGGTGTAGCCTACTGAGGTCCTGTAACCCAACTCTGCCTCTATCTGGCCAGGGGAGCTCTGTGGGTGTGCATGTGGGTGAATGGGTGTGTGTAGGCACTCGGCACCAGGTGGGAGAAGGATGGGATGAGCTGCCAGGCCCTCTGTCGTGAATCCTGGAGCCTGTGTCTCAGGTCTTTCTCCTGAGGCCCAGAGGACTCCGTGGTGGGTGGGGCTGCTGTCAGGCCTATGCCGATGTTCTGGGCAGAGGGCGGGGTGCAGCACAAGCCCTGACCTGGTTGGGCAGGTTGGCCCACCCTGAGTGGCACCTGTGACCAGGCGCCAACCCCACCCACCGCGCTTTGAAGTCATCCAGCCTGCACTCAAGGCCAAGCCCCTCTTCTGGGTCACCTCCCTAAAACGAATCGGGGTCCTCTCAGGAGAAAGCTCCTTTTGCCTGGGGCCAGCTCCAGTGGGGGAGGGGGAACAGCAGGTCTGGGCCTGGCTGGAGGAGGTGGCAGCCTCCTTGTACAGTCTCTGCAGGGATTGGCAGGGGCCAAGGGAGAGGGGACTGAGTAAGGGGAAGGGATCGGTGAGAGGGAGGGGGCTGATGAAGGGAGAAGGCTTAAAGTGGAGGGAAGCTCAGGGAGGTGGGGGATTTTGCCAGTATGATAGGGACTTGTTGAGAAGACCACACCCCCACACACCAGCCCACCCACTCTAGCAGCACAGCAGCTTGGGGTATTTTTGTCGCCACCATCTTCATTAGCAGGCCCCCGAGCCCCTACCCCATGCATGGCCCTGCAGTTGGCATTTCTGTCTTATGCAAGGTGTTGGGCACTGGCAGCTTTAACACAAGCCCCTTAATACCCCCTCCTTCAGCAGCACCTTCACTCAGGTCTTCATTCCTGTTCAGCAGGCCTGTAGCCAATAGCAAGCAGCCCCTGCGTCTGTCTGCAGCCGCGGGGAGCTAAGTTAGCACAAAAAGTCACCCCAACTTCTGGCCCGTGCAGACCGTGGTCTATCCAGCTCCTGTCTCTCTTCCCTGCGCGGCCCCGCGGCCCCAGGGCCCCATCCCTTCCCCGTCCTCCGGATGCGGCTCTCAGCAGATCTCCAGTGCGCCAGGAGCCTTCTCCGAAAACCATTAGCGGCCTGGTTCCAGCCCTGCGGGTCTCCCCGACCCCCACCCTCCCGGCCTTGGGGCTGATGCCACCCCAGCCCTTCAGTTCGGGGCGCCCGGCCCCACGCGGACCCCTCTGTTTTGGCTCCACTGCCTAATTTCTACTGCAGGCGGGTGTCTTCTTCGACCTGGGGCCCCAAGATTGGCCCCGCGCCTCCTGACCGCGCCTTTACCCCGCCCTCTCCCCCGGGGCTCTGAACTATGGGGAGGGCAGGAGAAGGGGTCTCAGCCCTTACAACTAGGCTTCAGGTCCCCGCCACCGCCTCCTCTAATCCAGGTTGGGGATGGCCCGGGACGCGCTGGCTTCTCGTTCCGCTGCGGGCGGGGCCGTGGTCGAGGGGCTGGCGCGGTGGGGCGACGGCGGGCGCGGCCGTCTCTCCCTGGCTGGGCCCGTCGCGTCCCGCCCCGCCCCGACGTTGAATCCCAGGCTGGCACCCCAACCCTGGCCTCCTGCCCTCTGCTCCGTCACCCCTCTCTCCTTCCCAGTCCTGTGAATTACTCTTCCTGGGGGAAGCCTGCCCCACGGCCACTTCCTCTTCTCTTGGCAGCCGAAGTTTCTGCCCACTGTGATGGTTCCAGATGGCAGAGACTTGGGTTTGTGTTGTGGCCTTCGGCAGACCTCTCTGAGGCTGTTTGTCCAGCTGTCATTAGGAATGTTAACCCCACCTCTCTTATTAGGTAGGGTACTGCCCAGTAAGTGTTTGGTGATTTTATGGGGCAGCCACCAAAGGCAGGGACTTGTCTCACTCCCTTCAAACTGGTCAGGGACTGTCGCCTACCAGCTTGTACCCACAGTTGGGAGAAGGGAGACAATGGTGAATGACCTCTCTGCCTCACAGGCCATACTAGACACCAGAAACGCGTGTTTCTCCTTCTGTCTTCACTACCCGGAAAAGCAAAGGCAACTTATAGGGGTTTGGCAAGGCTTCTCTTAGCATGGAGGGCAGGGAGGTGATGTAGTATTGTTCTTCCCAGAGCTCTAGGTTGATATGACTCAGGGATGAGGGGGCACTCCCAGTGAGAGGCAGGAGGCCCCTCAGGAGGGCCTCTTCATCATCCTCTCTTTATTCAGGGTTCCTTTGGAGAAGACAAACCTCTCCCATGGGTGATGGTAATCATTGGTGTTTCAGCGTCTGTTATCACTGAGTAACAGCCTTGGGGCGGGGGTGTCACAGGTCACTTCTTTTGGCCCTAGAAGTGACATCTCACTGATTTTCTTCCAAATTGCTCACTCAGAGGTGGGATGAAGGGTGCATAAAGAAAAGGAAAAAATTGGCAGTTGCTGAGCAGGCTAAATTTTGGGAGCAAATACAGTGGCTTAAACCATCTTCTAATCAAGATGGATGACAGAAACTGAAACAGAAATGTTTATTGCATGAAGCAATATATATGTCATTTTGGCTGAATTTTGTTTTGAAATTCCAATCTTTTTCCGTCAGGCCCATTGATGTGTGTTTAATAATAAAAGTTTCCATTTATTTTTGCTTACCATGTGCCAGAGATGGTGCAAAGCGCTTCACAGGCTTTAGCTTGTTTTGTTCCCACATCTCCACTATTTATTTATTCAAGATTAATTCAAGGAAATATTTATTGAGCATGTGCTATGTGCCAGGCATTATTCTGGATACTGAGACTGGGGGAAAATCAAAAAAACAAAGTCAGACAAAATCTCTGCCCTCTTGGAGGTTAAATTCTAGTGAGAGAAGAATAAAATAAACACGTGAGAAAATAGATTTATAATGTAGTAATAAATGTCCTGAAGAAATCTGGAACAGCAAAAAGGGACAGAGAGTGGTCGTGATGGGCCTCTTGGAGGTGGTGATATTTGAGCAGAGACCTGAGTAGATGAGGGAGACAGCCATTTAACTATTGGGGGTCCAGCCATTGAGCCATGAGGAACAGCAAGTTTAATGGCCCTGCGGTGGGTTTTTGCTCGGCTTTTGGCAGGTTGGACAGCAAGAAGGCCAGTGTGTGGAAGCAGAGAGAGCTCAGGGGAACACGCGTGGCAGGAGGTTAGATGGGTGGCAGCAGCAGTAGGAGAGGAGTCCGAGGAAGGTACTCTTACAGGCATACCTCATGTGATTGCACTCAGCTTCACCAACATTGCATCTTTCACAAATTGAAGGCAAGACCCTCCACCAGCAAAAAGATTACAGCTCACTTTATTGCAATACTCACTCTATTGTGGTGGTCTGGAACCAAACCCACACTATCTCTAAAATGCCTGTATTAAGTCGATTTTACATGGGGAGAGGCTTGGAGAGGTTAAGTAATGAGTGCAAAGACTAGATACGAACCAGGCTGCCTGCACTTAAGTCTGAGTGCTTAATCACAGTGCTGTTCTGTGTCCACCTGTGGTCTTCATTCAGGACACGGGCAGGGGGAGGGCTGGGTCACCTCATCAGGCCTCCAGAGGCTCTGGTACCTACGATATGTTAAGTGTATGTGATGAAAAAAGAAAGGCAGACGTCTAACATACTGCTAATCCCCACATTCTGTTTCATGTGGGCAGGAACTATACTTTGCCTGCAGCCTTAGTGCCTTGCACAGAGCAGGGCATATAGTAGCTGCTGAATAAATGTTTGTGGACTAACTGGAAGAATCTTAGTTTTTTGTTTTTGGTGTTTTGTTTTTTTTAGTTTCAGGTGTACAAAACAATGCAATAGCCAGACATTTCACCCTCTACAAAGTGACAACCCTCTTCCCCCAATCTATTGCCCCCACATCGTACATATCTATTACAGTTCCATTGACTGACTCTGTTCCCTATGTTGAATTCCATATCTCGTGACCATATATATATATATATATATATATAATTTTAGTTGGCATACAATATTATTCACCTTCAGCTTCAGGTGTACAGCGCAGTGGTCAGGCATCTACACCTTCCATGAAGTGGTCTCCCTAATAAGACATGTGCCCATCTGACACCCTACAAAAGCTTTACAACATTATTGATTATATTCCCCAAACTGTCTTTCATATCCCTGAAGAATATTAGTTTTGAAGTAAGGAGACCGATTTTCTAGTGAGGCCTGCAGTTTCCATAAGCAGGTTTAAAATTCTTGCTGTGGGAGACATCTTTAGAGACCTAAGTTCAGATGAGGAAACTGAGGCACAGAGTGATGGAAGATGAAGAATGCTGCTGGGTGGGCAGAGGTCGGGGTGTGCCAGGTTTTGTTTTGGTGCTTCCCAGGATTGGAACTTTCAAAAGCTCTTCTTTGGATTGGAGCAAAGGTTTGGATTGCCTGGAATTGGGAACACTACACCTTGAGGGAAACCCTATTGGGGAAAAATCTGAGTAAAAATAGGGCATGTTTAGGAGTTAGAGCTGGAGAACCTGGTCTCAGATCAGGTCAGATTGGCAAGGGAGGGGAAGAAATGATGGTCTGCTCAGCTCCGAGGAACAGTTGCTAGAATTTTTCCCAACATTCCCTAACCACCTGTTCATGCTTTCTACCCCAGCCCTCCCCCTCCTCCTGTACTCTCAGCTGGAGCTTTTCCAACAGAGACACTGCTGTGTCCTGGGTCACATGGGGTGTGCCAAGGAATACCCAAAGCTATTACGCATCTTTCTGATATTTGACCCAAAGATTTTTGGAGGGGAAAAGAGTAATTCAACCAGAATATGTTTTAGAGCTTGCTTTTATTGTTAAAGCAAACTTGGAGATAATGTGGAGTGAAATGTGCATGCACATATGTACATGTCTGTGAAAGGTAAAACAGAAGCCTGCAATGAAAGTGTTTTTGAGTCGGTTGCTTTGAGTGGTGTTCCCCCCACCCCGCTCCTGCTTTTACAGGTACCCCAGGGAGACCTTTGAGAAGTACTGCTAGCCAAGAGCCATTGTGTTTCCTCTCTCACCATTTGGGACAGAGCCCACTCCAGAATGAGGGCAGGTCAGCCACAGGGAGAAGGACTGTCTAGAGAGGCCTGGCAAGGACCACAGACCCCACCCACTGGGACAAAGACTCCTGGGACAAGATGGCAGAGCCCTCTCAGGACAGCAGTGGGGAGGTAGGGAGGGTTGGTTTCTAGGTAAAGGTGTTTGGAGCTTGCTTCCTGGCGGCAGAGGAAGGGAAGGGGATGAGTGTGTATCCACAGGTCCTGGGAGGTGGCAGGTTTCAGCAGGAGGAGTCCTGAGCCACCGGCCTGGGCTGGTCCTGGCACCCCGGCTCCTCCCAAGGCCTACTGTGGACGCGGCCTGCACACCACCACCACCCAGGAGAGATTGGCCCAGGTGCCAGCCAGAGGGGCGGTGAGGGAGTAGGGCTGAGAGGTAGGTCACTGGTTATGAGCAGGGCAGGGACCAGAAGGATAAGTCCTGGAGACGGAGTGGGAGGGGAAGGCAGGAGGCACACACGGGGCCTGGGTGGGGCCGGCGGCTCTGAGGAACTTTTCTGGAGTCTCCAGTGGGAGACAGTATTTCTGAGAGAAGGAATTTACTAAGCTAAGGACTTTCTGACCTCCAAGGTGGGAGGACTGGGCCTGCAGGGCAGTAAGATTAGGGCAAGAGGAAGGGCCCTGGGGCATCTCAGTTCCTTTGAAGACAGGTGGCATGGACTGGAGGGAAAGGCCCTGCTGCGTATGTTGGGGGATGGACAAAAGTTAGTCTAAAAGCATTAACTTCCCCCCGACTCTTACTGAGTACCAGCCACTTCTGAGATCTCTACCTGGTCTAACTCATTTGGTTCTCACAATCACCGCAGGAGGTAGGTATTTTCATCATTTCCCATTTTACAGATGAGGACACTGAGACGCGGAGGGGTTAAGTCCTTGCTGTGTTGGAAATCCAGATGGTGCCCAAGAATCTGTAAGGAAATTAGGCACAAAACTTAACAGAGAGCCCTTCAAATCCATCCATTCATTCATTCATTCATTCATTCATTCATTCATTCAATTGATGTTGAGTCAGCTGGCTCTGTGTGCTAGGTGCCACCCAAAATAGGTGCCATGTACCCAAAAGGCGTTCATGATCTACCGAAAGTCCTCCCAGTGATTCTCTGTGGTAGGTTTCCCACTTTACTGATGAGGAAACTGAGGCCCTGAGAGGTTACCTAATAGCTCAAAGTTATGTAATAATAGATCACGATCACAGAGCAAGTAGGTAGCAGAACTAGAATTTGTACCGGAGTCAGCGTGACTCTTTGGGCCAGAAGAAGAGCTCTGGTTCTTAGGGAAGACAGGCCCACAAAATCAACTAGGATTGTGCAAGAAAACAGAAGGCAGAGGATGTTTCTAAAAGAAACCAAGGGACTTTCCTGCTTTCCTCCTTTCCTATTTATGCTCCGCTCTCTGGAAGCAACCTTGCCAGGAGGGGGTGCTCTGCTTAGCCAGGAAAAACTATAGGAGGCAGCTGAGGTAGGGAGGAGCAGGAATTAACCAAATGAAGCTGTTGATGGAGCAGGACGGAGTTTGTTCAGCACTTTGCTCCTTCTCCTCTCTGCCCTTTCTCTCCCAGGATGCCCTCTGACTTCAGCTACAGGGCTTGGCTGCTTTTGTCACCCTTGTGCATCTCCTGAGCCACCTGCTTCCAGCTCTGTCCTCCTCCTCCCTCGGGAGCAGGCAATACCTGGTCCCACAGCTTATCACACCAGGTGACTTCCCTGCCTTCTGAGAACTTTATGGCCCACCTCCCCTGAGGGCTGTCCCCCTACTGGTTTCCTGGAGTGGAATTCCCCCCAAGGGAGTAGCACTAATTACAACAGGATTGGGCCTTGGGAAGGTTTAAGACTTGGGGTGAAAGGTGACCTGGGAGAGGGGCAGGAATGGCTTAGTCTGAAGGTGATGGGGACCAAGAGTAGGGGAGGGGACATGGGGAGGAGAGGCATTCTCTTCTCCAGACCTCACCAGAGGCACCTAGAAGTCCTTCACCTTCTCTCTAGCCCTCAGGCAAGAAGACCCACGGCTACTTTGGGCTAGGTGTGGGCGAACCTGCCTTGGGCCCCAAGATTAATAGCCCAATTCTGGCACTCTTTCAGCCATATCCCCCTCCCCAAGAGTGAGTATACCATGAAGCTAAGGGGGACTTGGCACAGTCTCTTTTCTAGACCCCAGAACCCCAGAATTCCCTGCCGAAGAAGTCCTGAACCTGTGTCAGGGTCTACACAGGCTTTTCCCTTTACTCCATCCTCCCAGGCTGGGCGCACTAAAAGCCCTAGGCCCCAGGGTGGCTTTTTGGGTGGAAAGTGAAGGGGGGGGGAGGTCAGGGGAAACAATGGACCTTGGACAGTGGCTAGGACATCTAAACCCATGTGTATATGCTCCCTTTCCTGGTACAGGACACAGAAGAGAGAGTTCCAGAGGCTAGGGCCTCCACTTATGCTCCTGCCCTGGCTGACCCCCTCCCCCATCAGCACTCCTACCCTACCTCCTGGAACCCCCAAACCCCAGGAGATGCTTATGTCCTTATGTCCTTTTGCTCTGCTTTGGAGAAAAAGAGACCCAAGTGAAGTAGAAGGTGAGGAGGTCCCCCTGGCAGCCATCCTGCTACAGTCCCACCTTCAATATGTGTTTTTTTGGGGGAGGAGAGGGTACATTATAAGTAAGGTTTCAGTTCATCTCAGACTTGAAGAAAGAAGGCAAGGGCTCTCTTTTGCCTCCCCTCTCCGGTATGCTCAGAGTTGGTGGTCCTAATGGGATCTGGTAAACGACAGCTTCTAAGAGGTGACATCATCTTACCTTAAATGGTCCCCTGGCCTCTCCCAAGACCACTCCCTGCTCTTCCCAAGAATGTTCTCAGTTCCTTAGTTCCCATTTCCAAGGGAGCAGATGCCCTAGCCACCTTCTCTTCCTCACCCCCCTCCCTAGGGGTCCCTAAGCTATGTGGCCCTCACCACTCAGGGCTCAGGGGGGCCTGGCAGAGATGGAGGGGAGGCAAGCCCAAGGCAACTCCAGGACTTCACCAGGGAGGGTGTGTGTGTAAATCTGGCCTCATCCCCTTTTCCCCCAGCCTGCTGTCAGCTGGCCAGTCCCATCCCTAGAGCAAAAGTGCTTCCATGCGGGAGGGAGGGAAGCCTGCTTGGTGGGAGAAAGATGAAGCTGGTCCCCCCGCGTGTCAGTGAACAAATTGGGCCAATTTGGTGTGATTAGTGAAGAATTCACATCTGGCCAGCAGAGTCCTCCCCCCCAGCCCAGCCCAGCCTGGCTCCTGCTCCCCATTAGAAGCTATTTTCTCTGACGGCTCCATTTGTCTCTGTAGTGGGGGATTTGACAGCTCCCTGGCCAGACTGGGGGGCCTGGCTCTGAGTGAGAGGCCCAAGGCCAGGCGGCTTGCCCACCCCCTTGACCTGCTGCCATGAGGGATGCCATGCTGCAAACGGCCAAGCACCTGTATGCCCCCTCTCTCTGCTGTGTCAAGTGTGTGTGTGTGTAGACCCATAGTTGGGTGGGGCCTGGGGAACAGCATTTTTCTAAGCTTTCCCACCAGGTCTCCCTTGGACTTGGCGTTCTTATCTTGCACTGTGATGGTTATGCTTAGAGATCAACAGAGACCTGTGTGCTTGTGAGTGGTGGTGGGGGAGGCATGGGACTGGTGTTGCCTCAAAGAACACAGCTAGGCATTTTACTGGTGTAAGAGAGGGCCTGCCCCACTTCCGTCACCCCTTCCCTGCCCCTCCTGGAGACCCACTGCTGCAGCTACCCCAGGAACCAGGAATGCCTGTGGGATGAGTGTTGCACAGCTGGAAGGCTGGGCCTCAGAAGTGGCTTCAAGGTAGTGCCACTGGGGGGGTGTGGCCTTCAAGGCCTTGGGTCTTCCTCCCCCAGCACGACCCCAGGTTGCCTGTGTCAAAGGCAATTTGGGGCTATTTAAAGGAGCCTGACCTAGAGGTCACCTGGGCAAATCTCTTCCCTGGGGAATTACCACCAGATGGCAAGCTGGATCTTGTCTCCTGGAAGGTTCTCCCTAGCTGCATGGGGGTGCCAGGGCTCTGCTGTTGCCTGCAGAGCCCTGGCACCCTCAGGCAGCTAGGGGACAGGGTCCAGGACCTCAGTCCTTGGAGGAGAATTCTCCTGGAAGAGGAGTAACTAGGGGAAGTGGTCCTAGCCTTCAGTAGGAGATGGAGGGGTGCTGCTTTTCATTGTGATGTCATATAGTTTTGGGGGTAGGCAGTGGAAACTTCTCAGGCCTTCAGCATTTGTGTCCATTGCTGCATGGATATCTAAAGAAAACCAGACGGAGAGAAGGGAAACAGTCATCTGTGATCCCTCCAATCTCTAAACCTGCCCTGAGAAAGGGTGACCAACTGTCCTGCTTTGCCCCAGACTAAGAGGCTTCCTGGGATGAGGGACTTTCAGTGCTAACGCCAGAACAGTACTGGGCAAAGTGAGATGCTGGTCACCCAACCCAAGTATGAGCCCCAGAGGGTTGGGGGAGAAACCAGTTATTTTGAGGTCTGCTGCCTGATTTCTTATTCGATTTTATTACATCCTTACCTAATTTTATCCTAATGTCTTATTATTATTTGTAGGTTCCTCAGCCTTCTTTTCAAGGTAATAATGCCTGGAAGGATATTCTGATTTGGAGGATCAGTGGGGCTGGGGATGGTAGCTTGGTTATTCATCTCATTCATGCTGAGAACCACAGGCTTGGGGTGTGATCACAGCAGCCAAGCTGGCCAGCTCTTCCAAGGGCCACAACCACCCAACACCCATTTCTAATGAACACATGAATCTTCAGAACATCTGCTGTATGTGGTGTCTGGAGTTATCCCATTTCAGTGATGGGAGAACTGAGATGGTGTCATTGGCCCCAGAGCAAAGCAGGGTCTCCTGGACAGACCGCCTGCCTCTGCCCCCTCACCCATCTCCTGTGGAGGCAAAGATGGATATTTTCTTGAGGTCAGGAATAAGCCCTCAGCCCCAAGTGCAGGAGAGTCTACTGCTCCTCCCCTGAAAGTGGCCTGAACCCCATTCCCCAGACATTAATTACATAATTAACTGAAGATGGAGAAGCAGGAGGAGGTCATCTGGCAGGATTCCAAAGGCAGGGAAGGACTTCAGAAAATCTAGATATTAGACTAAACCTGCACTCACAGCAGCAACTGGAGTCCAAGGAACGGAATCCAAAGAAGCGAAGAAGTAAAGGAGATGTCTGAGAGAACTTGTGGAGGAACAGGAGAGCAGTGGGCAGAGCTGTTTGGAAGGTGGGCTGCTCTGGGGCTGGCCCACATCTGTTCCTGCCCTCACCCTCTCTCCTCCACAAGCCCTTTCCCCTTCAGCCTCTCCCTCCCTCTGCTCTGCACTCTTGCTCAGGGCCCTTAGAACCCAAACAGAGTGGCAGGAAGCAAGAGCTGAGCTTGCATTTCTAATTGACCTTGAAGTGTCAGTTTGAAGGGGGACTGGAACATTCTCAGGAAGATTTTTCTGCTGGCTTCCTACTGGGTCTGATGACTCTGGGTCTACTGAGGCATTTGGGAGCTGCGGAATTTAGGGTTAGGTTGCCCAGCTCCCTTTTCTGGGTGGGCCTAAATGCCCCTTTCCCAGAAGGCTTGAGTGGATAAGCGGACCCTGGGGAGGTCTGTCTCCCAGGGGGCAGTGCTTTGCACACTAATCTGGTGGAGTGGTGCTGGGCTTTGGGCTGGGCTCCACTTTGGGGGCCAGCTCTTCTTTCGGATGGGGATCTCTCTGTGAAGCTTCTCTCTAGTCCTGCTGGCCTTCTTGGAGAACCCCCAGGCCTGGGGGTGGAGGGAGGCCTGGGAGTTTCAACCACCTTGTTAGAGAGAAGGACACAATGCCCTCCCCACACTTGGTGTCCTTCTTGGGGGAGCCTGAGGTGGAGTGCTGGCCTGTTTACACCCTGCTTCAGTTTGCTTCAAGCCAAAGGCAACTTCCTGTTTCCACCAACAGGCTCCAGGAGAGATCAAAGCAAGGGTAGGTGAGTTCAGGGAAGAGGAATTGAGGACGGCTGGTAATGGGAGGGTTGCAACTTATGTGGAGAACTGGAGCAGGGGAGGACACAGGGTCCAGAGGCCCAATTCCCAGAGCCCTGGCTTAGCTCTGGCTGTGCCTGTCGGATCCCAACCCCTCCTTCAGGAAGCCCAGACCATCTCTCCATCCCTGAATCCTGGCCTCGCTGGGAAGGCTGCATCTCGTCCTTCTCTGTCCCCCAGCAGGGTTCTCGTAGTCCCCCTCCTAGCACAGGGCTCCCTGCAGAGCACGGGCCACAGCAACAGGAGAGGAGACGCGGGTGCCCTGGGCACTCCCCTCCCGGCGACTGGCCCCCACCTCTGCGAGGCGGGCCTGGCGAGAGGCCGGGCGCCTGCGAGGGGCTCAGGCAGGCGGCGGCTGTCACTCACGCACTCACGCGGGAGGAATGCAGACGGCAGGGCTGCCCTGTGGTCACGTCTCCGCCCCACCGACGTAGGTAGGCGCCCAGGTACCCAGCCTGTGGGCCTTGGGAGCCCGCCAAGCTGCTGATGAAAGGCGCTGCAGATTAACCCTTTCTTGGCCACACCCTTCACTGCCGCCGGCTGCTGGGTGGTCGCCCACCGCGAGGGGCGAGAGGCTGGAGGAGAGGCTGTGCACCCAGGCTAAAGAGTGGGCGGCCTTGGCCTTGGAGCTCTGGCAGGGGTACCCCCCCCCCCCGCCTCCCCCCCTGACCTCAGACCTTTTGGTTCTAGGACTGACACAGCTAAGAGACAGGACTCCTGATAACAGATGACACGCCCCCTCCCCCCCCCCTTCTCCACCCGGCGCTAGCCAGCAGCTTCCAAAGCCGATGTGCCCTCTCATGGAAAGTCCCTAGAGCTCAAGGGAACTGGACAATACTCCAGAACTTCATATATTCATCCAGCACACACATTTGAAGAGCTGAGAGGATCAGCTCAGTTGTTAGACTCAGGGAAAGTGGGCTCTGAGTCCCATTTTCTCTGGTCTGTAGAATTACAGCGTCAGTAATTCAAAATGTGGGGTTATTTGTGTCTGTTTTAGCAGCAACCTACATTTGAAACCCAAGCAGAATCTCAGGCTGAAGCCGAGTATATAAATGAAACAAAGTGGAGAGTTTCTGGTTGGAGTAGGGAATGAGGTCCCCTTTCCCTGTGACCCATCTCATGAGACCACCGACCTAGGGAGGATTCCAGGGAACAGTTTGGGAAGCTCGGTGATGGAGGTACGGTGTGAGATCCTTTTCGGCTCTGACACTCTCTCTTCCTTTTATGTGCCTTTGCTGGGTGATGCAGAGACATCTCTGTTCAGTGGGGGCTTTGCCAGCAGGTATTTACTCTGTGTCCTGAGCTCACTGTGGGCTTTCTGTGATGCCCTGAGGTCTGGGCTCTGCTTCCAGGGTCTGGGGGCTGTGTCCTGTGCTCTCCATGGAGGGCCCTGCGTGGACCTTGTGATTACCTTTCAGGGTCCGTGTCCTGGGGCCTGTGCTCCCTCTCTATACTGGAGCCAATGTGTCCCCACCAACCCCTGTGTCTCCCAGCCCCTCCTCTCTTGCTTTCCCGCTAAGAGTTCCAAGAATCCAGATGTGCACAGGGTATCTGGTGCGCAGGGTGAGGAGGGCAAAGCTCTTGAAGCTAAAGCTGCCTCAGAGTTCAGATCTCTCCCTGCTCCTCGCCCCTGCCCCCCCCCAAGTGAATCTCTCAGAGATCAAAGCACTTTGTTGACCCTCCCTGAACTGGGCCAGGTCTGAGATCTCCCAGGTCTCCTCCTTCTTAGCCAGCCTCCCTGGGGAGACTCCCCCCAGCCCCCTGAGGAGTGGGAGGTGCAAGAGGGGAAGGAAGTCTGAGGTCCAGTAGGAGGCAGTGCCAAGTGGAGGCAGGAAGCCAGGCGGCCCAGTGCCCAGCTCTAACCTCCACCTGCCCACCCACTCACTCCCCAGCCGTCTCTATGAGCCTCACCAACCGGAAGTGGAGTATGCCACCCTGAAGCTGGGTTTCTCGACGGGCAGAGAACATAGTCTCTGGCTGAAGTGGGAGAATTAGGAAGTGGACCTCAGAAAGGACTCCATGCCTGACCTATATGCCGAAATACAACTCAGCTCCCTCAGAAACTGGAGCCTCGGGTATGCCTCATCTGGCTTAAAGGCGTCACCATCTTCAAGACAAGCATGACTAGAATGTCCGTCCAACGGGTCACCAAGCCCCATCCTTTCGGCAGCATTAGTGGGTCAAAGGTGCCTGCTTTTCTGTCTACTTTGATTGCTCTGGACTCAGTTGAGGCCTTTTTTTTTTTAACTAGTCCCTGAGACTATTGCAAAAATGGCTGATCTCCCTGTCTCCAGGGGGCACACCCCAAGCCCCCCCATCCCTCCTCCGCACTGCACTAAGAAGGTTCTCAGAACACAGGTTGGAACATGCCACTCTCATGCTCAAAAACCTTTGATGGCTCCCCATTGCCAGCAGGATAAAGTCTCAACGTTGCCTGGCATGATCTGGTGCCAACTTATTTTGCCAGCCTGGGCCCCCACCATGTACCTTACCCCCTTCAACTCCAGCCACATCCAGTGGCTTGTTTTACCCTGACCCTGCCGTGCACTTTCATGGCCGACCACCTTGGCTCACAGACAAGCTTGTTCCTGGCACTTATGATGTAGTGGGGGAGAAGGATTAATCATATAATCCCATAAATAAATATATCCTTACAAACTGATAAGTTCAGGTGTCTTTAGGAACTCAAGAAGTTACAGTGAGGGTGGGATACATGTAGGCGAGAGACTCAGAGGCTTCTAGGCAGAAGAGGCACTTCGGGGTATTAGATTCCAGGTACGTTTTGCATTACCCTTTTGAATGCTTTGGGAGGTTATCTTTGATCTTTTGTCAGTACGAATTTCCCTGTCCCGCACACCCAGATTTCTTGTCATCTCTGCCTAGCTTGTATTTCATTCTGCCTTGAACTGGAACCTGTCTTGTATGTTGCAGCCCCGAGACTGAGTAACTGAGGGAGGGAGTGCCACTCACTCATGCTTAGGACACCATCATTCGGCACACAGTAGGTCTGGAACACAGGAGGCCTTTAGTAAAAGTGTTTTTATTTTTGAGGAGGGATGCAGAGACTTCTGCATTGAATGTGCATGGAAGTAGACCTTAAAACAGGAGACATTTTCTGACAGGTATTCAGCGAGGTTTGGCACAGAAGCGACTGGTGGGAGAGATGGTTTTATAGTCATCTCCAAAGCTCTGTGCCCTCCCTATCTAAATAACTCCCAACCAGTACTTCCCAACGTGCCTCACAATCCTCCCGGTTCTGGCCTAGGAAGCAGCATTCCATTTGGCCCAGCCCCCTCCCCAACCTTCTAACCCTCCAACCGCCATGATCCACGTTAGGATAGAGTGGGGAATGATGGGGAGGGCTCTCTTTTCTTACCGGAGGAGGGGTGCTGGCATCAGAAGCCATGGGTATCATCATCTGGGCTTCTTTCGCCATCCTCCATGGTGCCCACGACCCGGGAGCACACCCCCTGCAGGCTGCCCTGCTGGCCTGATGGAAGGTCTGGGGGAGGAAGGCGCCCCACCACTAAATGCCAACCAGTTCCTTCGCCCTCCAGCTACTTGGGGGCAGAGCACAGAAGGGGTGAGCCTGCCTGGCTTTGAGGAGGGGAGGGAATGATTTGGGAAGAACCCTAATCTCGAGCCTGCCTCTGCACACACACTGCCCTTCCCCCCAACACAGCCATTTCCAGATCACAGGGCAGCAGGCAATTTCCCAGGTTTTCCAGTTCCCTCGAGCTTCCCCAGGGACTTTCCCATCAGTGGTGAACTTTGGATCTGAGCAAGGAATGGAGTAAGGCTGTTGAAACCATAAAGGTGCCAGCTGACCCATCAAATCCCAGCCCAGGCCCCAAAAGCCCAGGTTCTTTGGGTAAGCTCCACCTTCATGAATCCTGAGGTCTCATGGTGAGGATCCATCCTCTGCCTCAAGGAATTCCCCAGCCTGAGGGTGGAAACCCAGCTCCTGTTGTTAGGCTGCTCCCAGAGTGCTGGGGGCACAGGATGAAACCAGGACATAGAGCTTAGCCTGTCCATGTGGGCCATCAGTGGAGGTGCCCGGCAGGCTGCCCAGATTCGGCCTGCTCGCTCACTTCATTCCTTTCCTCTGAGGAGCTGTATCTGGTAGTCTTACTGCACCTTTTTTTTTTTTTTTTTTTTTTGGCTGCGTTGTCCAGGTGACTAGTGCTGCTGGCAGTACAGGTGGCAGCTGGCCGGTGGGGAGAGCGAGGGAGGAGGAATGTGCCCGGGGCCAAGCATGAGGCCACTGGACAGTCCCAGCAACTCACCCCCTCCCTGTAACCTGCTCACCCCTCTGCCTGCCCACCACAGTCCTGGTCCCTATGCCAGGGGTCAGGTAGCCATTCCAGGCAGGAGACTTGGCCTCCAGACATAAGGGGCATCTTGTGGGGCATTAGTCATTACTGCAACTGACATTTTAGGAACACTAACCCTGAGCTGGCTTATTTAATCCTCACAGTTAAGTTTTGTATTACTCCCATTATACAGGTAGGAAAACCAAGACTCAGGACAATGGAGTTTCTGATACAAGTTATCTTGTGCAGCCTGACATGGAGAAGCAGTGGATGGGGCTCAGAGGAGGAGGCTGTCTTATGGATCCACAGCTCCTGTGAGGTGGAGATCCATCAAAGGTCCTTTTCAGCCCAAGATGGAATATCCCCCTGCAGTGAGAAGGATTAGAAGTGGGCTGTGAGGGGCACAGAGGGGCAGCAGGCCAGCACCCCACCGCATGCCAGCGACCCTGCACTGAACCACCTCTGGCCACCTCCTTCCCTCACCTTTCCTGAAGCTGAGGAAGCAGGTGGAGAGATGGTAGGGCCCAGAGGCCCTGATCTCAGCAGACAGCTTACTGTTCCCCCAATCCCGTGCATGATGGCCCAGGTGTTCCACTCTCACAGGCTCGGGGCAGATTCCCTGAAACCATCCCCCCCCACACACACACACCCATGTGCCTCGTGGTCCTCTCCCTGGTGGTGCCTCAGAACATGGCCAAGGGCCCAGACCAGTGAGACGGGGACAGCCTCCCCAGCTTTGCTCTGATCTTGCTGTTCCCTCTCTCCCTCTGTTCCCTCCCCACCAGCTTCCCTCCCAAACACTCAGTCATTCATTCCCCAGACCACCTACAAACCACCCATTTGCCTGGACCACACAGCTCCTCTGCCCAGCTCAGCTCCTGGGGATAATGGCTGCTCCCCCACCCCCATCCTTCCAGGACCCACCCCCAAGCCTAATTACCACCTTGGCACCTCCGGGCAGGGGGGGAGCAATGACCTCTGTTTATGCTTGGCAATCTCTTGGAAACAGGAGGCCTGCTTTCCTCTGGACATCAAGAGGCAGGAGCAAATTAGAGACCCTCAACTGAGCCCCCTCTGGGCCCTCCCACCCCACCACTCCGTCTCTGGGCCCAGGGTACAGGGACAGGGCAAGAAGGCAAGATGGTGGAGCCCCCTGTTTATTTCTCCATCCTCCTGGGCACAGTGAGGCGATAGAGGATGAGTAGACCCACACTGCCCTCAGGTGCAGGGTCAGGAAGGACACCCCAGAAGGAGCACTGGACCGGGAGTCGGAAGACAACATGTTAGTTCTGTGCCCTGACTGCTAGCACTCTCCCTCCCTCTCCACCTGTTTGGGCCTCAGTTTCCTAGTGTGCGAAAGAGACGAGACACCTGGTCTCCGTGGTCTCAAAGGGCTGTCCCGGCGTGGGGCCTTGAGCCCCAGGCAGGTGACTGAGAGGTGCTGACCGAGGGTCTGCACTGCTGAGGGAGCCCTGACCATGTAAAAGAGCAGAGAGAACTGAAGTGGGTGGAGGAGGCTGCCGAGGAGGGCAGGTGGCCGGGACAGGGAGGCAGCACTGGGTCCACCTGACACCTGTCAACATTGGTTGGGAGGCGGCATTGGGCACGATGCCAGGTAAGGAATGCAGAAGGCAGGAAGTCCTCACAGGCTTCTGGAGCTGGTGTGCTCTGCCCAGCAGCCCACCCACCACCCCGCCCTCCCCCCACTCACACACAGCAGCAAGATGGGGGCAAGGGAGGGCCTCCCTAAAGTGGTTTCTGATCCTGGCGGGAGCCCTCTGCCTTTCCCTCTGAAATGTCTACACTCACCTAAGTCCTATGACAGCTCCATGAGGGCAGGGACCTGTCTATTCCAGGGCCCAGCATGGGCTGTGGCTTAGAGGAGGTGCCCAATAAACGTGAGATGAGTGCATGGGGGAAGGAACAGCTGGGGGAGACTGAGCTTACCTGTGGTTCCAGGGCTTAGGGTTGGCAGGGAGAGGGCAGAGCAGTGGGTGGGGGTGGGGGTGGCGGGTTCCCCCTCACTGGCAGAACTGAGCCAGGCCTAGGCCCTGGGGGCCAGGGCCACCAGGACTGGGCCAGGGCGGATGAGGTGGTCTCTGTGGGGTCTCTCTCAGGATCCCTCCTTCCCCCATAATTACTACTGATTAGCTTCACCACAACAACCAGGCTGGAAAGAGAGGGGTGTTTGGGACATGATGGGGAGGAAACAAGGTGGAGCAGAGCACTTAGGACAAGCCAGGGCCCCCAGCTGAGCTCCCTCCCCACAACTACACACACACACACACACACACACACACACACACACACCCATCCATCTGGAAAATTCCAACAGAGCCCCATCTACACAGGCCTGAGAACAGCAGTGCTTCGGGAAAATCAGGCCCTGTTTGCAACTCACCCTTGCGTATTAACTCAAAATGCTCCTCCTGAGTTCCTGGGAGGAAGGGTGGATGGAGATAGCTTTCAGGCAGAGGGGAGCAGGGAACGGAATAAGCACTTGAGGCCAGAGGGAGCTTTGTCAGGCAAGTCACGTCCACAGTCACAACTCAGGGCCCAACCTGGAGAAGTCCCTGGAGCCCCCTTGCTCAGAAAAGTACTCAGAAAAGTCTTCCTGGTGTTCACTTCCTCTTCCTGTCTGATCTGTGCTAAGCTGAGGGGTCTGCAGAGAGATGTGCAGGGACGAAAGCCCTCACCCATTCTTCTGGAGACAATCTATGTATGTTAGGACCTCCTCTGGAAGCTGGGGCAGCACAGCATGTAGAAGGTGTCCCCTCCTTTCCTGACTGTTCTAGGGCAGAGAGCTGGGAGACAGGCACTTGTGGACCGGGGAAAGAAGAAAGGTGGAACATGCCTGCTTCCTCCAGAGCGCCATCTTTGGAGAAACTACTATTATGTAATCACTGGTAGTATTAGCTAACACTTAAAAAAGAAACTTACTCTAGGTCTGAGCACCAGGCTTCATGCTTTACAAACACTCCTTCACTGGCTCACTGTTTTTTAGGGACCCTCCCCCCAACACCTGCTATGAGAGATCTCCCCAGTTTGATGGTGGAAGCACTGCCCAATACCTCCCTTCATAAGACCCTAAAGAGAACCAACTCCTACCTTCCGCAGACCCTAGTCTGGTGGGGGAGACACAATGTACAAACAGAACGGGCACTCCTGACCGGGTCTCCTTCCCGAGTACCCCCTTCCCCAAAATAAAGCTGGGTGTTTAGAGTTGCCAGGGACCACGAGGCAGCATCAGTTTGGAGAAGGCACGCAGGCTTCCCGGAGGAGCGGCTCCCTAGAGGCGGTGGGCTGCCTGGAGGAGGCAGCAGGGCCTGGCTGGGCACGCGGAGGAGGCCGCCCCAGCGGCGCTCCCACGACCTGGGCAAGACCGTCTGGGCGCCGTCTCCGGTCTCGGGGCTTGCGGTTGGGGCACCGCGGGGCCGTGTTTGAGCCGGTCAGCTCCCCGCGGAAATTACAGGGGCGCTCAGAGCTGCGGTCTCGCCCCTCCTCCCCCATCCCGGGGCAGCACCCGCTGGTTGGAGGCGTTTAAATTGAAAGCAGCTTTGGGGAGGGGGGGAGACGCGGGCCACTGAGCAAGAGGAGGGGGCGCCAGGCACAGTGACCCCATTGTCTGCGCCCGCTGAGGGGCGGAACCTTGCGGTGAGCGTGGCGCCCCCTCCCCTTGCTCCAGCCCTGCACGCTCCCAGCCGGTTCCCACGCTGCCCACTGGCCACGTCCCCTCGCCCTTCTCCACCTGGATCTCTTTCTCTCTCCTCTAGTAGAATATGCACACACTTCCTCCAGGAGGCCTTCCTAGACTAACAAACACTGATGGTCCCTGCGTCTCTGAGTCACAGAAGGTCAGGAAATTAAGGTTGAGTTCTCTAAATGGCCTTGCTGACCTTGGGCAAGTCTCCCTTCTCTGCGCCAGAGTATCCGCTGTAAAAATGTATTATAGATACTTAACCCTCTCTGCCTACCTCTTAGTTATTTTGAAGATGATTTGAACCAATGTATGGGAAAGTGGTATGAAAGCTATAAAGCGCTGCAAACATCTGAGGAATAATATATACCAAGAATAACTTCCCCACCTGCTACTTTTCACTGCGCAGGTGCGTTTGTACACAGGCACAGTGGTGCTGGAAATCTAGCCTGCTGAGGATGGGGTGGGAGGGAAGGTAACCTGCCAACAGTGGAGCAGGGAAATCATGGTGGACTTCTTGGAGGAGGGGAGTGTGGAATGGGACTAAGAAGGAGGGAATACTGGAAAAAGGAGAGTGATGTCGCTGCCTCTGGGGAAAAGTTCAGGAGGATAGGCAGGAACCAGGAACGAGGAGGGGCTCTATGGAATGAAAGGTCCTGCCTGGGGGCTGCAGCCAGAGAGGAGAAATGGCCTGAGGAGAGCATCTGTTTGCCCAGTTAGCAGGTGGCATGTCTCTTGGGAAGGCAGATTGGTGGCAAAGCCTGGTGCAGCCAGGGATGGTGGGTGGGGGCCATGCCTCTTACCCTGGAAAAATGTGGTGAGCTCCCCTTGGCCCCTTCCTGGTTCTTTTTCTTGAGGCCTTTGGACACCCAGAGGCTGGTCCCTGGGCTCCGGGCACCAGGTGCAGGGAGCTTGGCTTGTTTCCTTTGCTTCCAGCAGCGGAAGGTGGTTTGCTAGGCCTGGTGCCCAGGGATGTGCCCACTTGCTCCACACCTGGCAGAGCCACATTTCTGCTCTTCTTGGAGGTCCCTAGTGTGCAGTCAGGTATGGGGGTAAAGTCCATGGAACCAGGTCGCTGTGATGGGCACCTGACACATACACACTTGGTGGCAAGATGGAGAGTTGAGCCTGGCCAGAGGGAAAAAGAATCTGTAAGGGCTCCAGGAAGACGAGACTGAGGAGCAGGCCTGGAAAGGAGGGAAAGAAGAGGGTGAGGCCAGGGAGGAGGGAGGGCAGAGGGCTGGGCCAGGTGTTTCCACCAGGGGAGTCAGGCTGTCAGACAGAGTGCCTTCCTGGTCCTACCCCATCTCTCATACCCGCTGTGGGCCCCAGCCTCTCTCCTCCAGAGCCCAAAGCTGCTCAAAGGCCTACAACAGAGAGGGCTTTGATCTGGCAAGTGGAATGAGATCCACAAGTGAGCTTTGGGGCACAGACTGGGCGGGGGGGGGTTTGCTCAGGAGCTCTGCCTGTCCTCTCTTAGCTCCTCCCCTGGCCTAAGCAGTTGCTGAATCCACCTATCCAGGCTAGCTCATTCATGCACCATCCCCATAGGTCCTGTGCTCATGCCAGGTGGGCACAGGGCAGGGATGCCGTGGGAAAAGAATGAGCGAGCCCAGTCAGGGGTGGTGAGCACGCAGAGTGACCTGACTGGTGAAGGCTAGGCCACCCCAGCTGGCCAGGCTCAAGGAACCTCCCTGACCGCAGGCCTGGGACCCACTGAACAAAGCCTTTCCTAGGGACAGGGTCCTGAAGCTTCCTAGATACCACACTCTGCATCAGCAGTCAAATACTAACGGACTCCACTCCCCATCCAGGCCAAGGGCAAGCCCTCTAAGGGTTTTCTCCTGGTCCCTTTCCTTCCTACCCCTCCAGCCCTCCCATCTTCATGCCCCCACCCCCTCAGAGCTCCAGACTGGCTTCTGCACATACTGCATACTCATTGGTCAATGAATGAGATTTTCCCAAGCCCACCTCTTGCAGGAAGCCCACCAGGTTGAGCAGGGATGGGGAAGGGAGGACTCAGACCCCTTCAGGCCTTGGCCCTCAGCCCCCACAATGGCCCAGGCCTGAAAGAGGCAATATCTAGTTTTATCCTTGCCCACCCTGCCCAGCCCCAGGGTCCTCAGGGTCAGGGCTTTGAGCAGTGCGGGGAGGATACTGAGGCTGAGGCCTCTCCAAGCCTGGGACCACAGCTGACAGGCTCAAGATGGGGTTGGGGGTGACTCTCCTAGTTCAAACACTTTCTTGGAGCCAGGGGTGGAACTTCTGGGAGTGTGAGTGGGATAGAAAGAGGCTTACTCACCCATCTGGGTCTCCCTGTCATCAAAATGCCCGTGGACAACTATCCCAGAGGAGTCCTTGCCCTCAGGAACTCAGGTCTGATGCTTCCAGAAAGGGCAGCTGGAGGAGGGGGCCCAGAAGGGAAGAAGGGGAGTTGCCCCAGATGATCTCCGAGGCTCCTTCTGAGCCACGACTCTGCAGTCCTATGATCCTAAGAGTCTCGGAGCCTGAGGTGTTGTGGTCCCAAAATTCCGGGGTTGTAACAATTGCCATCATAATGATGGTGCCAGTCACTGCTACAGAGCTTTCCATGCACCATCTCCCTGGACAGGGAGCCCAACCCCGTCTGACCAACTTTAGAGCCTGCTTGCTAAGCTGCTTCACTGCAGTTTTTGTGACCCTAAACCCTCTCCATTGGGTCTGTGATTCAACAAATCACCAAGTCCTGACTAGTATCCCAGGTGGTGGGTGGATCCTGGCAGGGGAGGCTGAGGGCAATAGTTCTGTCCTCTGATGGGTAGGTTCCTAGAGGAGAAAAATGGACCAGAGAAGGCAGAAGTGGGGAGGGGAAGAGGGTATTTCAAAATGGTTAGGAGGTAAGGCCATCTTGTACAGCGGGGTGGGCACTTCGAGGGAAATGAGCTTGTTTGAGACTAGGGGACCGGAAGGACCAAAGAGGGCAGGACAGAGGAAGGGAGCCTAGTCTGGCTGCATTCCCCTCCTCCACCAGCCATGGGCCCAGTGTCTGAAGACCCGGACCCCCAGAAGCAAGTAGGCCTGTGCCTGGAAAGCCTCCTGTTTCTGTACCCCACTCCCAGCTGCTCAGCGCTCTGCTCCAGGCTGCAGGCCACTTTCAGCTGAACCCCTAGGGGAAGGGCCCATTGATCTCCCCCAGGGCAGGTTAACAGCAAACAGCTGGAGAAGAACATCTGCTCTTCTCCTAGTGGAGGCCTATCCTTGCTGTCCCAAAGGGATGGAACCTGCAGACATCTTCCCTCCCCGCTAAGGAGACAGGGCTATCTTTGCAGGCATCCGAGGAGGCTGAACAGAGAGAACAGAGAAAGTAAACACTTATCCAGTGCTAGCCTTCTGGTAAGTGGGGACACCTTCATTTTGAGGAGGGGAAACTGTGACCTAGGCAGGTGTGGATACTTGGCCAAAGTCCCACAAAAAGACTGCATGCTGGTTGGTCTGGCCCCCAAATCCAGCTTTTTGCTGGCTTCGGGGTGCTAGGGGATGTGCCCCTAGCAGGTGTGTTCTGTCCCCATTTCCACCCCTCCCCACCCCTCTGCCCTACCCCTGGCCCATGAATTTGCCCATGAAGAAGCTGTGGGGTTGACTGGGCCCTGCCCCAAGGCAGGGCAGATAGCAAGACTGCTGGGCTCTTCAGCAACCCCCCTGCAGGCCCACTTCCCATTTCTTGTTGGTATGGCAGCCCTTCGGCTGGCTGGTAGGCATGGCTGACCTCCACCGAGGGCCATATCAGGCACGGGGCTAAGCATTCTAGCAGCTGACATGTTGTTAATCCCCTTGACAGCCTATGAGATAGGTCCTGTTACTCGCTCCATTTTACAGATGAGGAAACTGAGGCTCAGAAAGATGAAGTAATGCTCAAGATCACACAGCTGTAAACAGCAGAGGTGCTATTTATATCCAGAATTCTCTCTCAAAACCTCTATACCCCTCCCTTTGGTGATGCAATTGCTAGGGGTGTGACTTTCCATCTCCCCTAATTGAGATTCTGCTGGATTGGAAGAGCAAACCCTCTCTTACCTGCCCTCTGGCCTCTATGAAAAGGATCAGCCTGGGGATCTCCAACTAAGAGTTGAGGCCATCGCTCCGAGCCCAGGGTGCTGGGCTGCAGGAGGAAATCGGACAAGTTGTGAATCCCGTTTCCCCTCTGCTCACCTCTGTTGCAAATTGCAGATCAGCTCCCTCCAGGGTCAGGAGGAAATGACTTGTGGGGTACCTGGTGTTTGGAGAGTGTATAAAGATACAGGCTCACATCCTGCTACTTGCTTGCCGTGAGATCTTGGGTAAATTATTTCTCCGTGCCTCAGTGTTGTCATCATAAAATGTGGAAATAAGAGTAGCAGGCTCTTAGGGATAATGAGAAGATTGAGTTGGAAAGAGTTTGCCGAGTTTGGAACAGTGCCTGGCACACAGGAAATGCTATTGCTATTATTATTAGTTGGAGAATCAGGAGGAGACTGTTTAAAAGGAGAGGCCAGGAAATATGGGCAAGTCTATAAAAAGGACATATTTGATTTTTGTGGGGGGGTGGGGAGTGAGTGTCTAGGTTACCTAATTTTCAAGGCCAAGGGTTCCTGAGAGGGAAGGAAAGGGTGGATGGTTTCCAGGTGACATTCCTCCCTTCCCACCCCCATCCCCAGGAGGATAAAAATTCCTCACTGGTTTCTGTGCTTTCATGTGGAGCCTGCCAAGCCCTGGCCAGCATTCCTCTGCCCCTCCTGCTGGTTGGGGGCTGGTAGAGGGGGTCATTAGCCCCTTTTACAGCTGTGTAAAGTGTGAGGGTAGACGCCTGTACCTGAGGTCCCAGCTGGGAGCTGCTTGAAGCTTGAAGCCTGTGGCCTACCCTCTGGCAGAGGGGCTTTGAGGCTGAGGCAAAGGGGAGGAAGCCCATCTAGGTAGGTGTTCCGGGAACAGCCCCATACCAGTGCCTACAGTACGTGCTGACGCCTGTGATGGGAACCCGGAAGATCAGCTCTGGTCATTTCCCTTCCTCCATCCCCATCTTGACAGCCCCTGGACACAGGGTTCCATGTGGACAGCAGGGGCCATGCAGTATTACCCAAGGGACATAAACCTCTGCGCTGTCCCTGCAGCTCCCAGGCTCCTGGGGGGCAGATACGACCTAGAGAGACATCCAATCCAACTGGTTAGAGCTGCAGAGCCAGGGAAGATGGAGGAGAAAGCTGCATGGGTAGAGCAGTATGGGCAGGCTTCCTGGAGGAGAGGGTTGAAAAGGTCAGGGCCCGGAAAGGGAGGGTCAGGGCTGGAGCTACAAGGCTCGGTGTGAGGGACATGGGGACCTGCTCTTTTATCCCTGTGCCTCAATGCACGTGTGTTCTGCATCCATCCATCCGTCCATCCATCCTTTGACCCATTTTATATTTACTTGACTGAGCAGGGACTGCAGAAGCCCTTTCCCCATCAGCTGGAGCTGTCCCACTAAACGATGGGCTAAATGACAGGTAGGGAGCTTCACAGAAGTTTTTATAGCACCTATTGCAGGAAGGAGCCCTGCACAGGGTGGGGGGCCTTCATATTGATGGGTTGCAGTGTCTTCCAAGGTGTCTGTCCTGCTTGGGAGTGCTATGAGGTCCTCTGCCTCCAGTTTTGCCCTCTAAGAGCCTGGAGCTTTGGCCTCCGGCCAGCTGCTTCACCCATTTCTGCTGCTCCTTCCCTGCCATCTCCAACTCGCCCCTCCTCCCTGCTTGGGCCTGGCCCCACTGCGGCCCCTGTGGACTTTCATGTCCCTTCTCCCAAGCCTGCCTACCTCTGGCCTGGCCTGTTTGCTACAGCCGGGGCTATCTCTGAAGGACCTTGCTGTAAGTGTGGACCTCCTTGCTCAAAAGCCTTTCGTGGCTCCCCATTGCCTGTAGCAAAACAACCACCTGCCTTTTTCAGAATAGGCTCCAGGCTCTCACCCTCACACATTACATTTGCTCCACCTATAGTGCCCTCCTTACCCCTTGCCACCAACTTGCTTGGAAAAGAACTACACTTCCAGTCTAGGCTCAGAAACAGCTTCTTTGATGAAGGTTCTAGCTGGTGTCCCTGCCAAGGCAGTGATTGAGCTCCTGGGATGGTTTCCTTGAGGGCAGGGCCCCTCTGTTCATATTTGTATCCCCAGCACCCAGTAGGCGCTCAACAAATGTAACCGGGCAGTTGAAGGAGTCAGTGAGTGAGGGAATCTCATCCTTGTGCATTGAAGACTCCCAGAATCCCATCACTGCTTGCCAGACTCTTCCCCACCTGTTGAGGGCATCTCAGAGCCTCTCCATCATTACTGCCTCCCCCAGAGCCCTCCCCTGGGAAGCCCCACTCTTTCCTGTGCCCCCTCCTCTCTCCTGCTTGTCATCCTGTGTCCAGTGACTGCTCCCATTGAGCTACAGGCTTCTCAAGGCCGGGAACCGAGTCTGCCTTCATGTTGATGGGTTGTCATTAATGTTGATAGAAGCTCTAATGCTCTAAACACTTTCACCAACACCCTCTTCAAAATTAATGCAGTGCAGTTTCTGAGCTCCTGTAGCTAGCGTGCGCTGGGCACGGTCCTAGGCTGGGGGCACAGCTGTGGGGCCTCATCGTCCTGTGGGGGAGGCAGACGTAAACAAACCCACTGAGGTCAGGCCACTATGGCCTCCATCCCCACTTCAGAGCCGAGTTACTGAGTCCAGAGAGGTTGACTCTCCTGCAGGGTCACCCGGTCAGGGAGGAGGTGGCCAGGCCAGCCCCCAGGCTGCCCCTTTTCCCTTGCGGCGCAGCAGTTCTTTTACCCAGCCCAGGACCACCCAATCAGATGGGTATTCAATATAGGGATCAATCCACACTGCTGACTTTCTTTTTTAATGATAGCAAATGCAGCTTCTTATTTTGTAGGGAGTTTCGTTGACTAGGAATCCAGTAGGTGTCCCAATGAGGTGATGAGCCTTTTCTCTTTCTGGCCTGAAAAGACATTTCGAGGACAACTTATTACTCCCGGGATAAAATCAAAGTCTGGGCCACTCTTGTTCTTCCACCTGCTTCCTCTGTTGCTTCCCTCCTAAGTGGAGAGGTCTGGGCCTCATCTCTTGGGGGTCTTTTCCAACCCTGGCAGCTCCGGTGATTAGTTATAGTTTGAGTCCTTGGTAGTCCCAGGCTCCCTCTCAGAGCAGAGAAGGGCTCCATCCAAACTGGGGGGTGAATTCCCTGCCCAACCCAGGAGTCTGAAGCCAATCCCTCCTGCTGTGGCCCCCGAGAGAGATGTCCAATGGGGAATCCTCTGCCCTTGGAACCCCTGGCTCCGTCCCTGAGGTCTTGCCTGTCTTGCTGTGGAGCAGGCTCCCAGCCCCCACCAGGCTCACCTGCTTGGCTCATGTCCCGGGGGACACAGAGATGTTATCCCTGAGGGAATGGACCTCAATGGGGGCATTGTTCCCACCTTGTCCAGAGCAGAATCAAGGAGGAACAGGACAGACACTGGGAATGTCCTCGGTGCCACACAGGCTAGCTTTGTCCTCCTCCTGCCCCACCCGGCCTGCCCTCCTACCTGGCTTCCCCCGCCCCCCCCATCCTCTTTACCCCACCTAGACCACAGACCCTCTACTGTCCCCTCCTCAGGCTCCTCCATGACCTGGGGCAATGCAGCTGCCGTAGGGGTGGGGTTCAGGCTGGCCTCAGGCAGTTCTGCAGGAGCAAGCTGTCCCCTCTCCATGACACTGCTCTGCGGAGCTGGGCCTCTGCTCAGGTAGGCCCAGCCCTGCCTGCCCAACTTGTCTGGCTATGGCACCCCCATCCAGCCCTTGCCCTAGACCTGGCCCCTCCTTTCCATGTACTAGCAAATGTTGTACCAGCTCAACATTAGCGGCCCTATATGAACTTCCTGGCTGTAGTCACAACCATGGGCCCCTGGAGACAGAACAGGCTGAATATGAAAATCAGTTCCCAAGAGCTGACCCCAGAGCCAGGACTCCCGGATTCAGGTCTCAGCTCTGCTGGTAGCTGTGTGATCTTTGTGAGTCACTGCACCCCATCGGATTCGTTGGTCCCAGCTATACAATGATATTGTTGGGCCATCTTCTCCAAGTTCTTGTTGCCTGGTGTGGTTGCCTCGTGGGAAGTGGAGAGGGTGCTAGAGACTGACCCAGAGAGAAAAGAGCCCCTACCCCCAGACCTCTGCCTCTCCTTAACCTCCAGCCTGAGCTTTGTCCCCAAAGCATGAGTGACAGCTAAAGAGAGCTCATGGAAATCTGCACTGCTGCAAGTGAAACTGATCTCCAGCTCCAGCTCCAGTTTCTCCTCTGAGTGGCCCCCAGGCCTCCCTCACACCTGCTCTGGTCCCCTTTGTACGTTAGGCCAGGAGGCTAGCTGTCTTTCATCCCCCTCCTGCTCCATTCACGTCTTAAGCCTGAGGCACCACCTCCCACCTCCTGGCTGGGGCACTGATTGCTGTAGGCTGGCCAGGAGGGCACCCCAGAGCCCAGCTTTCCTCCCCCTTTCTCCCACCTGGAAAGATCACAGGGAAGGGAGATCAGGGTGAGGAGGGAAAAGGCAAGAGGGAGGCACTGTGTCTTATTGGATGCAGCAAGGAGTTCTCAATACTGGGGGCTTTGATTTGTTGCTGAAAAAGGTACAGATTCAGGAGGGCTGCTTGGAGGAGGGGCAATTTCTCACATGGATTTAGTACATGTTGAAGCCCAGCAGTGCCCAAGAGCAGGTCCTGCCCTTCCTGTCAGTACTAGTCAGAGATAGTCACTAATTTATTCAGCAAATGTTTATTGACGTTGACCCTGTATGAGGTAACATTTTAGGTTTTTGGGACTACAGCTGTAAACAAAACAAAACCCCTGTTCTTACAGGATTTATATTCCTGAGTGGAGTTGACACAAACAGGAGACAGACACAAACAGGTAAGAGGTTAGTTGGTTCTAACCACTCAGGAGAAAACTTAAAATGGATAAGGAAACAGGGAGTGATCAGGTGATAGCTTAGATGAGGAGCTCAGGAAGCCTGTCTGAGATGACGTCTGAGCAGAGAGCTGGGTGGACAGGAAGATATCTCAGGCAGAGGGAACAGTAAGTGCAAAAGTCCTGAGGTGGGGACAACTTGCCCTGTTGACAGAAGAGCAAAGAATGGAATAAGTAGAGGGGAGCGTAATAGGAGATGAGTCTGGAATCAGAACACATAGGGTCTTGTAGACTGTGGCAATTACTCTGAATTTTATTCAAAGTGATGTGGGGTAAGATAAACAGTCAGGGTGCCTTTCCTTTGGGGCCCCTGAAAGGCTCTAGCAATCCCTTCTTCCTTACTGCCTCCCAGGATTAGGGAGAAGTTAAGAGCTAAATCTGGGCTTCAGAAAGACCAAGGTTTACTCATCCTCCCGTCCGTCCGTCCGTCCATCCATCCATCCATCCATCCATCCATCCATGTGACAAACGTTTATTACATACCTACTCTGTACTTGGTTCTGCCACTTACTAGCTGGACGATCTTGGGCAAATGGCTTATTTTCTTATTTGTTAAACGGGGTCAGCAATAATTCTTCAGAGACTTGTGAGGGCTAAGTAAAAAATGTACTTAAATTGCTTTGCACATGGCTGGACACATAGTGGACGCTCATACATGGTCACTATCTGACTAGTCTCTAGTATTTACAAGCTCTCCCACACTAACCCTCAGTGACCCGCCCAAGGGAGTCTGACGGTGCAGAGAGAGTGGCCCTGCTCTGTGTTCTCAATGCTTTCCTATGCTCTTCTCTCTTTCCAAACTGCGCCTCCCCTGCCCCTGCTCTCCACCTCCTGCCCCATGTACAGTGTCAAAGCTCAACAGAACGTTCTCTCTGGGCCTCACATTCTAGTTTGTCCTCTTTACTTGTCAGCCCACTTCTGTGTGCCCCAGTCCGTGGGCCACCCACACCATACTCCTCAGAAAGGTGTTGTGCTATCTTTTGTTGGTTCCAAATGAGGGCCCAAAGGCCAGAGACAAAAACTTAACTTCTAGGGAGCAGAACCTGGGAAAAGCCCGAGCTTTGAAGCCCTCTGGAGTCAGACGTGTTGAGCAAACCTGGCTCTAGCACAGCCTTGCTGTTGATCCCTGCAAGTCACTTCATGTCTCTGGGCCTCAGTTTCTTTGTCTGTCCAAGGGAACGATAACACCTGCAGGCACAGGGTTGGTGGTGGGTTGGAAAGCGTACACATCCGGCTCCTGCGTGAAGAGCGTGCTTTGCAAGTCGCTGTTAACAGGGGAGGCGTTGGGCTGCATATACCCTCACTAAAAAGAAGGTTCTGGGCTGGGACTGGGGTGTGAATCCCGGAAATTGTATTCACATGTGTGTGTACTTTTGTCGGGGGTGAAGATCTGTAGTTTTCATCAGGTTCTGCAAGGGGTCCTGAGCCAAAAACATGAGGACAGGAGGATGACATGGCCAAAAACTTTTAAAAAGTTGAGGAAGTCTAGAATTCGTTCCTTCATTTTTTAAAAATTCAATTATTCCGTCAACATGTTTTTGGTGCCTTCTCTGTGCCAGGCCCTCCTGTAGGGGAGCCACAGATACACAGCAAGGTGCTCCGCCTTTAGCAGTGAAACAAACTGTGGGAGCCTTGCGCTTTACAGTCTACCCAGCACGTCATCGGGATCATCTTCAGTGATCTTTTCTGCTCCCCTGTGGGAGGTGCTGTGCTACGGGTCCATTTTACAGATGACAAAATTGAGGCTCAGAGATGCTAAGTGACCGGCCCAAAGTCACACAGCTGATAAGCCAGGACTGAGAGCCTACACACCCATGCCTCCCTTGGGCGTGTCCACTGGCCCACTGGGAGTACAAAGCTGCTTCCCTGGCACTGGGGTGCAAGGGGCGTCTTCTCCTTTCAGCCTTTGTCTCCATATAGGCTGTTTCATTCCCCTCCTTCTCCTGGCCTCAGACCTTGATGTAGCCCACTCACTGCTCTCTTCCATGGGATCAGCAGGGCCCCAGCCTAGCAAGGGCTCCCCTCAATAACTCCTATCACTGCCTGTGATTCCCCCCCCCCCCCCCCCGCCCAGTGGAGGGATGCAATCTGGACTTGCTGGAAAAAACAGGCTGGTTCGGAGTCAAAGGTGTTGAAGAAGGGAGGGGGAGGCTTGTGCATGAGATAGGATGGGTGGGTGGTGAGACAGAGGGCACCTGCTGAGGGACCCTCCCTCCCCCCAGCTTCCCCAGCCCTCTCCAACACAGTCTTTTGATGCTGCTGAGGATAAGCCAGGCCTCAGCCCACGCGAAACTCTTCACACACACCTCCAGCTCCAGGCGGTCCCCAAGACCTCGTCAGGGGCTGGCCCCATGCCTAGGTCCCAGCCCTGGGCGCCGGGCAGCAGTGAGGGGCGGGAGGCCCAGCATGCTCCAGTATTTATTTATTTATTTGAAGGCCCAGCATTTATACAAACTGGCTCTGATTCCCTGGGGGCCGGGAGGAGGGGGACGCTGCTGCCTGGTCCTTTGATGTGTGAGAGGAGATGGTGAGATGGTGATGGGAGTGCTGCTGCCATGGGGTGTGTGTGTGCGTGGGGAGAGCTCTGGTGATGTCACCTCAGGAGGCCAAGGGTGGTGGGTGCCATGGCCAGGCCTGGGGCTGACTAGAAGGGGTTGGAAGGTGCTCTACCTGAACTGGACCCTTGGCCCGCAGCCTGGCTGCAGGACTACAGCCATTGCCTGGGGTTTGGCAGCAGGTATATCCTCCATAGCAAAAGGGGAGAAGGTTAGCAGGAGGAGGGAGGCAGGGAGGCAGGAGCTTCCGAAGCCCTGTGGCAGGGCCCAGGCTCTAAACAACCTCATTCAGAACAACCCACCCACCACCCCACAGAGAGGCCCAGAGATGGTGACACAGCCCAAGGTCAATGTCCACGGGTCAGGGTCATCGAGATGTAGGCCAGAGACCTACTCAGAACCACAAAGATGGTCTCCCCCACATGTGGAGGGTGACCAAGGGGACGCACGCTGACGAGGGCTGCTTACTCATAGGTGAATGAACGAAGATGTTAACACAGACGCAAGGACAGGAACACAGGAGTCCATCTAGCACCCTGTTTATTTCCGAATGTCTTCCGTGGGTCAGACACTATTCTAGGGATGAAGGAATAAGTGAAACACAGGAAATCCTGGGCAATGCGGGAGGAGTGCAGGGGTTAGGGGAAGCCAGAGCCGGGGAAACAGTCAGCCATTCCTTTTAGCCCTGTCATTGGAAATAATTTCAAACTTAGAAAAAGTTTCAATAGTAAAAATAGTACAAAAAGTGTACCTTTAATACATTTCACGCAATTAGTCTATTGTTAATATTTTACTCCATTTGCTTTCTCCCTCTCTCTCTCTCTCTCTCTCTCTCTCTCTCTCTCTCTCACACGCACACACACACACACAATGTTTTCCCTGAACAATTTAAGAGTAAGTTACATACATCATGACCCTTTACTTACCCCTAAATATTTCAGCGTGCTTTCCTAAGAATAGGGATATTTTCAGTTATCAGTTCCATAAATTGGCATCAATACAATATTTTATCCAATCTACTATATCTGTGTTCCAATTTTGATTGGACTTAATTCAGTTGACCTAATAAGGTCCTTTCCAGGAGTTTACCCCCTGAAGTTCACAGGAACCCAGGAGGTCACAGAACTACAGGGAGGGAGACAAGCAGTGACAGAGCCATCCAGAGACCTCAGGCCAGAAGAGTGAGCTACAGAGTGGGATGGAGTTGAGCATGTGTGTGTAGGGGAGGGAGTGGTCCCAAGAGTCCCCAGCAGGTTGGGATGTACATTTTGGCTCTACATTTTGCAGACCTCGAGAGGGCAAGAGTGCAGCCCAGGCCTGGACCCATAGTCGTCTGAGGACAAAGCGCCTCCATCTTTTCAGGCCCAAGGGCCTCATTTTGAAAATACTTGGAGGCCAGATCTCAGGAGCTTCTGAGCAGGCTCGTAAGTACCTGGGGAAGCTTCCTCTCACTGTGGCCATTTGAGGGCTGTCAACCTAGAAAACAGAAAAACCCTGGATTTCAAGGAGGTTTACAAAGCCGCACAGCCAGCGAGCGTGTGATCAATCTCGCCTGCCACCCTCCCAGACACACACTCAGGGGGTGGAAATGAGTGGGTGGAACCACATCAGTTCTTCCAGATGTCCCAGGCTTGGGCAGGGCCAGGGGTGGCCAGTAGGAAAGTGGTGTCCTGGTCCCAGGGAACCTCTGGAATTTATGGGTCCCTAGGATTTGTGGTGGGTGGAGTTTCTATCCAGATCTTCCTTGGACAGCCGAAATCTTCCTCGCCCTCTGAGGTGTCTTCCAGAAATAGCCCCCTATCCCTCTTATGGGCTCTGGCCCCCTCCCCACACTCTTGATCTGGCTAGAGCTGGTCTTTCCAGGGCAGGGCCCCTGCCTAACTTCTTCCCTGCTATATCCCCATGCCTAAAACAGTGTCTGGCACCTAGTAAGTATTAATAAATATTTTTCTTTCTATTTCTTTCAGTTTTTCTTTCTATTCAGGAGACAAAATTAATGCTTGTATTTTATGGTTCTAAGGCTCTGCCAAATGAATCATTGGTTTGCTAATCCTGGGGGTCTTAGGACTTGTGCAGTAGAGGGTGGGAGCATACTACTCCATCCATTGGCTAAATCCAACTACCTCCATACACCACCTATTGGAAAACAAAAAGGAGCTGGAGAGAGAAAGCATGATAGGGCAGAGAGGGGTCCCAGGAAGAGCAGTGACCACCTGGTCTTTACCCCTGCTGAGAGCCCAATGGGTGGAGCTTGTAGCAAGAAGACTCATGGTTTGACATCCAGAAGGACTTTCCAATATATTTTGGTGTATCTTAGATGGTTTCATTGTCAATCGGTCCAGAGGCAGGAGGATGCTAGGGATGACTTCTTGACCCTCCCAGATGGCCTTTGGGGCCCTCCAGACCCATCCAAGTCTCTGCCCACCAGGCGTGGGAGGCCGGACTATGGATGGTTGGTTTAAGCCTGCAACCTTGGACTGTGCCAACCAGGCTAAAGGTGCCCTACACACTGCCTGGCCTGGGACAGTGTCCAGACTTGGTCCCCAGGGTCCTCCCACCCCTGCTGGACAGCAGCCTCTCCCAGTGACTCAGCCCTGACGTCGTGGGGCGAGCGGAAAGGCGAAGGGCGTGGGAGGTGGTACTCCCTCCCTCCTGTCCTCACCTCCCTATGCTCAGTCCCCATAACCTCCTCCCCTTCTAGCATCCCTATCCTCTCTCAACTCCTCGTGAGTTTCCCATGAGCCCATGTGCCCAGAGCTGTTGCCCTTGCCCATGGAGACATGCCCAAGGTGGCCAGGCCACTGTGGCTTGTGGGATAGAAGCACAGTGTAAGAGGTCTCCTGGTCTGAAACCCACTCCCCGCTTCTCACCCTAGCAGTTCCTATTAGGAGCCCCTATTAGGGAGCCCCTTTCTTAGGTGGCTGGGGCATTCTTGGTTCACACCTGGGTCTCTCTGTGCCCCTACCTTGGATCTGCTTGTCTATCCCCTGCCCTATAGGGCCTCCCTTAAGTGTGTGATCTCAGCGTTTTTATTTTCCCCAGATAGGAGAGGGTCCCTGGGACTCTCACCTTCCCCCTGCAGGCCAGTGAACTCGGTCTCTACCTCTGCCTTGCCTGCAACCCGCCCAGCTGGCCCCCTCCTCTGCCCCACTTCAAAGCCCAGAGCCAGCAGGAGTTAATTACATACCTCCCCCCACCCCCCTCGTTAAGTGTCATTAGCCCCAGTTTACAGATGAGGAAACTGAGACTAGGGAGGTGGAGGACGTCACCCCCTTCATCCCCACCCTGGCCTTTGAGCCAGGACTGGCACAAAGTCTGGGTACCCTGCCAAGACTCCCCTTGCTTGCAGAAGCTGAGCACACACACCCCTTTCGTGCCCCCCCCCATTCTGGCTCCCACTTCCTGCCTTTCCCCAGCCCTTTTCTTCTTCCCTTGAAGCCAGCTATGGGTTTGGGCAGACAGCAGTGGAGCCCCTGGGATGGGGAGGGCAGGGAGCCTCTCTGAAATCGCACACAGGCAAAATGTAAATGAGCCCCCCAATTATTACAGAGTCAGGGCGGTGGCACTTTAGGTAATAGGACTTGGGGAGTGTCAGGACCCCCACCCTCCTGCTCATCAGCTTGCCAGAGGCCCCCCGCTATGGGAAGACGTTGGTGATGCCATCATGCTGAGTGGAGCTGGGCTGGGTGGGGCTGGGTGGGATGAGGTGGGGTGGGGCTGGGCAGGGTGCTGACACCGGCAGGACTTAGCTGACGTTGTCAGAGACAAGAGAGAAACTGCATCTCAGCCCCTCCTGGGACAGGCAGAGGCCCCTCTGTGGTCTGGGCACGTGGCAGACGCCTTGTCCCTGTTTGACTCAGCCAGCTGGGGCCTGGTGGGCTGTGAGCTCTTGGAGACACCCCTCAACAAAGGGGAACAGGGCTCTCCTTCTTATAGACAGGGAGACTGAAGTCCAGACAAGGGAGTGATTTGTCCAACTGGCATCACAAAGTACGAAGGGAAAAGAGTATGGAGAGTACAGGCTGTGAAATTAGGACTCCCGCGGGAAAAGTGAGGGCTGGGAGTGGGCAGTGAATGAGAAGTGTGGGGCTGGACAGGGAAAACACTCTGCTCATAAAGTCGTACCCTTACCGCAGGCTGGGATCTTACGATGACTTTCTTTTATGGTCCTATGGGCTGATGCTGTGCTGGTCCATGGCAGAAGGTAAATACTTATCTGCTCACTAGTTGAGTTTCTTTATGCTAATAACTCCATGAATACACAGGGGTTTAAATCACAGCAAGAGAGATGGAGGGCAGACTTCGTACTTTTGTGACTGAGGGTCTCTGAGACAAGTGCCTAAGTACTACAGGACCAGGCATCCTGCCCTATCTGGTACCCTAGATCCTTCTCTGGGGCAGAGGGGCATCTCCGGCATTCACCCCACAGGCTTCCCCCCTCCACACCATTCTCGCCGTGGAATGAAAGGCCTGTACTGTGGACTTTGTCTGTCATCATGGGAAGATTCCCACATCCGGGAAAACTGGAGGTGACGTCACTGCAGCTTTGGACCAGGTGTGCAGCTGCCCCTTGCTGAGCCTTCGTCCCTGCAGCTGCAAGGGTCTTAGTTGAAGTCTTGTGGGGGAAGTTTGGGGAGAGGTATAGTCAGGAAGCAGAGGGAACCAGAATCAAAGAGCCTCGCTCTCTGTTTCTCCCTTCTGTCCCCACTCTGTCTCCTTAACAGGACTTCCCAGCACAGGAGGCATCTCTTCAGGGTCCTTTTGGCCTGGTGACTCGTTATGAGTGGCCATGGCCAGATGAAGTGATTTGGAGAGGAGAGAAGACAGGGAACCTGGCTCTGCGTGATTCAGTGCGGGGGTCACTGCTCTTCTCTGAGCCTCAGTCTCCTGTTTTCAAATGAAGCGCTTAGGTCTGAATAGTGGCTTTCATGGTCGTATGGGACACCATGTTGTCAAAACCTGTGTAGAAAGACAGATTTAAGGGAGACAGATCTAAGCAGACTTGCTGTGGGTAAATCGAGGCTGGGGTCCAGAAGGAGCCTGCTCCCGGTGGATATGCGTGGTTGCGGGCTCCACGTCCCCATCCCCCCCCGCCCCCCAGGAAAGGCTCTCCTTCCTCGGCCCTCCTCAGTAGAGGCTCAAGCTTTCCCTGGGACATGGCTCCTGGGCCCTATATTCCTGTCAGCGGGCACTGCCCACCTCCCCTGACACAATGTAAGACCTTTAAGGCAGGACTTGTTTCTCTGGGATGATTGGCTGGCGCCGTGCGGTAGAGCCGAGTCTCATGCAGCCTGGGCTGTGGACAACTCTTGGCCCTCTCTACCCTGGGGGAATTTGGAGAATGCCCCTGTTCCCCAAAAGGCCCAGCCTTTTCCATTTGGCATGGTGGACAGAGCCCTGGCCCTGGTCTCGATGCCAACCTACCTGCTACGGGCCTCCAGGGAGGCCTTTGCCATCTCTGGGCCTCAGTTTCACTAGACCACCTCCAAAGGCCCTTGCAGTTTGAACATTATGTCTAATCTGTGCTCAAAATCTCATCTGGTCCCACAAGCGACCCTATCCTCTTTCGTTCATTTGCATAAATCTTCATGGAGCCTCTAACAGTCTGTTTTTCTGTTGTGCTGCCTTTGTATAGATTTCTGCTCTCGTCTCCCCCCTAAATGACATGAACGAGGAGCGGGTGCAATGGACAGAAGTAATGTCTTGTCTCTGTGACCCTACCAGCTGGCACACGGCCTGTGACATTAGTATGTGCCCTGTCAGTGCTTATTGAAATGAAAATACTGGGTGGGTACCTGGTGGGGAGGGGGGGCAGGAGGGGAGAGCATGGGGAGGCACTGGCTGGGAGGTGGGGGCATGGTCAGCATTACAGGAGGGGAGGGGAGTCAATCTCTACATCCATAGACTCATCCAGATACTGAAATGGGGTCCCAGAGGGGTGTGACAGCTGCCCAAGGTCATACAGCCAGTTCGTGGCAGAGCTCCAGCTTGAATCCTTGAGTTCTAGGCTGATGCTTGAGAGGTTTGGAAGCAGGACCTGGAGAGAGGGAATTGGGGAGAGGGCTAGGTGGAGTGCTCTCCCCTTCCTGTGTTACCTCCATTCAGACTGAAGGAGGAAACACACTTGGTTCTCCAGTTATAAGGAGCCCGAGAACTGGAGGGAGGGGCGGCCCCCCTGAATGGTGAGGGGGGACCCAGACTGTGCAGTGGCCTGGTTGGAAAGGGGCCATGGTCCTGACATTTCTTTGGGGTCTGATAGGGGTTTTGAAGGGAATGAAATCCTCTGCGCAAGAGATCTTGGAGAATCAGAGGAAATCTGGTGAGGTCAGCCTGTTGTGACAGGCAGGGGACAGGGCCCTAGGACGGCTCAGAACATCCCCAGCTCTGTGACTCAAGAGGGCCACCTCCAACAGCTGGCATTCCGGGCATTCTGCCTCTACTTAGGCCATTTTCATCATTCTCATCCACCACCCACCCACCATGGTCACCTAGGGCTGACACCTGGGATTATCTCAGGCCACCACCCCTCAAAGGGAATTAGAGCACCCTCCCATTTGGGGCCCATGAGGGAGAGCTAAGGGGTAGGGTCTGAAACTGGGGGTGTGGGTCTGGAAAGGTGCTGGGATGCATTCTTCAGGGGATGAGGCCCAGCCAGCCTCTCCATCCTATACCCCCCTCCCATTTCATCGGTCCTGCTTCCAGAGCTCTTCTCTAGGCCACCCAGAAGGGATGGGTAGGGAGCCCCAGGTCCAGGCCCCCCTCTTCTTGCCCAGGACTCTGTTGCTTTGGGTGGACTCCAGGGCACTCTGGATGGAACCCCTGCTGAGGAGAGACCCATCTATCCCCAAGCTCATCAAACTCATAGGGGTTGCACTCTGCAACCCGGAACTCTCCAGAGTGATGAGAGAGACAGTGATCATTCTGATGGGGGAGACACGACCCCAGTGTACTCAGGACATAGATGCAGGGTACAGACAAAGTGAATATTGAAGGGCAGGGCCTCAGAGAAGAGAGTAAATAGAATTTGGGTAGGGGAGTCTTGGCAGATTGCACGGGAAAGAAGAGCTTGGAACCTAAGGAGGGGCAGAGAAAGGGATGTTGTCTCAGACAGGGGCCAGGCTTAGGAGAAGGGGAGAGCGCCAGAGGCATGAGGAGGGTGGGAGCTGAAGGGGGACAGCGCAGAACTCTGAGGACCTGCTCGAAGGAGAGCTGAGAGCCTAGGAGAGAAGAGGAGGAGGGAGGATGGGTAGCCAGGAAAACAGTGCGGGCCCGAGAGGCTGAGGGAATAGAGGGAAGATGCTGAGTCCTCACAGGACAGAGGGAAGGATGGAAGCCGTACAGGGGCCCAGAAGCAGTCCTGGCCCAGAGCCCTGACCGCACTTCCCCTCCCTGTGCCCTTCCTGGCCCACCCTGGCTCTGCCCAAGGCCAGCCGAATCCTGGCCCCCAGCTCCCCCTAAGCAGAGCCAGCCCCGAGCCGGTGCCCAGGGAGCAGGGTGCTACAGCTGCTGCGCGGGTTCAGCATGGAGCCTCGGTGGGGGTTGATGGGAGACTGCCAGGCGCCGCTTAATAGGATTTTAATTATACAGCTCCAGCAAGAATTTTTTTCCCCCCTGGGCTTGGGCCCTCACAGATACCTCCATCTTCACCTCAACATCTTCCCAGCCCTGGCAGCCTGCTCTCCCAGGCCCCCACTGCCTGCCCCCACCCACTGTGGGGGACTCGGGCCTATCTCCTAGGGCACCAGGGAAGGCCTGGTGTCTGCCGCCAGCCATCATGAGGAGGACAGCACCAGCTCTTGGGGAGAGAGCCCCGCCGTGGGAGGTCCTCTAAGGTCTGCATCCACGGCTATGCATAGCCAGACCTGACTTTGGGCAGAGAGTGTGTGCCCACCCCTTCCACTTAGTATGGACCCAGTGCTCATTTTTCCAGGGTGATTGTGCCCATGCCAGGCCTTGAGTGTCTCATGTCACACAATGAGTGTCTCATGTGATGATTACAACAGCTCTGGGAGGCAGCCCGGGCAGATAGAATGATAATCTCCATTTTATGGATGAGGAAACTGAGGCCTCAAGAGTTTAAGTGACTTGCCCACAGACAGGATGAATAAGGAGTCTGGAGTCCAAACTGGACTCCACCTTCCGGCCATGGCCTTGAGCCCCATTTCCCTCCACTCCGTACCCTAAACAGAAGGAGCTAAGCGTAGGCCCTGTTTGGAAATTTCTTCTCCCTTCTCCCCCTGTCTATCTCCAGTCTATCATCACGCATGAGATGTTACCTCCCTCCAAGTCTGGGTTAAGGTCCCCATTTTCATGCTCCCACAGCTCCTGCATTTTGCCACCAGAACTCCATCTCACCATATTGGATTATCTGGTTATCTGTCTGGTTTGCCATTAATCTAGAAGTTCCTTGACCCATTAAGACAAGCCTTCTTGATACCCACTCGTCAAGCGTGTAGAGAGCCTTCCCATGGAGCCGTGCTCTATGAAATGGCCAGGGACCCTCTCCTGCAGTTGGCCCACTCCCGCCTACCCCCCTGCCTCCCAGTCGGGCCACCGCCAGCCACCAGTGTGGCAGGGTAACCAAATGGACTCAGCGGCAGCCCGTTGAGTGAGGCATTTTCTGTTTGGTCTTTTTAATATTTTTTAAACACACCTCATTTTTAGTTTTTAGTTTTAGAATAATTTTAGATATATAGAAAAGTGGCAAAGACAGAACAGAAACTTCCTATACACCCCCTCCCCCAGTTTCCCCTGATGTTAACAGCCAATATCACTGGGGCAACTTGGTCCCAGCTAAAAATCAAACACTGGTACATTATTGTGAACTAAACCCAATACTTTATTTAGATTTCACCATTTATATTTTTTCAATTTCACGAGTAATAGATGAATCCACTCCTGCATGGGTTTTCAACAGTGTGAGAAAATAAACAGTAAAATAAGGGTCTCTCTTAATCCCCTCTCTCCAGCCCCTCCCTCCCCACCCAGGGGTAATTCTTCTGCCCTGTATATGCACAAGTACCCTTTTCCTGCCCCCTTTTCACTAAACAGTAGGTCTTGAGCTCTGGGGGTGAGCACATCCACTCACCCTCATCCTCTGAGTAGCCCGATGACTCCCCTGCTGGGGTGCACACTTACTTCCCCAATTCCTGCCCATCCCTCTAGGCTCTGTTCACACCATGCTTCCTCTGGGCAGCTTCAAGGAGCTCCCAGGCCCCAGGAGCACCCCTTCCTCACTGTCCACGCAAGGTCTTTGTGTCCCTCCCCTTCACCAGCAAACAGCTGGGGGTGGTGACAGTGCTCCCCAGACCCTGCTGCTCCCTGCACAGCTCCTGGAATGGAATGTAGGAGGTGCTCAGTAATGAGTGACTAAGTTAAGCAGGGCTTCAGGTAAGTCACCTGATGCAATTGGCAGTGGTCAGTGGCCCCCAACACTGTGGTGGGGCAGGTAGGAAGATATACAAGACCCACTGTCTGCCCTCAGTGGTCCCCCCCAGCCTGTGCAGGAGGAACCCACACATCTTGGATTGGCTCCTAGATGACTATGGCCCACAGAGCTCAGGCCTGGCCCACCTGTCTGTGCCCATTGGGTGCCCGAGGCTGGGGGCTGGGGTTTTGAACAAAGTCTCCTCTCCCCCTCTGCCAGATGTGGCTTCTATTCTTTTCTGCTGGAGGCAGGGGGATGGACAAGCTATGCCTTGGCCTCTATTCAGCCCAGCCAGAGGAGAAGGCTACATCTTAGCCTTTCTGTCTCATCCATACTCAGTCCTCAGCAAACCCTAGAGGGCAACTTGGCACTATCGTTTCAGCCTACCTGCCCCCATTAAAGCATCTTCTGCCTCCCTCCCAACCTCTCAGCAGGCTGCGGACACCCCCAGATTCACAGAGAACTTATCTGTCCCTTCTCCCCACCTATGCCAGTTGGCCTCACCCCCCACTTTCCCCCAAGGCCCTGGGCAAGGGGCTGGGGCTGGAAGGAGGGTGATGCCCGTGGTGGCCATCCGTCCACCTGAGGAGCTGAACCCGATCGTCCTGACCTGCTGCAGGTCGGTTCATCTGTCTCCCTGCCTCAGCACTCCGCCTGCCTCTGCCAATCCCGGGGAAAGAAAATTCTGGTGAAGCAAATGGCGGCTATCACCCCCAATGTCTGTTCCTCCAATTGCCCACAGTCTCTTGGCCTTTCCACAGCCGCCTGGGCCTTCAAGTCAGAAAGGACAGGGCAGGAAAAGGGCTCTGAGGGTGAGGAGTCATGGAGAGGAGGTTGCCCTGAGAGGATGTGCCTCAGTGTGTGCTCTCATGTTTACAGAGTGAGGAGGGGCTGCCCCACAGGCTACCTTCAGGGTCTGAAGGAGGGAGCCAAAGCCGTGGGGGTCTCAGGTCTGCGGCTCCGGCTCCGTGGGGCCCAAGCCCAGAAGAAGTCATGCCATGGAGCTGGACAGCCCAGGGGGTGGGGGATTGCAGCATCATCCGCCGGCTGCTGTGGCACGAGATGAAAGGCCTGCAGTGGGACTGTTGGCAGACGGACAGGCGGGGTGGGTGGAGGCGTGGGGTGGGGGCGGGGGGAGGGAGATAACCATCTTCGAGGGCTGCCAAGTGTAGACATGGCGGAGTGTGGAGGACGCGGGTGGAGTTTTAGCCCTTGGGATCAGGGCAAAGAGCTCCGAGTTGGAAGGGTTCCCTGTGAGGTCATCTTGTCCAGCCTGATGCCTCCAGGCACGTGGTCCTGCCTGGGGATGGCTTCTGGGGCTGGGTGCCCCTCGCTGGCCCCTGCCTGGCCTTCACCTTGCACCTGCCCCAAGCAGCTCCCTGAAATCTACCTCAGATTCCTCTCTTTTCACTACAGGCACTGATCTCCGCGGGAAGGGCCAGCCAGCCCTGGCCTCCGGTTAGTTCCTCGCTCACATGAGATAGCTCAGGACTGGGGTCAGTCTTGGTAGCCTTTTGTCCTTGATCCTGAATTTCTCTTAGTTTAACCGGTATTGTTTTTCCGTGTCCTGCAACCCCACCTCGGAGAGGAGGTTCTGGAGACCATGGAGAAAAGGGAAGGAACTTTCTGGCTTCCTAAATCTCTCTCTTAACCTCTCTTCACCATTCTATATCCACACCTACTTCTCTGTCCAGACTTCCATCTTCTCACTCAGAAATTACTTTAATAGTCCCCCCTAAAAGTTTCCCAGACTCCTTGCTCCCCTCTCATCCATCCCCCAGAGTTTCCACCGTGGTCTTGTCTCTGCTCAACACCCTTCAGTGCAGTGCTGCCCTTAGAGCCAGCAAGAGGGCCCCTGCTCCAGGCCCCTCAACACATAAATACAGCACAGACGCTACCTTTGTTAAAGACCCCTCGGATGCCTAGGTCACGCGGGATCTGGTACTGAGCACTACATGGCACAGCCCATCACTTTACACCTCTGCTCTTATAATTAACACTGATCAGACATGAGTGGAGAAAAGCTTCTTGCTCTAAGTTCTTGAAACAAAAAGCAACTATGTCTAAATGCCATCAGTGTACCTCTGCCAGTGACAGAGATGGACGTTGTAGAAGAGCTTGGGTGAAATAAAAAATAAATGGATATACTTGTTAAATCCTTCCTTCCAGATAGCATACATGCAATAGGTTATTAAAAATAAAATAAAAATTTCAAGAATAACTCAATGAATTCTTATATAATAAAATTTCCTACTAGTGTCAAGCATCCAGATTCGTACTTCTCTGAGTTCCAGAAGTACATACAAATTAGCATTGTATTCAAAATACATGCACACTGCAGGTGAGAAACATTTTATTCCACTAAATAATTCATATAGCTTAGAAGTACACACAAATTAGCGTTGTATTCAAAATACATGCACACTGCAGGTGAGAAACATTTCACTCCACTAAATAATTCATATAGCTCTTAATTTGTATAAATGTAAGGCTGGATGTAACATACGTGAAATTTGATGGTGAATCTTTATATTGGCAATTTGGTGGGTGCTGGATATTGGAATTACAAAGCATTATATTTTATAAACATATCATATTTAATTATGCTTACAAAATTTTAAATATGAGATTGACTTCAAGAATTTTAATTTGCTGTTTTGATATTGTTAGTTATAATTTGTATTTTGCCTTTTAATTTTAAGTTACGTTAGAATATTTTAGTACATAAATATTCAATCCTATAAAAACCATGGCTTCATACAAGTTTTTCATTTTGTTGTTATGAAGGTATATTGTCAAGGAAGGCAAGAAGAACATATTTTATTTATTAATTCAGTCTCTCGATTTGGGGGCCTCTGTTTGTACTCTTGTCCTGGGCCCACACCTTTGAGGGGTGGTCAGCTTCATTGCTTTCCCGTTGCCACAAAAGCCTCCACAGCCCAGCCTGCGCCTGCTTCTCCAGTCTTGTCTGCTGGATGTCTTCATACAGCCCTGGACCCTGGGGGGTTCCCAGAATAAGCTATGCCTGCCTCGTGCCTGAGACGACCTCTCCTTCCCTCGCCATTGTTTGATGGGCAAATCACAACTCATACTTCTAATCTCAGCCCACATGTGCCCTCCCCTGACCCCAGAAGATGGGTGCCCTTCCAGATGCCCCATTCTGTTGAAGGCACCTGTTAAAGTGGTTCTTCCACCATAAGGAAGAACTGTCCCCCCACCCCCGCATAGATCAGGACCTTCTTGTGGCTGGGACGGAGAGGGGCTTCGGGAGTGGGGGTTCCTCCGTGGAAGGGGGCAGAGAGGTGCTGACCCTCAGTGCTTTGATACTTCTGAAATCTGCAGAGCTTGGGCCCTAAAGAAACTAAAACTGCTGGGGAAAACTAGCTGAGACTTTGGTCTTTGCCCAGGTCTAGACCACCTGAGTAGGCCCCAGAGAGCCAAGGCCTGTCTGTGAGGGGGTTGGCAGAAACTCCCATTGGCCTCCTTGCCAGGTGCCCTGTAGCTCTTGTGTGGGGGAGGAAAAGGGGAGGCCGGATGCTGGGAGGTAGCCAGAGTGAGGGGTAGGGTGGAGATGGCTAGGAAGCGGCAGGGGCAAGTTTGGAAGGCCAACTGACGCTTTCATCGTAGCCTCTGGCTCCCTGCAGGAGGATTCTATTGTTGGCAAAAGTGGGGGGCAGTTAGAGTATGAGGGGAGCCCTGCATTCTCTCTCCTCAGAGGCAGCTTCAAACATGTTGGAACCCAATATTTATTGAGCACTTACTAAGTTTCAGGCCCTTTGCTGATGTGCTTCACCTCACTTTCCCTAGAGAACCACAGCCTGCCTGTCAGGCTGCTATTAGAGACCATCTAATCCAATCTTCCCATTTGACAGAAGAGGAAACTGAGGCTCAGAGAGGGAGAGTGACTCACCTCGAAGTGAGTGAGAGGCAGAGCCCAGGCTGGAGTTTGCAAATCCTGACTCCTGATCCAGGGTGCTCTCTCCTTACGCCTGGGACCTCCAGGACAAGGACATTCTCTGCCCAGAGCAGGTGGAACCCACAGCAATGAGGACACATCCTAAGTCCCCACCACGGTAGCAGGCCCTATGGGAGAACTCCCTGATGTTGCCATCCTCTGCACCACTCACCCCTGCATGGTCCATAATGCAGAGTGGAAAGGAACTAGGAGGTGATTCTGTTCAGCTTCATTTTCCCCTTTCTTTCATGGATTAGAGAGCTGGCCTTCCCGGGCCCTGCCTCCTGCTGGCCTGCCTGGCCATCTTCTCTCTGGGTCCCTGAATCCTCATCCAGCTTTTAGCTCTCCTAAGACCCAGCCCCCTGAGATCCTGCTTACTTTAACCCAAAAGCCAGAAGAGGAGCTGGGACAAGGGCTAGGTCCCTTGTTTCACCCTATTTATTTTTTTCATCATCAATATCCTCACAACAATGACAGATAACATTTGAGTGCTTGGGTCTCTGCTTACAAGCAAGTACTATTATTTGCTTCAGTTTTCAACTGGAAAAACTGAGGTCAGAGAGGCTGAGTGAGGACCAAAGCCGCCCTCTTAGAAAGTATCAGAAGGGGCTGACTCCACGGTCCATGAAAAGGGCACAAAGCCTATCTCCAGTGCATTGAGCTATAGCCTCCGGCTCCTCCTGCTTCTCCTGGAACACGTAAGAAACCTGCTAGGATCCCTACCCCCACGTCCTGCCCATGCCCCAAGGCTGCAGTTTGGTCAGCCACAGGAGCTGAGTGTGTGTGCAGACCCCCTAGAGGGGAGCTCCGGGTTCCTCCTTTCTTCCTGTGCCTTCTTGCCCATTTTGCCCACGGCTATGCCCTCAGATGGCTTCGGATGTGCCGTGGATAAACAGAACCTCTGCTGATGGCCCTTGTTCATTCATCCAACAGACATGGACTTGGACTCCTCGTGTGCACCCCACACTACAGTGAGCACAGGTCAGACAGGTCCAGGCATGGACCCGGAGTCTCCTGGCGCTCACTATCCAGTTGTGGTGACGGAGAAGAAACCCGTTACCTCCGTCCATTCACCAGATGACGATCCTTGTGTGCCAGACGATATTCTAGGCATTGGGAATACGGACACAGAACAGAACAGCCCCAAGTCCCTGCCTTAAGGAGCTCACACTCTAGAAGAGGAAGACAGAAATTAGTTAAAAGAAATAAACAAGTGATATAGCTTGTAGAAAGGACGTGTGCTGTAAGGAAAAATAATGCAGGGAGGGGGTCAGGGAGTGGAAGTAGAGCTGCAATTACATCACAAAACTAATTTGCGCCTTGACAGTTTGGGGGCTCTAGGAGAGGAGAGAAGGGACCCGCTTCAACTGTGCACGCAGAACTGGAGCAGAACTGGAAAATGTGGAGAACCTGAGTCTCAGGCCAGTGGTCCGTAAACACTGCGGCACAGAGCAGGCACAGTGGGGCTTCCTGACGTGATCTCTGAGGCCCACCTGTGTCGGAACCTGCAGTCTCTGTGCATACCCAGAATGCATGGGGACAGGCCTGCACACGTGGGCACATGCTCGCCTGGACATGGATGTGGGTGTGGACACCCAATTACGGTGCTACTTCAAGCACCCTGCCCCCAAAAGGCTCAGCGTCTCATGGCAAAGAAGAGAAGACTCCCTGCATGAAGGCAGGGAGTGCTAAAGGCAGAACTTCGGGGTGAGAGATTACAGAAAACTTCCAGGAGGCAGCAGAAACTGAACCAGACTGGGTTGCCCACACTAGATTAAGCTCAAATACCGGCAGTTTCTCTAATGAGATGAAACGGGCCAGTTCAGAAGGTAGTGAATTCTCATCACTGCAACCTCAAAGGAAGGCGTGGCAATTTGAGAAGGGGATTCACCGACTGGAGTGGGGGATAGTACTGATATCTTCTAAGGTTCCTGGGGTCCTGTCAAGTTGGGGAAGCCACTGAAAAACTGGAGGGAGGACTGGTGAGGTGAAGCGCTGGACTTTATGTTGGGAGGAGATGGGGAGCCAGGTGGGGTGTGGGAGCAGCAGAGAGGCACGGGGAAAGCTGAGTCTTGGGAATAGGAATCAGACAGCACTTTGCTGGGTCAGAAAGGAGTACGGAGGGACGTGGAGGGGAGAGCAATTACGACTAGCTGAATGCACCAACGGGTGTATGCACATGTGAATACATGCAGACTGTGCGGGAGCAAAAACCTCCATGACTGGACAGCCACCAGTTGTGAGAGCGTTAAATGGTCTCCAGGTCTTGAGGCAGCGACCAACCTAGATGATCTCCCAGCCCCGTTTCCAAAGCTTTAGGCATATGCATGTGTGTACATGGGGGTGTGTGCACACTTGGGTACACGTGAGTATATACATAGTTAAGCACTGTATTCATTGATGGGCCTCTGTACAGTTAGCAGGAATGCACACTGCATTGGTGTTGGTGTTGGGGTGGCTTTGCAGGCCTCTCTTTGGGGGTATAGCTGGGGAGCAAACGTTAAAGATAGGCACGCCCCTGTGGGAGTCTATGGGGAGTTCAGGAATTCTGCTGTCACAGGTGTGACACACAGGTGTGTGTGTGGGCATGCATGTGTGTGTGGGGGAGGATTGGGAAGGTCTAAAAGTTGTGTGAGGCTTTGTGAGTGAATGTTGCTCATGCAGGCTCAGGTCGAGGACTTACCTGGTGTGTCGCTCCAGGAGAGCGTCTGCTTTCCATCCAGTCTGGGGACACCTGTATGGGAGGTGGCTACGAGCCACGGGCTTTCCTTCACACCAGCCCACCAAACTGTCCTACCCCACTGCATGGTACCCGACATAGTATTGTTTCCGTTTCAGTAAGACAGGAAGCCCAAGATCCGAGAACCTTGCTTGGGGTCACAGTCCCATTCCAAGTAGAAGCAGAGCCCAGGTTTCCTAACTCTGAGCCCCACACTCCTGTCTCAGTGGCCACCTCGAGCATCTGAAGAGATGAGTCACCATAACACAGATGTGGGGACAGTGTTCCCTTTAACCATGTCCTCCCAGGCACCCCCACGCCTTCAGGATCCCAGGCGACCGTCCACCTGCCTGAGTTCTTGGCCCCTTCCCTGCCCTCACGCTGACCCACTCCCATCCCCCCCAGGCTCATCAGCTTCTCCCTCTTCCTGCAGATTCACATCCCCATAACCACCCCATTCCAGCGTCAGCCGGAACAGCGCCTGTGTCTTACCCATATGTTTTCACCCCCAGCTGGGTGCTCAGTTATTGTTCTGGCGCAGGAGGGCGAGGGGGCGGCTTGTGGGTGTAGCGACGCCGGGCTGTCTGCTCTGTTCTCCTCTTGTTATTACCTCTCCTCCAGGCTCCCATTAGCCTGCCTGCCCCAGAGGCCTGCGCAGGCTCCCTCGGCACCTTTGTTCCTTAATTATCACTGGGGAGCCCCGCTCACCTGCCTGCCACTTTCTAAGAAGCTGTCTGGCTCCCCTTCCCTGCCCTGCGCCCCCAGGACCTAAGCCCCTACACCCCCTGGGGAGGGGGCTGTGTCTCACAGCAGCTTGCCCTAGGCTCCTCCAGGCTCCAGAGCGGCAGGCCTGGCCCATCCTTTCCCTGCTAGAAGCCCTTTCTTTTTGTCCCTGCCTCCTCCTCTGAGAACTCTACCCAGATTGATGCCGTCTTGGAACTCAGGGCTCGAAGGGGCTTGAAGCTATCATGTAATTCAACAGCCACCTCACCACTTACTGCCTGGATCAGGCCACCTTCAGAAGGTACTCAATGAATATTCAGCAAGAGGATGATTAACTTCTGCAGCCTCTGCTTGAATGCCTCCCCAATGGGCAGCTCACTCACTCCCAAGGCAGCCAGTGCCACCTGGAGATGGCCGGGACTGTTATAAAACCACTTACTCACATCTCTCCCCAGGGCCCTGTGACTTTCCTAGCCGTAAATCTAGAGTCCACCTTGCTGTGTTTGAGTCTGGGGCTCAGTCCTGCTTTTCCTGCTGGGGGCTCACCTCGGGCAGGAAATACCCCCCCACCATGAGGCTCTGTCCAGGGGCTTCGTGATTCTGCTCTGGGGCTCAGGGACTCAACCATGCCTGAGCCCAACTCTAGCCCCTGGCTTTCCTCCTGTCTCAGGCCTCTGGCTGCGGTTCTTGGGCAGGAAGGAGAGGAGGAGGAGGCACTGGGGTAAGAACCCTCAGGCCAAACAAGCTCTGACAGCTGACAACAACCGTGGAGGAGGCGCTTGCTACACACACACACAGGCCAAGGCTGCGGGAGGGAAGGCCTCAGGGAGCTGGGGGAGACAGGAATCTCCCCTCCCCCGCCGCCAGCTTCTTTGCCTCCTGACCCTTGCACAACTCTCGGCCTCAGTGCATTGTGGGTACCTGGGGGTCAGAGCCTGAGCTTCTGGATGGAGCCAGGAGTGAGCTGACCCCTGTGGGCACCAGGGACACCCTCATGTCAGGACCCTGCCTGCTCTAATGCTCTTAAGGCACAGTGCTTCTCTCAGAGGGGATGGCAGTGGTTGCCAAAGCTTATTGCTGCCTTTGGATGGAGCCCCTTACCCACAGTTGCACAGAGGAGGGGGTCATGTTGGACAGAAGAACCCTGTGTCCACAAAGGGTCTCAGAGCCTGGGTCTGGCCTTATTCCCATGCTCTCCTTGGGGGCCATTCCACTCAATGCTTCCACCTTCTCCTTTCGCTCCTGCCACCCAGACCCATTATCCACTCCCAGTCCGGATCCAGTTGGAGAGTTTCCTTTTGATCTCAATCTCTGCGTTCTTTAAGTTTGTTTCACTCTGGGGGCTCCTTCAGGGCAGGGTCATGCCTCTCTGTCAATTTGGGCACACAGGAAGGGTGGAGATTGGAGCCCAGCCATGCATGGCCTAGTCTTGGCTCTGAGCATCTTGTGTCCCAGGAGTGCCACAGTGAGGCCAGGAAGGCGCCTGGTGCATGTCAGAGGGCCCTCTGGACAAACACCAGCTGGGGGTGGAGGACTCGGGTCAGGAGGCCACCTCCAGCCACCAGACCGTGACCTCAGCTGGGCTGCCCCGTGCTGCTCTCCGGATCTGACTCAGTCCCTTCCCAATGCTCCTGGGCATCTATCCCCAGGCTCAGCCCCCAGGAGGTCCACAGGCCTCACCCAAACAGAGGCCACCCCCACCCCTTCTCCCTGCAGCCCTGCTTGAGCAACCACGGGTTCCTGCAGGACCTGAGGGGCAAGCAGAGAGCAATGGTCACCTGCTGGGCCACTTACTCCACTACCTCCCTCCCTTCTGTCCTCCCTCAATTTCTTCAGACCTGAGATTTCTGTCTAGGTGTTCGGGTGGCTCTGGTGGGAGCCCCCCTCCTCGTAGAGCCCTTGCCACAGATGCCTGCCCACACCAGGCTGGGGACAAAGGGATACCCAAAAGGTAAATAGGCAGTTCTTCCATGATAGTCCCTCTCTTGGGGGTCTCTGGAAGTCACCCGCAGAATCAGCACTCACCACCTCAGCCAAAGGGATCATTATAAATGTGAGGCAGCGCATGTCCTTCCCTGCTTCAAACCCTCCAAGGGGCTTTCATCTCCCTCAACATAATATGGAAACTCTACAGGCCCTACACCGTCTGGACTCTGCCCACCTCTCGAGCGTCATCTCCCTCCATTTTTCCCCTTGTTCATTCCATTCCAGGCTGACTAGCCTTCTTGCTGGTTCACACACACACCAGGCCCACCCCTACCTCAGGGCTTTTGCACTAGCCATTCCTTCCAACTAGGATGGTCCTCCCTACACTTTTCCTCATTCAGAGTTCAAGAGAGCTCTTCCTTGAGGCCTTCCTAGAGGACCTGATCTAAAATCGTGCTTCTGTGTCTTCCAGCACCCCCAACCCCTCTGTCTCCACAATTCTGCTTATTCTTCCTCAGCACTATCACCACTTGAAATGAGTTTCTCTTTAATTACTTGGTTATAGTCTATTCCCACCCACCCCCAACTAGAGTGTAAGCTGAGGACACGGCTGTCTCCTAGGGCCTCGCACAAGGCCTGGCATAGTGGGTGTTCAAGAGATATCTGTTGAATAAATGAGTGACCTGGGGAGGGAGAAAGACATGCACAGATAGCCCAAGGGCTGGCGGGGGGCACATGCTTGTGGAATCAGGGGAGCAGTCCTTATAGGGACGTAGCAGAGGGAGCGGTCCTTTGGCTCCCAGGCCTCAAAGGGCACACCAAAGGCTGGGAGAAGGGGAGGTGGTAAGAAGGGCTGCCAGTCATGCCTTCTTAGGATGTACCTTCAAGCCCCGCTCTAAAGGCCAGTGGAAAGGCCAAGGAAGGAAGTACCACAATCCCCATTCGCTGGACATCCCAGCGGGGACGGGAAAGAGTGCATGAAAAGTCCTCAAGGTCAGGCCTCTCCACTGAACTTAGAGCCTGGAGTTCCAAAGCTGGGACTGTTTCCGCTTGGCCCACTGCGTCAGTCAGGTTCAGCATGTTCCAAACTCAATGCCTCATCCTTCCTGTAGCTTGCTCTGGTTTCCTCGGTTCCGTCAATAACTCCCACTCCTCCAGGGTAGGCAGGCTCAAGAGTCCAGAGTCACATCTGACTTCTCCCTCTCACTCACGCTGAACCTCCAGGCTTCTCCCTGTGTGGTGACATGAGACAAGTGGTCCCCTGTCTGGTCTAAGCAGCTGCTGAAGAAGCTTTACCTTCATTGGCCCCAAATGCTCCAGCTCCCACAGCCAACTCCACCAAGAGACCAATGGGGGAGGGGAGGGGAAGAAAGGTCCGGCCCAATTCTGACCCCATCTTCTTTGTGAGAAACTGGCTTGTGCTGGCAAGTGCATGGACTCTGGAGGTAGGCCAGCTTCAGTTGTCTCACTTTCTCCTTAATTCTATGACCTTGAGGAAGTTACTTAACTTCTCCAAGTCTCAGTTTTCCCATCTGTAAAATAGAGATAACTACGTATATCTCACTGGGTTGCTTGGAGATTACGTGGAAAGCATATAGTAAACACTGGAATACAGTTGATGCTTAATAAATGGGAGGCCCATCCCTTCCCTTCCAACCTTAACTCCCCTGCTCAAGAACTTACTATGGCTCCCTGTTTCCTACCGTGTCTAATCTAAGTTCCTCTACTTGACTTTCAGTGGTCTCCAGTGTTTGGTCTTCCCAATTCAGTCTTCACTCTCATGATTTCCACATTCTTTCTCTACTCCTGTGTCCCCAATGAGCATACCATGGCCACCCTTCTACTGTTCCCTCTCTGTCCACACTGCCGTTCTTGTCCCCTCTGCCTATCCTACTCATCCTGTAAGACCTTCTGCTCCAGGAAGACCCCCTGAACCACCCCTTCCCTGACCATTCTCTGTTTCCTCCCAAACCCTCCTACTCACTTGGCCTGGCATGATAGCTGCATGATTAGAGTGGGTGGATATTCCATATCTATGGGTGTCACCTGCCCACCCAGGCTGGCAACTGTTTCCAGGTTGGCAGGGAACCCTTCCTGGACCTCCCCAGAGCTTGATATAGTGCTAAATATACAGCAAGTACTCAGCAAATATCTGAATTTTGATTTGTTACAAAGCAATAAATGAGGCAAATTAGTATGAGGCAAACTGAGGCCTTGGGAGGGATTCTGGGAAGGTTGAAGGTGTTGAGCCTCTTGCCTGGGGCAGGAAGTAGGCTTGGTACTTTATGTGTTATCTCTTGATTGTCACCACCCTGGGAGGTAGTATTAGCCCCATTTTACAGATGGGAAGACTGAGGTTCAAAAGGTTTAGTGACTTGGCCAGGGTCACTTGGCTAGAAATTGGCAGGAGCAGGACTTAATCTAAGGCTGAGGAAGTGTGTCTTGGGGGAGGGCTCCCCCAGAGGGAGAGTAACCTGTTTAAAGACACAGAGGGGGATGGCCGAGCAGAATATGTAGAGGGGAAGGTGGTTGGAGGGAATGAGGGTACAGCGGAAGGCCCTGGTTTGCCCACTGGGAGACGCAGAAAAAGGGTCTGAGCCATCTGAAAGACTAGAGAAAGATACAGCAAGATGGTCCTGGGGAACTGGTTGCAGCTCCAGAATTTTCCTTACCAGAAAAAGCCACAGTGAAACCCCTGAGTCTATACCAGGTAACATGCTCAGCCTCTTGTCCCCAGGGCTTAGGAACAGAGGGGCAGAGAAGACAGCATTTCTGTCACTTCCCTGCAGGAGCAGAGATGTCAGAGAGGTTGAGAGTGACATAACTGGTGACCAGGTTTCTGATCCGTCGTCCCCAAAGCAGTTTCTTCAGAGTCACTTGTCCAAGTGATTTGCCCAAAGCCCTCATACCACAGTCCCTGCTGTACTTGTCCCTGGCGTGGCCTCTGCAGGGCCTTACCTATCCCCAGCTCTTACTGGGGTGCCAGTCTCAACGTCTCCAATTGCCAGTAGTTGGCACAGAGACCCTCACAGTTACCCAGCCCCACACTGGCCAAGACCTCCACGTGGACAGCCAGGCCCAGCTGGAATAACACAGCTTCCCTCCCTCCCTCCCATGAGCACTGAACTATTTACAGCGCTCACCAGGGCCTTCACACCCATGAGCTCACTGGAGCCTTCCCCACCCACCCTGGGAACCCAGCAGGGCAGGCGCCATTACCGCCATTTTGCAGATGGAGACACTGAGGCTAAATGCCTTGCCCAGTGAGTTCCCTAAAGCCTGGCCTCCTGACTCCTTATTCTGAGACTCTTCAATTCTTCCAGGAGGGTGGTCCAAACACCCCTAAATTTGAAATGAGGGAGTTTCAGGCCAGAGCCAGGCAGGTAAAAGGGTAAGCTCTGGTGAGTTAGTCCCAGGAGCTGGAAGGAACCTCCAAGGCAGCGGGCCAGGAGGGTGGGAGTAGAGGGACATTTTCATGGCCTCAGCCACTGGCTGGTAAGAGCCTGGCAGGAGCATCTTCAGGGTGGACATAGGGGCAGGCTGGGCAAGCTGGCTAGGAGTGTGGTTGGGGTCTTGGCTCCCCAGGCTCGGCTAGGAGGAGGGGTGAGACCCCAGCCTTCCAGCTCTCTCCTGGTCAACCAGACTCCGGTGGCTGTAAGCTGGCTGCAACTGGAAGGACACAAGGTAAACAGCAGGGGACTTCCGATCCACAGACTCCCTGTTCAGGCAGAGTTAGTTCCTCTGCCAGCACAGGGTCCTAGCCAAACCCCCCTCATCATTTCACACAAAGATTATGACATCTCACCTCCTGTATTTGTTCCAACCCGAAGTCCTCCCAGTTGCCCACGCTCCAGAATGCCTTCTCCCTCCCTGTCTACACTGCATGCCCACAGCCCCTTCCAGAAGCCTTCTCTGATTCTTACTCAGACTCGGATCATGACTCTTCTCCCAGCTCAGAGAGCGATGGTTTGAATTCTCCTTGTTCTTTGTCTTAGAGCTTGTGTATTGGAGGGTACTGACTCCCCCATAGGACTAGGGTGTCTAGGAGGACAGGGACTGTCTCTCCCATGAAACTGTGTGCAGGCTGCCTTTTTCTAGTTGTACCTCCCTCAGCCGGGGCAGCCTCTGCCCATAGGGGGCGCCCAAACAGTGTTGTTGAGTCCAGGCATCCTGGCTAGTGTCTGAACTGGACTGAGGTGTGAATTATCTGCAGTGACATGAATCTGGATGAGACATCAAAGTCTCCTCCAAAGTTCTGACTTACTTTTCAATTGACCTTGTGACTAAAGGGAGAGAAGAACTTTTAGATAAGGAAAGAGGCCTCTCATTTGGGGTAGGAGACGGAGGACTAGACAATGACCTCTAAAGAAGACTCCTGACCTTCCAGGCTTGGAGAGCATGAAGGGCTTGAGGTGCTCACACAGCTCACAATGGACACAGATGTCTTCCCTGGCCCTGCTCTGAAAGTCCCTGGGCTAGTGGGCAGAGGCCCCAGTCAAGCAACCCCTATTTCCTTCCCCAAGTCTCTCGGAAAGAGTGGTGAGTCAGTCGTGGTCATGAACTCATCCTAGGCAGTAAAAATAGGAAAACAAACAGGCCTCTCCTCCAGGCAGGAGGACAGGGTAAGGACGAGGGGGCAATGGGTTTTTCCCCCTGGGCAGAAAGGATAGCCATCCTTTGAAGTCTTCAAGAGGGAAGCAGGCTTTTTCATGGCCCCTAGAAACTCAACCACATCAAAGCTACCCCAGCAAGGTGGTTTGAGGGGCATGCTGTCTCACACACAGTCACAGTCACACATAGTGACACAACCGAGTCCCTAAGGGACACACACAGTGACACATACAGTTGCGGGCATGACACCTAGCTACACACACTACATGGAAAGCCAGTGATCCACCAAGAAGTTGCGCATAGAGGCACAATCACACAGCCAGACTCGCAGGTACACTTGGAGAGACATCGTCAGAGCCTCACACAGGCACACACGTCCACAACAGCTGCCTCCCCCCAGAGGTGCTCAGAATTCACGCAGAACAACACCCAGCCACACAGAGGCCACATGCACACACCCAACACCCAGCCACTCTCAGAATCAGTCTCCGAGAGCCACGCACAGGCAATGGCCATTTCTACGCACATAGTCACACACAAAGCCACACTGACAGTCACATGCAGCCCACAGCCACATAGCTCCCACACAGTGTACAGAGCCACACCCAAGACACAGTGTCACACACACAGCGTCTCAGTGACACACTAGTCACATGCTCCCAGTCACAAAGGCAACAGCTCCACAGTATGAGCACCATCACGGAGACCCATTCTGTTCATGGGACCTCTGGGGCAAAGACCCATGGGAGTTGGCCCCTGGGGTAGGAATGGGGAGGCGTCTCATTCATGGCTGCCAGCTTAACTCCCTCCTCCTCTTGGCTGCTCCTCTGGGGCCATCCTCTGCTCTGAGCGCCCACTGTTTGGCGTTTTCCAGCTTTGCTGAGTCCTCACACCCTTTGCCACTGAAGGGAGGGGCATGTTGCCTTGGAGATGATTGAGTCCAATCAACATTAAGCATCATTCATTTATTCAACATGCCATCATTTGACCCTGTGTGCCAGGTGCTATGCTAGGTGCCGGTGAATAGAGAGGTTATTGTAAATCAGACCAAAATGTCCCGCCACTGCAATGGCTATTTCCAAACGTGTGCCTGTGTGACCCTCCATGGATCTCCCCCCACCACTGACTTGTTCCCACAACTTGGCCTTGGGGAGGCTCCGGCAGGCGGAAGACTCTTCAAACTCCTTTTTTTCAGTGGCCATTTCTAGGCGGGTGAATGGTTCTCATGTAATTGACAGCACCTCTGAAGGAGGCCCAGGACTAGGCTCAGGAAAGACTGCCCTGTAACTTCCCCACCCCTTCTCTGGGAGACTGAGCCCTGACAGGCAGCTAAGTTGGAAAACACCCTTGTGGTAGGGTCCAGAGAGCCGGGTTTCGTCCAGTTCCAGCATGGTATCTTGAGCCAGTCACGTCCCCTCAGCTTTCCCACCAGGGCAAGGGAACTGGGCCAAATCAGTTTCTCACAGGATGGGGGTAGGGAGAGTGCTTATTTATATGCAGATTTGCAGGCCCACTTGAGACCTTCTTGATTCCAGAATTTGAGACCTGCTGGTTCTGGAGACCTCTGAGGTGCTTTTCAGCTCTAAGAAGGATGATGAAACTTTGAGGTGCAGCAGTGCTGGAGGTTGAGGGCTACTCCAGAAGCTGCCGAGGGCCCCTCCCAGTCCGGGGTGCCTGGCACACAGGAGCCACTGACACCCTCCAGGAGGTGCCATATCACCTGGCTGGTTAAAGGCTTGGGCCATTGAAGGGAGTATTGGTGAGAGCAGGTGATGGCCAAATCAGAACTTTTTGGACCTATTCTTGGCTGAGGCGAGGCTTCCAGGGTGGACCAGGCTGCGTGGGGACTCTTGGTACCTTTTCAAAGACGGATGATTCTCAGTCTTTGGAACCAAGTCCCAACCTCAGGCCTGGGGGCTTGCCTAAGAGAAGGGCAGGCTGGGCAAGGGGAAAAGCCATGGCACAGTCTCAAGCATCTAGGGACTCTGGTTGGAGGTTCTGTTTACTTTGAGCCCAGTTTTCATCCATTGAGTCAATCTGCTTCCTGGTTTCTAAGCTTCTTTCCTGATGCTTATGGAATACAGTCATATGCTGTTAGGATTGGAGGGGCATTAGTGGGCACCTATCCCATTTCTCTAGACCATGATACAGCCCCTCAACCACATACAGCATCAAAAAAAGGTGCATTATTACTTTCCCATGTGCTCTACACACTGCTAGTCACATAGAGTGTGTCATTTGATCCTCAGAACAATTTTATGTGGTAGGAATTATTAGCTCCATTTTACAGATGAGAAAAACAAGGTTCGGAAATTCTAAGCTACCTCTCTGAGCAGCAGAACTGGGATTCAAATCTATTGCCATCTGCTCCAGAGCCCAAGCTCTCAACCACATCTTAGAGCATCCCCCAACTCCTGCTTGAACACCTCCAGCAGCGGGGATTCTCAACCCTTTACTGAGGATGGATTGTACACACACACATCGGAGGAAGGAAAGCTCAAAAAGAGGTGAAACTGCCCCCCACCCCAGAATGCCTTATTCCAACAGAGGAAACGACATGTGAAATAATGACTGCCCACCAGGTAGAAGTTGGTGTCCAAGAGAGGTGGAGAATGTGCCGCTTTGGGAAATCTATAATTATTAAAAATGTCTTCCTTACATTGAACATAAATCTCCATTCTTCTGACTTCCATTTGGTTCTCGGCATTCTGACCTCAAATGTTACACAGAATTAGTCTGAAGCCCTTCCCACTTTTGCAGGCAATTCTCACATTCCCAGAGCCTACTTTCCATGGGGCCTGTTGCCTTCATTCTTTCCAAGTCTTGATCCCTGTCATCATACAGGGGCTTCATTCAGACCACACCAAGCCCCTGTGACAGCAACCTGACAGCTCCTTCCCTGTCTCTTCCATCACCCATTCAGACAGTTGGGCTGCTCTGGAAAAAAAACCCGGAGAACCTCAGAGTCAGGAAGCTGGGGTTCCAATCCCAGCTCTGCCCTTTACTGGTTGTGCAATGTTGGGCAAGGCCTGGAGCTGCTCTGAGCATCGGTTTCTTCATCTGTGAAATGGGGACAGCAATACTTGCCGCACCTGACCAGGTGGTAAGGATTAGCTGAGCTCCTCAGTGTGAAAGTGTTCCACATGCCACCAAGGGGCCAGATCCTCACAAGCATCCCTGTACGTAGAAGGAACTGAAGGTGGCTTCAGGAGTAGCTGGAGAATGAAGGCAGCCCTCAGCACCTCAGTATGCAGGGCACAGGAAGGAGGAAGGGCTGAGGAAGACAGGGTCTCTGCCCTGCAGTTGCTTTCTGTCCTGGGAATGACACCTCCGCCATCACTCAGTCCTCTGGGAATAAAAGATTTTTGTTTTTTGTTTTCTAAATAAAAGCTTTTGAATCAGGTTGGTTCAGGAAGGGGAACTAACATATGGGTAACACCTACTACGTACCAGCCACGTAGAGTACTTTCCTGAATCTTCACAACCTTGGGCTTGTTATTACATCAATTTCACAGAAGAAACGGAGGCCCGGGGAAGTTTTATTTGCCCAAGTCAGGAAGGGGTGGAGGATTAGAATTCAGATCTGCCTGGCTCCCAAGCTGGTGTGCTCTTTCACTGCACCTGGCTGCGCAGTGGAAAGGGTCTAGGGAGACGCTATCACCTACAGCCCCTCATCCCTGAGGAGCAGCAGGAGGGCAGGGAGAGAGAAGGGGCTCTGTGGCAGGAGCCCACCTCTGGACTCTTACCCTATGGACTCATATCACCCCTGCCAGTGGTACACCATTTCACGTGTCCACATTTATTCATTCCGTGCCTGTAAACAGAGCATTTATTCTGTGCCTGGCCCTGTGTGGAGGCTGTGTTCACCGAGGTGGAAGACCCCATCTCTGCCCTCATGCCGGAAACCCACCCAAAAGCATCTGAGAGGGATGCTATGGTTGAACACATGCTCCGGGGAAAGCGGAGGGGCCGTTACAGTCCTGGGCAGAAAAATCAGGGGGGATGGATTAGAATCAAGGAGCTGTCAAGTGAGGGAAGCAAGAATCTTATGTACAGTCTGATTCCATTCATGTCAAGTTCTTCAACAGGTAAAAATAAGTAGGTGTAGTGATGAAACTAAAGAAAAGCAGGGAAATAAGAACACACAGGGTGGGGTATCTAGGTGGAGAAGAGGATTATGACCTGGGGGTGGGGGGGATCACTCCGGGGCTCCTGAGGAGCTGGCAGTCCTATTTCTTGACTCAGGTGGCGCTTTTAGAAGTATTCCTTAACTCTGTGTGTATGTATTTTAATTCACTCTTCTTTATATATTTGTTCCACAATTTTAATACACAGAAATTGACGAATTCACTGTTGGGAGGGACATAGACTGATCTCCCACAGTGCCGTGCACTCGCCTTGTACTCCACAGGTGCTGAAAAAGAGAAATTGCAGTGAGTCTTGAAGGAGCTGGAAGTGGGATGCATGGTCCAGCCAGATGGGAGGTTGTGTTCTAGAGACAAGAGCTCACTTACTCACCGAAGTTCTTGAGGAGAGGATTACACGCCTCTTTCCCATGACTATCTAAATACACAAAGGTCAGCAGTTCCCTAAATGGACCCCCAGACTCCAGAATTAGCTCCCCTTTCCCTCAGCCTAGCACTAAACCATAGAGTAGTACAAAGGGCACTGAGGCAGAAGGCCTGCATTGGAATTCTAGCTCTGTACACACAAGCAAAGCATCTCATGACATGGGCCTCAGTGTCTTCACCTGTAAAATGGGGCAAATAAACTACTTCCTTCACAGGTTATCAGGAGGGTTCAATGAAGTTATATATGCGAAAATGCTTTAAGGACTGCCATGTGTGTTGTATACTTATAAATGTCCTATTACCCAGGTATTCTTCCTGCCTTCTCCCTTTCTGCCGAAGTTTTGCAAGGAGGGCTCAGATTAAAGCCTTCCTCTGATTTAGAAAGTCCCCAACTTCAGCCACCTCCAGATCCTCTGGGCTTGTGATCTTCTGGGTTTGAGCTTCAGGGCGATTCCAGAAGCAAGTTTCCCAAGTTGGAGGAAGCCCAGCTGGGGAGGTGGCATTCCAGGCGGCATGTCAGAGGGTGAGTCAGGGCTAGGGCCGCCCTTCCCCTCTCCTGGATCTTGGCTCAGGGCCCAGGCTGGGTTAGTCTCATTTGCATATATCTGCATATATGCAAGTTTCACCTGTGCACCCTGGCAGGGCCCTGAGAAAGACACCTGCGCAGGGGCACCCGAGGGAAACCAGAGTGGCTGGCTGCCTGCTGGAGTATCCAAACCTAGAATCTTGGTCCATGGTCCATCCGCCCATCCATACCTGAATCTCTGAACCAAACACAAAGCTTCCTCCTGCGGCTCCTCTGGTTGCTCAGGCCAGGAACTTCAGAGTCATTCTTGCCTCTACCCTTTTCCGGTACAGTCACCAAGCCCAGTAGAGTTTGTCTTTTCTCACGCTTCCCCTCCTTTCCATTGCCTCCACCACCAACCCACTGGGCCCTCCCTCCTCACTTCACACTTGACCTATTTGCAACAGCCTCCTAACTGGGCTCTCTGCCACCTGACTCTTACCTTCCCAGCCCACTGTGGTACCCAAGATGCTCCCGGGAAGCTTCTCAACTTCCATCCTGGTCCTCCCCACTGCCCACGGGGGAGGGGGGGGAGTGCCCATCCTAAGCTCTTGGTTGTTGTTTGAGGCCCTCCACAGTGGGGAACCTCCTGACTCTCGGTCTCAGCTCTTTCCTTACTTTCTTATTTTCCAACAAAGTGAGTATAGACCCTGCACACACTTTTTCTGTGTCTCAGTCTCCTCATCTGAGAAATGGAGGATAATGATAGGACTCCCTTGCAAGGTTGTTTGAGGATTTCAATGAGGAAATGCACGTGAAGCACAGGACATATGAAGCGCACGATAACTATTAGCCATTATTGATAGTATTATTACTCCTCCTATCCCCATTCTACAGGAGGCATTCCTCTCCTGGGGTCCCCTCTCCCTCCTCAGCCTTTCCTCTGCCATTGCTGAGTGCTACTTAGAGGACAAGCTGGCCTGGGTTCCAGTTCTAACTTTTAGGCAAGTTGCTCAATCTTTTTGCACCTCTATTTCCTCATCTGTAAAGTGGGATAATATGGATATTTACCTCATAGAAGTCATGTGATAAATGAAATGATTCACATAAGGGATTAGCATAGTGCCTGGAACACAGAAAACAAAAGTGTTAGCTATTATTATTATTATTATTACCCAAGATGCAGGGCCTGAGGTCACGGTTGCTCCCCTTATCCTCCAAAGGCTCCAGAAGTTTCCTTAGAGGTGTCTCCAGAAATAGTGCCTCCATCTGAATCCTCCTGTGCCTCAAATAGCCAGAGAACCACTACTTGTCTGCCCCCAAACCCCAATTCCTGTGGACAGCAACTGAGGCAGCCAAGTGCTCCTATGGGGTTGGTGGTTAGGGGTGGAGCTAAGCTTCCTCCGCCCAACTTGTTCTGGGGCACATCCCACCCAGAATTTGGGCTGGGGGAGAGCTTGTCTCCCCCAGAGGTTGGGAACCATCCTTGCCAAGGTCCAGCTTGGATACTTTTGGGTCAGCTCACAAGTTAAGAGGGGCCTTCAGGGGAGGATTGGGGCAAACTGGTTTGAGAAGACGGAAAGCAGTAACTCAGCTCGGCTCAGTTCCCCTTGGAGGCCACGGCCAGCGCACAGCCCCTGCCCACCCTGCCAGGACAAACCCTTCACCCTTCTCTGCCCACTCCGTGTCCTCCAGCCTCTTCCAGTCAGCAGTTGATGAACTTCCAGTGTGTGACCCTTTTCCATCGGGAATTAAAGGTGATTGAGAACGGAGGGTAGATGTGAGCGGAAGAAGGTGGGCCAACAACCTTCCCCTCCTTAGAGTCAAACAGCGGACCGTGTGCCGGGGCCCTCTCTCTCTGCTTAGCGCCCCCTCTCCCCTTGACCGAGCGGGGTCGGGGAGGGTTTGGAAGAGAAGCTAGAGCGGCGGTCGGACTGAGTTGCCTCTCACCCTCCCCCATCTACCTTCCCCCGGCAGCAGGCCTGACAGCTGGGGCCCAATGCTGCGACCCAGAGGGAAAGGAGGTTTTGGGGGTGCTTTTGTACTTGTGATTGTTTTTCTCACTTTGGGGGCAACGGGGTGCGGCTGCGTCCGCGGCGCTCACGTGGTCGCCTCGCTCTCCTCCCAAGGCAATGTTTCCCTCATCCTCCCAGGCCCAGTCCAACAGTTAAGGCTGTCCCCCTTCTCCCGGACTCCGCAGCCCAGGTTAAGGTGCGGTGACGGAACCCACCTTTTTCTTTTGAAAGCAAAACAAGACAAAAAAAGTCTGGACCTCAAAAGCGCCGGGGAGTCAGAAAGTGAAACCAATAACCGGAGCCGCACAGACCCTCCTTGAATCGATAGGGGCCGGAGGGGCGGCTGTGAGTGAGCAGTGCGTGTGTGTACCTGTGTGCTGGGTGTGAGGTGATCGTGTACGTGCTGCGGGTGTGTGGTGGCCTCTGGCGTGCGTGCTGTGGCTGAGGTGTATGTGTGCGTTCTCAGCGATACCGCGCGTGCCTGTGCACACTCCTGCTTCGTTGGTGCGTGCGAGGTGCACCTCCACGCTCCCGCCACGGCCTGTCTCCGCTTCCATCCGGAACAGGCGATGCAGACCTCGGCCGAACGCCCCCGTTTCCGTGCTGGGGTCTGGCACGGTGTCCCAAGCCTGACGGAGCTGCCTCCGCTCGGGGCGCAGCGAATTCGTTGCAGCGGGGTTGGTCCGGGCCTCCCGCCAGCTCTCCGCGTTCCTGCCCAGCCGGCGTGAGCGGCGCAGACCCCGCGCTGTGTCCCGCGGGTTTCCCACGCGGGCTCCTCCCCGAGGCCTGCGGGGCTCGTGGCTGGGATGTCCCGCGCAGAAGTCCCGCTCCCCGGGCCCACGCGCCCTCAGCCCGGGGCCTGTCCCGCTTCCCGCGCTCCGTGGGGTCCAGCTCCCTCGCCGCACAGGCCGGCGCCTGCATCGCGCCTTCAACACTGCCCCATTTTTGTTAACCATCTTCTCTTGGGGGTGTGTGTGTGTACTTGATCCAAAAGTGGTTCATGGTTTTGTTTTGTCTGGAATATCTATATCGTCTCAGTCAATCCCAAATCGAAGACTTTTCCTGGAGCGGAGGCTGATATTTGGAAATGAAGCAAAGACGACACAGGGAGAGTGTCGCCGTGTCGCTGAAGACGGTGCTGGAGACCCTGGTAGGGAGCCCTCCTCCCTAGCCGCGCGGTGACCTTGCGGGGGCGCTGACCCCAAGGCCCCTCCCCCGAGAGCTTCCCCCAGGCCGAGCGCGGGTCGCGGAGGAAGCTCCCCGGGGAGTGTGGAGGGGGCGCCCAGGCGGCGCGCGGCAGCGCCCGCCGAGACCTACGTAAGCAGCCCGCCACCCCGCGTGCGCCCGCGCTTGTGAGCTGCTCCATCAGAAAAAAGAGACGCGATCACTCCCATTTCCAGGCAAAGTGCAAGTGGAGGGGGTGGGGACGCAGGCATCTACCGACTGCCCCTTCCCCTGGCCTCGCTGAATGTGGGGCTTTAACCACAGTGCTCCCGGCCGAGTGGAGGGAGGATTCCTTCCAGCCGCCCCACCCCCGCCAAACCGAATTATTCACGCTTTCCCGAAACCGAGTTACTACGAAAGCCCCGCAAAGTCGGTCTTAAATTTCACTGAGAACAGATACAACTAAGCTAAAATTTCGTTTGGGGACAGTGGGTGGGAGGGAAGAGAACGGGCGCGGATAAACCCGCCAAGGCCACCGAGGGCCGAGGACTAGGGGCCCGGTGGAACCTCTGTTCCTCTGGGCGGACCCACACAAGTGAATCTGCACGGGTGACGGACCCGGGCGCCCGGCTCCGGTCGCAGACGCGGGCCCTTTGCTCAGGAACACGCCGCACGCCGCGTAACGAACCCAAAGACTGTGGGGAGAGCCCTGCGCACCCACCACGTGTTTAGGGCGTCCGGAAGGGGCACAGGTTCGGATGGAGGTCCCCGCTTCAAAAGAGGGTCCGAACGCGGGGTGATCTCAAACAAGGCACACAGCCCACTGCCGCTGATGCTTATTTTGCGCAAAGAATCATTTACCCGACCAGGTGGGATTGGATTTGCCCAGGGATCCGCGAAGAGCTTGCAAACCACGGTGCTCCGCTCGGATCCCTCGGGTCCAGTCGCCGCTCTCCTGCTCACTCCCGAGACTGCGACGGCGCCGTGTTCCCCACGCAGGACACGAGGGCCTCACCTCGGTGGTGAGGTTCTCCAAGCGAGCTCCTTTCGCTAAGGGAGAAAGCGGGAGAACCACTTCTGGCTTTTGTGGCAAGCTAGAGATTGAGGTATTGGTAGTGACCGAGAGAGCTCGTTTTGTTTTGCCCTCCTCTCTTCCTCTCCCCTCCCTCCCCTCCTTCTTGGTTTCATTGTGTTTTGGGATTTTGATTTTTGCAATTAACTCTAAAGCAAATGACAAAAACTTGGCGGTCTTAAGTACAACTCCCTCCTTTTATCCCTTCTGCAAAAAATGAGTCTCAGAAATGGGAAATGGCTGACTCTATCTATCTATCTGTCACCGCCAGTGCGCTGGAGGTTGAGCTGGGTTGGGAACCCAGGCCTCAGGACTCTCAGGCCAGCCCTCCCTCCCCTCTGACCCAACAGAGGGTCACAACTCTTCCTAGCCCCAATCCCATCCCTTCCACTTTTGCAGACTCTAACTACACCCCAGGCCCTGAGGTTGGTGGCATGTGGCACCTGTCAGAGGGACTCTTCCCTCTGGTTTCCCAGCCAGGTGCCACAGCCCTGCACCCTCCAGAGTTTGGAGGAGACAGGGAGATCTGAAGAGGGAGGTGATGATGGAGGAAGAGGTTTCCTCATTTGTATACTAAGAATCATAATAATAATACCGACTTCACAGGGCTTTTTGTGAGGATGTAGAAGGATTGGATGTTGTTTCATAAATTCGAAAGGGCTGCAAGGTGTTTCCTACTGCTGCATGGGGGTGAGGACCCTGTGTGAGCTCAGCAAAGCCCCCTGAGAGCATGGGGGGGCTGTCACTACCAGTCTCCTGCCTTTGGGAGATGCCCAGGACAGAGGCCTGTGGAAAACCCACCATGCTCTGTCTTGCTAGGTCTAGCACAGAAAGGACCCTGGGACATGACCCCATGGAAGTGACTTTCCACCCACCCTTTCAGTTCTACCTCAAAAGCACCTTCTTTGTGAAACCTTCCCTGACAATCAACCCCACCCCAAAGAGCATTCTCTTCCTTGGGTGCACCCTGAGATGCCCTCCTCGGAACCCACCACAGCTGCGGTGGGGCTGCCTCCCTGCAGAGGAAGATGATGGTGGCAGAGTAGGGTTTGAAAGGATAGATCTTTGTAAGTTTACAGCCCCAGCTCTAAGGAGGTGGTGGCATGGCTGGATTTGGGGGAAAGGTGGTCCTATGTGGAAATAGCATTTCTGAACTGAGCAAACCCTGCATACCCTGTTAGATGAGAGGGAGGGGTTCTCCAGTTACTCAGAGGAAGGGCTCGGCTCCTCCAGAGCTCCTTCTCCTGAAGCTCCAAGACTTCAGGGTGGAGGGCTCAGAGCCAGGTGCCACAGGTGTGTTTTCTTGAAAAAACTCATCTCTATTCATTCTAGCAGGGTGTCCAGTTTGGAGCCAACTTGCTCTTTCGCTCCCCCCCCCCCCCAACCAACACCTGACTGTGGTGTTCAACCATTCCTGAACACCACTTTGATCTTTATATGTCTCCAAGGAGACCTAAGCCTGGCCACCCCCAGTACCTTCTCTTACTCTTCTAAGCTTCTTTCTCTGATTGTTGTCTTCCCCCAACCCCCAATTGCAAGACCGCTGCCTCCATTCTGAGCTCTGATAACCAGAGCATATGGTGTGTGGTACCAACAGGAATTGCCCGCTTGAGTTGCATACATAAGTGAGAAGTGTGGCGAGGACTGGTGGGTTTGGGGCTGGCACTGTCTCTCCCCTAACACGAAAGCAACTTAGATGTGTGCGGATAGGTATCTCTCATCGGGTGGATACACGTGCTAAGTGTTTATATATGCTTGCATTTTCTGTATTTTTTAAGTGTGTATACCGGCAATCCAACTTCTGTAGTGCTGGGTCGGTGTGAGAGAGAAGTATAGTGCTTTTATTCAAGGATCTGGCAGTTCATCTCTGAGAACCTAGATGTGTCTACATCACAGCCTATATACTCTGTATTTGCAGATCCATAAACTAACCTCTCTGTTCATGAAGAGACGCCAAGGCGAGCATCGGTGTAGACACCTGTGTATTGGTGCATGCGAGTGTATAGGTTGTATTGGAATGGAGTCTCTGTGTAGTTGTGTCCATGTGGTCAGTAGATGCTTGTACCCCTGGACCCCCGTTCCTCAAGGTCTTGGTGTTAATGTTTAGAGGCAGGTAGTGCACACAGACTGAAAACGCGGCCATGAGCCGCATTTCCAGCGCCCTCGGAGGAGCCATCAAACTAGGTTCACCTCCCACTCCCGTATTTTGTCCCAGTTCGTGTACCGCTTCAGTCTCACGCGGCGCCAGGAAAGTCCGGACGCCGCTTGGGTAAAAGCCCAGAAGGTGGATCCCTCCTGCGGCCTCGGGGGCCTGCCGGAAGCGGAAGCTGAGACTGGGTGGAGGTGGCGGTGAGGCGCAGTCGCCGCGGTCGCCGCCAGCCGGGCCGAGGGCGCCCCGCGGGGGTGTGCACGCTGCGCGCGTGAGAGGCGGGCGAGGCGCCAGGCGGTTCCGCCCCGGACCGGCGTCTGTTTACCAACACGCGGCTGCGCTCCGCAGCGACGCATTCCGACGCGTTGAATAAGCTGCCGGCGCTGGCGGTCTGGTCTCGACTCCCCCGCGGGTCCATGGCTGCGGGATCGGGACCGCCGTGCAGGTCCCCCACGGCGGGACAGCGCGCCCGCAGATTCCCCGCGCCCCCTCCTCCCCCCAGCGCCTTCGCCACCGCGCTGCTTCCCTGGCCCCTTGCTCATCCCAGCTCCGTCAACTCCCTCGCGTTTCTGCCGTCACGACCAAGGAGTTCGCAGACTCCCCAATCGCCCTGCAACCCTGGCACCCCTCTCGGAGAGGACTCCAGCTTAGCTGGGCCTGGAGCGTGCGAACCGCTCCCCTCGCGTCTCCGGGTTCTGAATTTCCCTCGGGCTGGCTGTCCCCGGAGGGCGGGCCCCAGCGCCAGGCTTCCGTGAGGTCACCGCGTGCAGTAGCCAATCGCGGGCGTCTAAGTGGGCGGGGCCCCCGTCGGGTCCCGGGAACCGAACCCACGAGCGAGAAGGGGGGGGCCCATGGATTTAGGGGGGAGGGGAAAGCCATGGGGCACCCCCCCGAACCCCTTTCCAAGGCGCGCGCTCTCCGCTGGAAAAGGCGCAGAGACACTTTCCCCCTGATCTTAAGTGTGTGGGAGGCTAGCTGGGGGGCTCATCCGTCCCCAACGCCCGAGGCGCGGAAAAGAGAGAGTTGGCGGAGGGAGCGGACTGCGTGCCCTGCCATGGCCTAGGCTCTTCGGCCCCGGCCCCGGCCGCAATGTCCTCTTTGCCCTGCCCCCTCCCTGGCCGGGATGCCTCCAAAGCCGTCTTCCCGGACAACGCCCCCGTCCCATCCGTAGTGGCTGCCTACCCTCTAGGCCTGTCTCCCGCAACCGCAGCCGCCTCCGATTTGCCCTACTCTGGGCCGTATGGCCATCTCCTGCCCTATCCCTACACCAGGCCGGCTACCCCCGGAGACGCCTACCTGCTCTGCCAACAACCCCCGGCGCCCTCTCAGCAGCAGCGGGAGGCAGGTAAGTCCGGCTGTGGCGGCTCTTCCCATCTCCGGGGTCCTTCGCTTGCGCGTCCCTAAACTTCACCCTCTCCTGGTTGGGCGCAGCTAACGGGATTCAGACCTTACTCTGATTCCACGGGATCTGGGGGTGGGGGGAGGGCGAAGGGATGGGGCGGGATACAGGGGGGAGGGGCGGGGGCGAATTGATCTAGGTCTCCTTTCAAGACCGACCTGGTTTCGATTTGCAGTTAAGTGAAGCGGGGCTGCGGGGCTCCCTACCCTACTCCCTGGAGCAGCGGGGTTGTGTGTACCCACGTGTAACGGAAAACTGAAAGAATCCAGATGTGGGTGTGGGTGCCTAGACTCTTCCCCAGGATTCTCTCCACCGCGTACTCCCCTTCCCCATGTCCCCCCACTCCGTGGCGATTGTCTTATCTCAGAGAGCAGTACTCAAGCCAAAGCCTGAAAAATGGAAGTCAGGTCCCAGTTGGAGGACAGTAGAAGTGGGGGCTTATTCGGGCCTCTCACCCCTCCCCCCGGACCTGGCCGAAAGCGCCAGCCGGAGATCGGAAGCTGGCCTGGCAGAATCTGAGACTAGGACCCCACCACCCATTGTTCTAAGAATGTAGCCACAGGTGGGTCAGTCAGGCTCTTATTGTAAACCTCAGCCTTCCAGCGAAGGAGTAGACCACCCCTGTCATCTTCCCCCTTTGACTTTGGGGACTGTTAGGGGACTCAGTTCCCTTTGCCCCAGGCAACTTTTAGCTCCTGAGAAAGTGCTCTCTGGAGGTCCTCCAAGAAGCCAAGGAGCTAGCCTGTCTTCCTGGTCCTGGGCCTTGCATGGGCTGCACCCATGCAACCCTATACATACACCGGTCTGTACAGGCTCTGGCTTAGACCTCAAGTACCCTGCATTCCCTGCCCTTACCTAATTGCCCTACAATTGTCTTTGGCGCAGTTTCCTCCAAGGTTGCAAATCCACTGGTGACTTCCCTGGAGTCAGCCCAGGACCAAGATACATCCCTCCCTTCTGTCACTGCTGAGCTAGGAGTGACCCTAGAGATTTGGGAACTCAACCTCCTTGAAGTACAGATGGGCACACTGAGGCCCAAAGAAAGGGTGTGCATAGGCCAAGAACACAGCCTGTTTTCCAGGCTCTGGGCCCTTTCAAACTGACTTTCACCTCATGAGGCCAGAAAAGAGGATTTTAGAGAACTTCCTCAGAGCCCCCAAAAGTTAACGGCCTTCTGTGCCAGAACTGGGTCTGCCTCTCCTAGGCTGCTGAATCTGTCATTGGAAGAGGAGCAGTTGGGGCTGGGGGTCTACAAGTGATCCAGTTTCTACAAACAATCCCTTGGACCCTTCCCTTCAGTATATGCTGATATGGTACATTTGTGTGTATGTGTGTAGTGGGGTGGAAGTAAGCTAACCTTAAGATAACTGTTGGAAATGGTGTTTTCAGCCCTATCTGCCATACTCTCTGCCTTCCCTTTGCTTAGTCTACAGACAAGAGAGTAGAGAGTTCCTTTATTTTACAGAATTTCCCCGGATGCAACGAAAACCACACTGGTCCTTAGACTAGATTGTAGCATTTTTCTAGTGGGTTTGGCTTACTCTAGATTGAATGATTGGGGTGTGAGAGAGGGCTTGGGGTCCTCGTTTTGCTCCTGTGTGTCCATCCCTGCTTTAGGGGGAGGTTTGGCTCCAAGTGAGCTGCAGTGCCACCACTCCCTTGAGCAGGCAAGGCTATGGGCCTCCAGGGAGTCCCTTCAGCTCCAAAATCAGGTCAAATCGCGACTAGGTCAAATCCAGTCGCGACTTGCTGCACCTAGTGTGAAGAAAAGCAGCTGGCAGGGAAGGAACTTGGAGGAGGGTCTGCTAGGAGAGTTAGGGTCGAGGGCTGTGAGTTCAGGAGCCGAGGCTGCCTTCCAGGCTCTCTCTGTATCGGAATTGCGTTGTCCACGAAGCCGGAGAGATGCCGGTGGTTGGTTGCTCCACTGCCAGCCTGGGGCTTCCAGCAGTAGGATGGGAGCAGTGGACGCCGGATTGGCGCGGGCGGGAGCGGAAACCCAACGGTTTTTCTGGGAATTGGCTGAGGTGGGGGTCGAGGGGGTGGATCTGAGAAGCCCGCGGTGCCCTAGGCCACGGGTGAGGGATGCGGGGGAGGCGAAGGCAACTGGTCACCTGGGCCGGCCAAGGGCGGGGCCCTGACGTGTGGGGTGAGCCCGACCACAGGACCCAGGAGAAGGTGGATGGGGAACAAAGGTGGACCCCATACGTCTGGGCACAGGGGCCAAACGCCCTCTCGACTGGGACGGCCGGAAGATCCGCGTGGAATGCAGCGAACATTGCCCTAAACCCGGGGACATTTCGGCTGCTTGGTCCACCCCAGCCCTACCATCTGCGTGGAATGGTCTCAGAGTCCCCGTAGAGTGGCGCAGGTTGGGGCCACCCGGATCGGAAGTGGAGGACCCCTCGTACCTCCCTCCTCCTCCCACGTTCTAGGGTGGGGTTGTTCCACGGCCGAGATTCGATGGGAGGTTGAGCCCGGGGGCAGGAGGTGACCAGTTTTACCGCGGCGACACCGCAGCGCGATCCAGGAGGGCCTGTGCTGCTGGGCACTTCTCGCACTGCGGACTCGGGTCACCTTCCCCGCCGGCCAAGAACCCCTCTGTGAGTGCCCCACCCCAACCCAGCTTCTAGGCTCCCTTCCGGCCGCGGGGGAGGGAGAAAGATGGTCACTTTTTCCTGCTAGGTGTGCCTTAGGAACAGGGCAGCTCCTTACAGCAGGGGAGGCGAGGGCAAACCCAGGGGGCACTGTCTGCACTCTGATCCCGGGAGGCGTGCTCATCCTGGCGTCCAAGGCCGGCTGTGCCGAGCCCCTCCGACCCACTCCTCTTCCCGCAGCGGGGAGGCTGCCACGCAGCCGCTGTCTTGCCTCAGAGCATCGACTGTGAGTTCCCTCCGCCTGGAATGCCTTCCCCGGTCCTCTCCCGGCCCCGGTCCCAGCCTCGACCCGGCCTTCGGCTCCGCCCCGCCCCGCCCCGCCCCGCCCCACTCCAACCTGGCGCCACCGCGCCCGGCTGAACTCTGACCTCCCGCTGCCGGCACCGCCCCTCCCCTTGCTGGGGCCCTGGGCGCTTTCTTCCTAAGGTCACGGGGCGCCTAAGAGTGGGAACTCCCTGAGGGCAAGAACCGCATCTCGTCCCACCCGACGCGCAATGGACGTGAGGTTTGAGAGGAGCGTGGAGCGGATGGTAGAGAAAGGGCCGGGCCCGGTGCCTGCGCTTTTTGCTAATCAGAGGCCAGCATGCAAACGAGATGCAAATAAGCCAATGAAACTGCGCGAGACCCTCTCATCTTCCCACACTCTGTCCTGTGCTGCCCCCCAGACTCCGAGAAGCCGCAGCTGTCCCCGGAGCCCTCAGAGCGCCCGCAGGCCCCCACCAAGAAGCTGCGCAAACCAAGGACCATCTACTCGAGCATGCAGCTGCAGCATCTAAACCAGCGTTTCCAGCACACGCAATACCTGGCGCTGCCCGAGAGGGCCCAGCTGGCAGCGCAGCTCGGTCTCACCCAGACCCAGGTGGGGCCAGTCCCAGCCTTCCTGCACGCTAACCATCCCCAAAGGTGTTCTCTGGGAATTCACCCCCTAGGTGGGAATGAGTGATGAGTCCCCTAATCTTGTCATATTTATCTAGGCTGTGTTCATAGCTGGCCCTCAGTGAGTTGGGGGAATGTGTTAAAAGGTGTGTGTGTGTGTGAGGGGAGGAGGTAGATTTACGTAGAGGAGGGTACCCAGACTGGGATAACTAGTATTAGCTCAGAGGCAGGAATTCAGGGGCTTCCAGGGCTAAGGAGGACTGGCGCAAGGTTCCCAAGCTCTGCTCTTCTCCCAGGACTACTCCCTGCTGCTCCCTTTCCTTTGGTCACGTCCTTCCACACATATACTCCTTCTGATCTTCCATTCTTTCCCCTTTTCTCCCCAAAGGTAAAGATCTGGTTTCAGAACAAACGTTCCAAATACAAGAAGCTCCTGAAGCAGAACTCTGGGGGGCAGGAAGGGGACTTCCCCGGTAGACCCCCCTCCCTGTCTCCCTGCTCCCCACCCCTTCCATCCCTCTGGGATCTACCCAAGGCAGGGGCCCTGCCCACCGGGGGCTATGGCAACAGCTTTGGAGCCTGGTATCAGCATCACTCCCCAGACGTGCTGGCTCCACCTCCGATGATGTGAGCCTGGGGAAGGGAGGGTTGGGCCTCCAGCCCTCCTACAAAGCTCAGGACCCAGCCCACCTGCACCCCTTCTGGGCCAGGAGGAAACCAGCTCCAGATGGGTTTTCTCTGGAGAACCAGGAGCTAGAGGAGAAAAAGAATGGGATGGAGTCCTGTCCCCCTTGCCCTCTAAGCCAAACAGCCTAATCAAGGACTTCGGTCTTAGCCACTGCCCCCATCACTACCATGGAATGGACACCATCCCTGTAGCTGGTCAAAGGCTCTGGAGAGAGTCATTGGCTGCAGTTCAGTACTCCCAGGACCCTAGTCTTGACACCCAGTTCCTTGAAAGGACTGCAGTCCCACCACAGTCTAAGGTCAAAACCGTCAAGAAACAGTGTTTTTCTTTGTGTTCCTTGGGCCTTGCCCGACCCATTTGTCAGCAAGAGCAGAAGTGAAGTGGATATCCAGTCTTCAAGTTGACCACCATCAGGTCCCACCCACGAATTTTTCCTGGAGGTCAGCCCATCACCCCATAATTGATATCCCTAGTCACCCTACTGTGATGGCGAGGAATGCTGAAAATGTGGAGTTTGCAAGCCTATGGGTAATTTATGCTCTCTTCCTTAAAAAGCCTTCTTTTCCCCATGTCTATGGTATCGAGTAGATAATGGATTCAATTATCCATATAATTCAATGGGTGTTTATTAAGAGCCCCCCATATTGAACAACCCCGACATGCACATACTCTTGGGAACACAGCAGGGTAACACTTTGGGCAGAATGGGGACAAACTGACTCTCTGGATGAGTATAAGTAGAGACACCCCAAATAAGTGGGGTGGTCTCTTCAATTCAGCTTCTCACGGCTGTCTCTGTCTAAACAAACTGCTCACATTTATAACCAATCTGACTAGCATCCCCAAGCCCTTACCATCCTTCATACCATGAGCTTCCAGAGATTAAAGTTTGTACAAAAATCTGGGCCCTGGCTGCGAAGCGTGATTGTTTTCTGAGTCCTGAGGCTGGTGGCTTATCTCTCTTCTCTCCCATCTAACTCTTCCAGACCTGAACTAGAGGCACTAGGTCCTTGTTTGGCCTCTACCATTAACCAGCTCTGGTTCTAGCTCTGGAATATTCTAATAACATCCATATTTTCATACACCCCAGTATGAAACTGAAAAATGCTAAATCTGGGAATGACCAAAGTCTGAATGGTCCTCACCAGCAGTCTCTCCTGGCCCAGTTTTGGAGGGAACCAAGGTGACCAGACAGACCCTGTGAGCTAACAGGGGAGCCAGACAAATGGCCTGCCGCTGTGTGGTGCCAGGCTCAGAGAAGTACAGAGGGCAGTGCGGGTATAGTCGAGGGCCTCCAACTGGGCCTGGACCCATTGGTAGATTCATGGCCACCCCACTCCACCGTAGACACAGAGCCACGGGGACTGATCACAAGGGTAGCCAATAATTCAGGGAATCCAGCCCAGTTTGACCCGAGGGTTTGGGGGAGGGGCCTCCAAGTCCAGGAAAAAAAAGCTCCCAAATCCAGCTTTCCTCTTACTGCCTAAACCTGTTCCCAGGCACTCAGGACCTGCTCTGTCTGGAAAGCCCACTCAGGCACTTTGAGCCAACTCTGCTGGCCAGAGAGAGGCCCAAATTGGAGTCCTATGCAGGGCGGGGTGTGTGTGAAATTTGGTGGAAGCCCCCCACTTCAGGAGGGGGCCTTCTATTAGTTCCCGCTAGGCGCTGTTCGGGGTCAGTGGGCACCCCCACACCCCAAAACACCTGGAGGGTTTTCCTGGGGATGGGAAATGGCACAAGTGAGCCAAAGCCAAGATCCAGGCGTGGTGAAGAATGAGGGTGCAAAGAGGAGAAGTCTCCTCCTCCTCCTCCTCTTCCCTTCACCAATGTCTTCCCCCACCCTTTGCTCCCCTCTCTCCACTGGCTCTCAGTGTCCCCTGCTCCAGATTCCTTCTCTGGGTCTTCTTGGAGGCCACAAGCCCTCAGGGTGGCTGTTCCTCCCACTGCAGATTACACACTCCTCTTTCCACAGACCGGTGATAAGATCTACCACCCCATCTCGGAAAGCCTCCAAAGGCGAGATTAATTGGACAGCCCAACACGAGTCGCATCATTAAAACAACAGCCCAGGTTGTAAAGTTAAGTAGCAGAAGGAGTGTAATTGTTCTCCCAGGCAGAGGCCAGCTGAGCTGACAGCAAACCCCCTTTCCTACCCTCATCTATCACCCCTTTCCAGGGGGAATGGGAGTCCTTTTCCACTTGGAAGCTGGTCCAGTTGCCCTGAGCTCCTGGGTGATGATAGGACGGGAACCCCAGTGGGCAGGTGCCGCATTCCCCTCCCTCAAGCCACCTGAACTGTAGAAGGGGAACCTGTGATTTCTTCCCATGAAGAAGTCCATCTGGAAAAGCTGGGTCAATAAGGGTGGGAGGACAAGATTGAGTGGTTAAGAATGGGGGCTTTGGCCTCCAAAGAATCCCAGCCTACTGTGTGACTTTTGGCATGTGACTGCACATCTCTCTGAGCCGCGTTTTCGTACCCCTAAGATGGGAATACTAATAGGACCAGCTTCGCAGTGTGGTTGTGATGATGAAATGAGATAGTGCTTATAACATGCTTGACAGGTGCCTAGAACATAGTAAGCACTTAATACATGGCATTTATAGCTCCTGTGGATTATGGGGAGGAGGAGTCATGGCGAGGGCAGTTCATGCCACCACTGCCATCCCACTCACCTCTCTCTCTGGTCCACCCTGACAGTAGGGGGGAGGAATGGGCCAGAGACTGGAGAACTACACACGTCCCTGGTCATAACCATCTCAGAGCAGGACCCAGGCAAGTTCCTAAATGCACTGGGCATGGAAAATCAGCTGAAACCAGAAAATGAAAACAGGGAGTCCAGGGCACATTCTCTCCCCTACAAGGGTCTCAACCACAGGAAAGCTGACTTGGGGCTTCCCTTCCTTCTCCGCATGTGCTATTTTAAGATATGCCCCCCATTTTCTCCCCCAACAAAATGAGATTCAATTAATTCAATTAAAGCAATTTTGGGAGCAGCTCCTGAAGGCTTTCAATGTGAGATAATTACAAGTAATTTGCTGCTGTGAAGAGGAAAAGGGCATGTGGGGTCTGGGGGGAAAGGAGGTAGCCCCCTCCCCACCAAATGCATACAGATCTAGAGGGATTCCACACCGCAATCTTAACTGCCCTCCCATTGGCCAAATTACTTGCAGGTGGGAAGAGGGAGAATGTGGTGGTGGGAGGGGGCTGGGAAGACACTGAGTGACAGACTGCCCTTCCCCCCAAATTCACTGTGTCGGGTGGGGGTGGGGAGCTGGTTGTTCCCCGACAAAATGTCTGCATAGCCCTAGCAGCTGATTACTCAGCTCCAAACCTCATTGGAGTTTGGATGCCTGAACTTGTCTCTGGGATTGTATCCAGAGTCAATGGAATGTTATCCGGGTAGCTGAGGCCTGTGTAGACGGGGCCTTGGAGATCAAGGACTAACCCCAGAAGTTATAAGGGATGTGGGTAGAGAGGGGGAAAGGCCAGAGAAGGCATACGCTGACTTCCTGCTGTCAAGGAGGTGATGATACACCCACTCTTCTCTCCTCCCCCGATCTCTTGCTTTCTAGTTCTGCCTGGCCTGTAACCTCAACTCTTGCCATTGTAGTGATGGCAAATCTCCTCTCAGCTTTCTGTCCTCAGGGCCACTGAAGCCTTGTCTTCAGAAAAGTATCCAGCAGGTGTTGCCCATCCCCAGGTCACCTGGATTAACCCTTTCCTTGCCGGCGCTCATTTGGCCTGGGAGGAGGTGAAGGGAGGGAGGATGGTACTGAGAGGAAACTAGAGGTAGAGGCTAGGAGACGGGAGCTGAGTCAGGGGTATGCGGATGGGCTTCACGCCTCTGCAAAGACCCCTTACACCCTGCCCACAAAGTAGCTGGTTTTCAAGGGACTAGGGCCTCCCTTAACCTGGAAACCGGGTTCCTGGAGGTAATGTTTTAACAATTAGGGTGGAAGAGAAAAATTCACTGACCCTGACGTATTTCTCTTCCTATCTTCTGGTCTCTCCTTCCTTCTCCTATTCTAAGCAGGGGTAAAGAAGAGGGGCTCCTTCAGCTCTAGTCTCTCCCCACTCCCCGCCCCCCAGCCCCTGGCCCTTCTCTGAGAAGCATGTATGGCTGTTGGACCTGGGGGAACTGGGGAGAAATTCTATCAGTGAGTCCCTAGGCAACTACTGTCTCTTCCCTTCCAAGATGAAAAAACAGAGGGGAAAAGTGGGCCCCTCTTCATGCCTCTCCTTCCCTGTTTCCTGGCCAGCCCAGATTGGTTAAAAGGCGGGGGGCAGTTAAAGACTCTTCTACCCCAAACCTCAAAATACAAAGGTCCTAGACACAGGGACAGGCAGATGCAGGGACCAGGCATAAAGACATCATAAGTGCACACACATTTCCACAGAAGACGGTGCCTCCACAGACAGGCAGACACACACAAAACAGCATATATGGAGTGGGCAGAGTTGCACACAGACCCATGTGAGCACATGTGCATGAAGCCTTTCCATGGTTCTACATGGACATATACAGAGAAATACACACACAGGTTATGTACTCAGAGAGTAGCCCATCACAGAGGGATGAACAAAGAAGGAGATATCCAGGGGCTTAAACATATGCAGAAATAGACTAAAACATACCCAGAAATATACAGACTGTGTGTGAGTGTTTGGGGAGGGGAGAAGACTGGCACCTCTCCCTCTGTCTCCCTTTCCCCCTCCCCTCCCCCCTCTTCTTATTCCTGCCCCCTTTCCTGGCTCTCTATCATTCCTTTTAAACAGTTGGGGAGGGAAACTGAATGGCCATAGAAACCTGATGACTTTTTTTCTTTGTTCCCCGAAGCCTTGCCTCCTCCTTTTCTGGAGTTCTAGCAAGAGCTCCTATCCCAGTGCTTCCTGGAACACCCTATGGCTCCTGGACATGGCCATTGATTCCAGCCCTGCCACAGAAACCCAAATTCTGTCCCCTCAGATGTCTCCCATGATCCCTGTACTCCCCTGCCCTGACAGCAACTGCAGCACTAGGGAGGGAAGAGGGGGACCTGAGATCCCAGGGTAGTGAGGAAATCACTGCTGTACTACTCCTTGCTGTGTGACCTTCGATAAGTTGTATACCCTCTCTGAAGCTCTGATAATTTCTCTTGCCAAATATTGTGTGTCTGTGTGTGTGTGTGTGTGTGTGTGTGTGTGTGTGTGTGTGTGTGTTTAGGGGGTTGATGTGTGTCCACCACTACTTTCCACCCCAGTCTGGGACTTTGCAAGGCAGAGCTTGTCTCCCATCAGATTGGAGGTTCCCTGAGTACTGGGCTTTGCTCCCCCCATCTGATTGGATGCTCCTTCCAACCTCATAGCTTGATGACTCTAAGGTACTCAGCCCCATTGGCATCCTGGGGGACTTGTCTGGCCAGCCCAGGAAGGAGAAAGGAGTTGGCCCCAAGCTTCCTCCAAACATCAAGTTTTCTGATTCAACTCCTCACAGTGCCAGGTTTTCAACCTCTCTGCTCCAAAACTGGAGAGATTACTTCATTTCCAGGGGAGGGTGCCACTCTCTGAGGAACATATATGGAATATATTCCTCTCAGCTTCATCTGAACCATCCTCTCTCTGATTTCAGTTACACTTTGGGTCAGACTGAAAGGATGAGCCTTTGGCCAGCCTGAGGAATTCCACTCTGGCCTGTGGCCCCCACTCTCTCACCCTCCCCACTTCAAGCTGATGAATAACATACCGGCCAAATCATGAGGCCAGAAGCATGGCATCTGGATTATCCCACTTAGGTCCGAGGCTCCCTAGGAACCCATCATTCTTTCCTTACTCTGCTCAAGAATCCCCTGGGCCTCGAAACCCACCCCGTGATCACCTTCTCTTTCCTGTTTTGCCCGACCGCTCAGGGCTTGTACTCCTCCGTCAGACTGGAGGTTGCCGGAGAGAAGGGCACGGGTCTCCCCTCCCAGTCTGGGGGCCTTCCCCCATCAGTGGCTCTTTCCTGTGCCTGATCGCTGCCCCCCCAACCCCTGTGCTCCCACTCTCTTTGGGGGGAAGGGTCTCAGTGCGTGGGGTTGGGCTGAGGACTAAGAGTGACTAAGAGCGGATGGGGGCATGTGACCATCATCGCCTAGGCCCCACCCTCCCACTGCTCACCATGTCTGCTGTAGCAGAGCCACGAGACCACTCCTCTCAGGCTGGACCCAGGGGTTGCTTTCTCCAGGTCTGCATGCTGGGGCCTGTTGCAAGCTCCTCCTCCCAGCCCTGGAGCCACTGGGAATTCTTTGCTCCAACAGATCCTGAGGGAAGCCAGACTGCGGGAGGCTCCTGACATGCCTCTGCTGGGTTCCTGTCACATTCCCCAAGCCCAGGAGAACCAGCTATAGCCACTGAGGCAGGTTTTTTCACCCCTGGTGACCTCCTCCTCATGTCCTCCTACCTCCCTCCCCAAAGACCGAGTCTGCCCTGGGACTCGTCTGTCCCTGGCTTTGGGTGCCTCCTGCTCCCAGGCCCTTGACAGCCCCATCTGAACAATAAGAATTATTCCCCCGGGACCCCTTGAAAAATGAAATTTGTCTCTTCCTCCAGAGAGACTTCATGGAGTCTCTGGAATGCAGACACATAGCTGAAAGGCCTTGGGCAAGTCACTTTACCTTTCTGGGTCTTTATTTCCTCACCTATACAGTGGGGATAATGATCAAAATATCTCGCCGGGTCACGGAGACAAGGAGAGTGAACCCTTAGTAAGTTCTGAGATACACCAGGTATTCAGGGGATGTGGTGACCTATTCCTTCACCTTGGCCATGTTAATTTGGGGCTAAGAGTGTCCCTCTTCCCCCATGCATCTAAATTCTCCTCCGAGCAACCAGCTTAGCACATAATAGTGAAGAGTACAGTTCCATCCCCAAGAACACAAAATAAGAAGGAGCTGGATGCAGGAATGAGTTCAAGTCCAACTCTAGCACCCAGAAGTTTCCTAACCTCTCTCTACCTTACCTTACTCGTCTGGAAAATGAAGAAAATGATAGCATGTTGTTGTGAGGACTAAATGGGTTAAAACACAAGAGGCACTATGTACAGCAAGGATTAGACAATAATTTATGATCTCTAACTGCCAAGCAAGAAAAACCTCTGTCTTTGAGGGACCTTGCCCAAGGACCCTCATTCCTCTGTTGGTCAAAACCTGTGAGCAGAACTCTGATCTGGCTGCCTTCTCCAGACACCCAGGAGCATGAGTGATGGTTTGGACAGAAGCTGCTTTGCAAAGAGGGGAGGAAGTTGTGCAGGAGATTGACTAAAGGGTGAGAATATCTGATTGTGCTTCAAGGACAGCCCTCTGGGCACCCCAAGTGAGAAAGTGTCTGAAGAGGTGAGACCATCTAGCACCTGCCTGTGTCAGAGCTAATGCAGAGGCAGACAAATCCCTGACTTCTTCAGTCATGAAAGGTTAGCCCTCCTGGAACCCCAGAATCCCTCCCACTAGGCTCAAAAGCAGAGATAAAACCATTTTTTTTTTTACTGATATTTGTTTACCCAGAAAACTCAAAAGACTCTAGGGAGGACAAAACACTTCCAGAATTAAGAAAATTTTGGTATAGTGGCTGGATACAAGACAAGTATAAGACATCAGTTGCTACTCTCTAGCAATAAATGAGGAAAATTATTAGTGCTATAATGGAAACACACACTAATAAAATACTATAAGTATTAGATGTGGAGAGCATCTCTTTAGATGATTAGCAACTGAAAGATATTGACCCCTGCCATCTTCCCTTCTGGTTGGTTCTAAGGCCCAGCACATGGCTCTGTCCTGAGTGGCCATTGTTCCATGACATCTGAAGCACAGCAGATACAGGTTGGAATCAAGAAAGCACTTTCCCAGTAGAAGAGGGAATTCTACATGAGACTTTCCCTCACAAGGAGGAAGGGTCACCTCTGGGTCCACTGAGGGTGCCCAGAACTCCCTAGGCCAACTGAAGAGCGTCCTAACTGCACACTGTCAGAACTGATAGTATGTTTTGTTGAGCTCCTATCATTGTGCCATGCTTTGTGCTCAGTCCTTTGTATGTGTTATCTCATTTACTTTCCCCAGCAACCCTGCAGGATAGATATGATTAGCTCTATTTTATAGATGAAGGAAAGTGAGGCTCAGAGAGGGCAAGTGACTTACCTTAGGTTACACAGCAAGTAAGTGTCAAACAAAGCCAGGGGCTGAGCTAGGTGTATGCATTACGTATGCCTGGTGTTTGGATATGTGTGTCCTAGTCTATAGAATGACAACCCTGGTATCTCTAAGGGCATAAGGCAGGTCTGGGAACAAGGGGAAACGCTGAGCCTGGCCTCCTCCCTCCTCTCCATTTCAGTCTTGAAGGCCATGGGGTGATGAGAGCCCCACACACCAGGGATTCAGAAATGTGGACTCCACTTCAAATTCACTGGAGAACTTTAGGGGAAACTATTGAAACCTTTGAGCCTCAGTTATCTCACCTGTGAAACTGGCTGATCATGGCACTGGCCTTGCCAGGCAGTTGAAAGGACTGAAGGAGAGTGCCTGTAAAAGCTCCTGGCATAGGGCTTGGTGCACTGTAGGTGCTCAGTTAGTACCTTTCCTGCCCAGATCTTGGCAAGATCTGAGTCTGCGTTTGGGAGCACTTTTCTCCTGCTTCCCTTCCTTACCAGCTGGCCTCCTGCTCCCTCTGGCCTCCTGTTTTCCTCAGCTTCCCCCCTGCCTTCCTGTAGTCTAGGGTATGTCACCCCCCTGCCCCCACACCCCCACACACTGGTGATTCCTGAGCTCAGGGCAGGCCTTACTGGCTCCAGGGGTGGGCGTGGGACAGTGCCACACGCATTGCATTACGTGGCCAGGCACCCTCAGTGCACAGGGAAGGGCACGCTGCTGCTGCTGTGGTTGCCAGGTGCAAGGTGAACTGCCTGGGGTGGGGGGATGCCCCTTCCCCCACCCCGGCTAATCCTCCAGGGTGTGGAGTCTCCTTTCTCTGCTTACTCAGCAGACATTTCTAATCCTGCTCTGATTTGCCCCAGGAGACAACCTAGGAATTTGGGCCTGGAGGCCCCACCCTCTCAGCCCCTTCCCCAGGTTTGCCTCCTTCCAAGGTGCCTATCCTGGCTGCCCTGGGCTCCTAAGCCCCTCCTTCTCTCAGACAGCCCACCTCTGGGCTCAACAGGCCAATCCATACTCCATACCCTCAAGCCTCCTAAATTCATCAGCCAGCAGATTGGGCCAATTGAAGAACAGTTGGGGTGTGTGTGTGGGGGGGGGGCGCTCAGCTCATTGGGTCTTACCCTCTTGTCCAAAGGGCACACTTGTTCTGCAGTCCAGAGGCCAGGGTTTGGGAGCTCTCTCAGTAATGCCTATCCAGAAGTGACCTGGTGGAACACCTGGAGGAACACTGCCCCTCATTTGCTATGTGACCTTGGGCAAGTCACACAATCTCTCTGGGGCTGCTTCCCGAAGATTAGATGAGATAATGCTCTGTGAGGGTACAGTTACTGTTAGCGCTTGCCGTTGCTCAGGAGCAGCGACTGGGTGCTGGGTATTCTTCTTGTCCTCTCATTTAACCCCCAACAGCTGAGAGAAGGACGCAGTCATTTCCCCCTCAGCCTCCCAGTCCCTCATCAGCTGGGAGTGGGAGCTGATGTGGACAGAGACTGTGTGAGGGGTCCCAAGAGCTCTCTATCACTTTATTTATTCATCCAGGCATTCGATGTTCACTGAGCCTCTGGCTGCTCCCGCCTGTGCTAGGTGTGTGGGGTAGGAAGTTGTCCTGTGAATATGCCCAAGTCCCCGCCCTTATCCCTGGTGCCCCCAGTTCAGATCCTTCCCAGCGCTCTCCCCAGGGACCGTGGTATAAAGACTTCCCCAGCCCCTAGCCTTCCAGTGCAGCAACCCTCCCCAGGATGAACAGAAATACTCTACATGGTCCATGTCCAGTGCTGTGAGCTGGGGAAGAGGCACTGAAGAAAGCGAGATGTAGGCTCTGCCTCCGCAATGTCGGGAAGGGGGCCTAGAAAGAGTTACTCAGTTAGTAGTAACCAGCACAGCTGAGTGACAAAGGAGAAATATGGTGTGTGTGTGTGGGGGGTGCCGCTGGGGATCCAGGCTGGAGGTCCAAAAGGGCTCCCTTGAAGAGCTGGAAGCTGGACTTCCCGAGATCCCAGCACAGCCTTCACACCAGCCCCCACCTGCTCCCTCTGCCCCAAGCCCCACCTGAGCCCCCATCAACACTGTCCTCCCACCCCTCTTCCCTGGAGCTACCTAGGAAACTCATTTCCAAGCACTTTTTGGCTTCTCAGTCTCTGAGTCTCAGGCTGCTGGGTGGTTGGTTGGTAAACAGCTTATTAAGGTGATTAACGCTGCAATTAAAGCTGGGAAAACAGAGGCCAGGGTGCTGGCTGAATGCTCCCCCTTCTCTTCCCCTCTCTGTTCTCCCCTGCCCCCTCTCCCCACCTCTTCCATCCCCTCTGGGCTTGGTTGATGCAACTCAGCATCAGAGTTCAGGGGTCCTGTCTCAGCTGCCCAGAACCCCTTTCCCCATGGAGGTGTGGGGGCTTTGCTTGACCGGGGAGTTAGTGGCCGTGATGGTGTGTTGCTGAGGCAGATGGTGTATGGAGGCTGAATGGAGGTGAGGTCTCTAAGATGTCCTAGTGCCTAAGACCTTAAAGTGCCTCAGGGAGAGAGGTAGAGACCGTCCTTCTCATCTACTTCTGCAAGTGAGAAGGGCAGGGGCTGTCCCCTCCCAGAGGGGGCAAAGAGCTTCCTTTCCCCAAGCTCAGTGTTAGGGCAGCTGGTAAGCACACCTGAGGAGTTTGGAACTGCCAGACTCTGGCCCTTCTCTGAGCCCAGCATCCAGGGAAGGATTTAGGGACCATCTGGATGTGTGCCTGCCGTCCAGCATCAACTTTAGCCCACCATGAGGGTCCACGAGCCTGTTGCTCTCCAGCTCTCCCCCAAACCTCCTTCCTCTGAGTCCTGGAAGGGGAATAATTCTGTATGTGGGGTCCCCGGGAGTAGGTTCCCAGACCCCCAGCTCTGCCTGTCATACCTGCCATCCTTTCAAGGCATAATTCCAATGCCATCTCTCCCATGAAGATTTCCAGGTTTCTTTCCCACCCACCACCAACTGCCCCGGCCCTGTACTCTGACAGCCTATTCTGTCCTCCCTGACTGCTTCAGGTTTGCCCAACTGGGGTCTCTTTAGGGCGGGCTCTGCCTCTGACCCTGGAGCACCTGGCCCAGGTTATGCCTCCCTTCCCCGGGCTTCGGCCGTCTGTTGTACCAGCTCCTAGAACCGCCTAGCATATAGCAGGCGCTCAATAAATATCGGTTGACTTACTCTTTTTTGGAGTGCCCCTAGAGATGGGTGGATCAACCAACGTGGCAAGTGCAGCCAGGGGCCTGGGTCTGAATCCCTGGGGAGTGAGGGGGGGATGGGGCAGGAGGTGATGTGGGGAGTAAGCCCCCCTCCGGTCACCATTGTCAACAGCAACTAGCTTTAGCTGAGCAGTACTCACCACATGCTGGGACCTCAGTTAAGCATTTTATTCACATTATCCTATTTAATCTTCTCAACAACCTGCTAGGTAGGTAGCATTATCCCTACATTACAGATGAGGAAACTGAGGCTTCGAAAGGTTAAGTGACTTGCCCAAGATCATACAGTCAGTGAAGTGGTGGAGGCAGGATTTAGTACAGGTCAGTTGACTCCAATGTGCACATTCCTGACCACAGCATTAAGCTGTTCCTAGGATCAACCCTGAGGAAAAAGCTCAGCCCCTCCCCCCTCCACTTCTCCTCCCAGGGAAGAGCCCAGGGGGGAGGGCAGGCAGGCTGAGGTGGGCGGAGTCGTGGTGGCTCCAGCCCTCTGACACTCTGCCCTGGGGCATCTTAGTAAACTGAGCCACGCAGAGAACCCTCTTTCCAGGCAGACCTAGGTTCACATCCCAGCAGTGCCATGTATTAGTTGCGTGACCTTGACAGAACCTCTCTGAGTCTCAGTTTTCTCATCTGAGAAATGAATACTATACCACCTACCTCCAGGGTTCTTGTCAGGGTCATGTGCAAAGTGCCTGGGGTAGAGTAGGAGTGTAGCAAGAGCCAGCTGTTACTAAGATTTGGAGAACAGTGACCCTCAGGGCAGACTGGGGTTCCCCAGACCCCCCTTCTTCCCTGAAGGTTGTCACAAGGTGATGGGTGTAGTCAAGAAGCACCTGGCAGAAGACGGGCTCAGCCGCCCCACCCTGGCACTCTGCTAGGTCCCCTACCCAAGCCCCTGCCCTTGTTCCCTTCCAGCACCCCAGGGTTGTTGAAGAGGGTGACCTGAACGGCCTGAAGGTGAGGAGAGGAGGAAGGGGAGGTCAGGGGTGGGGCTGACCCTGAGAGAGGTCACCCGGGCAGTTAATCCAGCCTGACAGTGCAGGGATGAGCAGGGTGGAATTAGGGAGCTTACAACATCCTTTCATCCCTCAGCAGCCCGCCCGCCAGCCTGCCCGCCCAGCCTCCCTCCTTCCTTCCTCTCTCTTTCTGCCCTTTTTTTCCCTCTCCCTCCCTTTGCTGGCAGCCCAGCCCTAATAAAATGCAGTGTCTCCAGCAAGTCTGCCCGGCTGCCGCCTCGCTGCTCCTGCCTGCACGCAGCCCTCAAACCAAACTGTTCAGCTCAGCCCCGCCTGGCAGCTGCCACTTAACCCTTGCCAGCCCGCTGGCGTCCGTGGGCTGAAGGTTCTCCTCCCTTCCGCCTCCCTCTGGCGTGGGTGGGGGGAAGGGAAGGCCTGCCTTCTGAGAGGGAGAGAGCAGAAGTGGGGGCTGGGGATCTCTACCGTTCTGGAGCCCTGCCCTGAGCACCCCTCCAATGTGCCTGTGACTGCCCTCTAACAAGGACCTTCAGTGAGACCAGCTCCTTCTGCTTTATTTGCTTTCTGCCTCACAACAGCCCCAGCGACCAAAAGGGTGGGGACTGTTGTCCCCATTTGACAGATGAGGAAACTGAGGGCCTGACAAGCTGAGCGGGTCACTTTGGCTGCTGGGTGGTGTTGCTGATTCTTCATCCAAGACTTTTTCCAGTACAGGGAGCTGCCTCTGCCTTCGTGTGTGTGTGTGTGTGTGTGTGTGTGTGTGTGTGTGTGTGTGTGTGAGTGTGTGATGCTGGGGTGACCTGAGCAATGTGTATCTGTGAATTATGGGGCCCTCTGTGTCTTGGAGTGTTATGGCTTTGGCTTTGTACGTGTGTGATGCCAAGCTGTCTCAGGTATATCTTTGTGTCTATGTATGAGCCTGCAGGTGACATGTTTGCCTCAAGTTGGGGAATCTTGTATGTGTGACGACAGAGATGTCGTGTGTCTTGGTACGTGTGTGTATGAGAGAGGCAGCTTCACAAGCATGTGCCTGCATTTCCATTGTCTCCCAGCTGCGCCAAGATGTGTCGCTCGCACACACCTCCATTCATTCTACACCTCCAGCTCTGTCTTCAAAGTCTTGGAGTTCAGCAGCTAGAAGAGGAGGGTGGCAGCAGCAGGGCGCTGAGTCAGGGCCTGCGCCCTCCCTGGGAAGTAAACACAGAAGCCCCTCGTCTGTTTGCATTCATTGTCCACCCAGAATTCTAATGGCCTATGGTCCCTGCCAGCTGTATCAGTGGGGTTCCCCCTGCCTGAAGCCCCACCCTCACCCCAAGCTGGAAAGGAGAGACAGGAGGGTGAGGGGCTGGGGAGTGCCTGGGCGTGGAGGCAGGGGGTGTACACGCATGTGCAAGCATGTCTGCGTGTGAGCCCAAGATCAAAGAGCAGCCCTGAGGTGACCCAGCAGCAGCAGTGGCGGAGGGCAGCTGGCTGGCAGGGAACGCCAAGCCACCAAGCAGAGTGGAGTCAGGGAGGCCACAGTTGGGAGCCTCCCAGCCACCCAGACCTCCCCAGGTTAGGGGCAGCCATGGGGTCAGGAGTGCCTGCCACCCAGGGCCAGGCCCAGCCCAGCCCTTGAGGCTCTCAGCTCTCTCCCCACCAAACACCTTCCCCAACTCCCAGGACCTCCCCTGAGAGCCCCATCTGCCTCCAGCCTCCAGTTCAAAGAGCTCAGTGGTTATTTTCTTCTTTTTTTATTAACGTTATATATAAAGATGGGTCCAGTAAGAAAGCAGAAATGAGAAGGCTGGGAGGGAATGGGAGCTAGTTTTGTTCTTGCCCCCCTGGGAGCGGGGAGACTCTTGGACATCCGCATGCTCACCTCGCTCCTGAACCTCCCACCAAACCCCAATCCAGCCAGAGCCCATATCTCTATTTCTCTCAGCTCATGACGACACATAGGCAGGTACATCCAGGAGGAAAGGGCTACATAAATAGGAAACCACATAGGGAGGAGGTTGCTTCTTTCTGTTGCTCTTAAAAAAATACAGACTATATATATAGCTACAGTCTTCTACCTCGCCTTTTCTTCGATGTTTGACCACATCAGGGGTGGAAAAAAGTTAGCTCTGGGGGATGTCTGGGCCAGGGAGGGGCAGCGCCACCAGCCCTCCAGACAGCCACCCCCTCACCCCTAAAGGCACCAAGCTACAACCCTCCCCTTTCTCCCTGTGCACCTCACCCAACATTCTCCATCTCAGGCCTGTGCAATCTGTTTCCAAGGCCACCGGAAAGGGGGTGTTTTGGGGTTTGTCTTGCCTGGTATGTCTCCTTGGAGATTTGGGGTTTGGCGCCAAAACTGCCAACTTACTGGAGGAGAGGAAGAGGTGGGGTGGGGGCGGGGCAAAGCAGAGGTGCCCACGCAGGGGAGATTGGTCCTATCTGTTAACAATGCCCTTTGTTTTCCTATTTTTCAACAGCTTTTAAAACCAAAGTTGTGCAAAGTCCTGTACATGGAAGAAGAAATGAGTCCTTAGGAAAGATATCTGAGACCCACCCCTCCTCTCCGACCAGAGGCAGGGAGAGGAGAGAGATGACTCCTTGAGTTCTTCCCTCTAAAGCCACAAATATTAAAGGATTCCCCCACTTGGGGGCTTTTCTTTGGTTTAACCCTCAAATCTTAAATGAGGGCTAGAAGTGTGAGGCGGGGCTGCTTGAGGTCCCCACCCTGAGTCCCAGTCACGATGTCCAATGTCTTTTTGGCAGAGGGGATGCTGGAGGAGTGAAGAGCCACAGGTGGCTTAGGAGGAACCAGGCCTGGCAGATCCCGGCATCCACAAACGCTTCACAGACCCCCAGGCCCCCCGATCTCCAGTCTGGGAAACCAATGCTAAGTTTTAGAGGCTGGAAGGTGGTAAGCCATGTAAAGCCAATCCAGACTCCTGGAGCAGAAGGGGGACAGCTGTCCCAGCTGGAGTGGAGTGCCCCAACATCTGGAGGAGTACCCCAGTGTCTAGGCAGGGGAAGAGAGGTTCAGGGGACATCGTTGGTCCATGCAAATGTCATCTGGAGCTCTTGAGTCCCTGGAGGAAGGGGCAAGGGAAGGGGGAAAAGGGTTCCCTTTCCCCTGTGCTCCTTGATGATTCCTGAGTGTCAGCTAGGACGGACTGGACGCACCTTCCGCCAGGTCCTGGGGGTCCTTTGTGGGAGTTTCAGGCCAGGTGGGTGCTCAGTACACAGCCCCAGGGTTGGGCGGGGGCCCAGGGGAGGCATGGTGCAGGGTGGCCGGCTGAGGTGGCTGCTGCTGTAAGTGGGGTCCACTCAGGTTCTGTGCATGGTACCAGGAGTTGGTGGGGTCGTCCAGGTAGCTGGGGGAGGCACTGTATGGGAGCGGCGGGGGCAGCTGACTGCGGCCAGGAGCCGGAGTGGAGTGGGAAGAGGTGTCCCAGAGGGCAGGTGACGGTGGCGAGTTGCAGGCCATAGAATCACTGTTGTTGGGACTGTGCTCCAGGGGTACCTCCCCGTTCTTATAGAGCTTCTTGAATTTGGAGCGGCGGTTCTGGAACCAGATTTTCACCTGCGCCCAAGAAGAAAGGGGGAGTTAACTTCTCAGAATGCTGAGTAAAAACCCTGTAGGCAATCCAGCCTCGAGGGGGCAAGGCCAGCCCCCCAATGTCACACAACAGGACCCCGGGAAAGCCCTGGTATCCTGACGCCCAGGACAGCATCTTTGTCTGGTCTGGGGTAGAACTGTAGGGAGGAATTTTCAACTGCCTGCGTCCAAACGCCACTCTGCCCCTTACCAAGTGTGTGACTTGGGCAAGTTACTTAACCTCTCTGGTTCTTCCCTTCCTCAACTGCAAATTGGGGGTGGTCGCAGCACTGTCACCTACCTCATGAGGTCAGTATGAGGCTCAAATAAGTTAAGGTAGATAAGAAACTTAGAGCAGCCTGGTACATAGTAAGCACTCAATAAAAGGCAGCCCAGGTGGGCGATTGGGCAGTTTGCGGCCTTTTGTTCACATTAGAAACCCAGAGGCAAGGCGCACAGATACACAGAGACAAACACACACCCACACAACACATCTCCATGTGCAGGAACATACCCACTCATCGCTTCACACACAGACATCAGACTATAAAGACACACACACATAGATACTACACCCAGATAAATACCCACAAATGTGAGCACCCACGTTCACACACTCGGCATGGAGGAGTCCTCTGGGGCTGGCTAATGGGGGGGACCCAGGAGCAGGTGAGCCATGAGTCCCCAAATTTCCCCTGGGGTATCTCCCCCTCCCCCTACCGCTCCCCACCCCATGACTGGTACAAACAATGAATCAGCTCCTCACCAGGTGACCCAGATTCCCAGTGGACCGGGCCCCACGCAGCCGCAGCCCAGGCCCGCCTGTCAACACCTGCAGGGAGCCAGGCTGCCGCCACTCCTCCCCCGAGCAGTGACAGGCTGCTGGGGGCTTTAGGGACAGGCTGAGGCTGGGGGTGGGGCTCCCACCTCTGGGTCCCTATCCCGCTTTGGTGGGACTCTCCAAGGCGGCAGGCTGAGGAGGGGGTGGAGCATTTGGGTGCTGAGCAGGAATGTGGTGTTTTGAAGCAAGCACACGTTTTTTACATGCACTCACCAGTGTGCACCTCCATCTGTAAACACAATGACCCTTGAAAGGTTGAACTCCTTATGTGAGGATTCCCAGGTGTACACAGACCCATTAGCCTGTGTGCCAATGTTATACATGTGGATGTACCCCTCTGCTCACACATGCCTAGCCTGGGGTGGAAGACACAATGTGGACTCCCGTGAAGTGAGTGACTGGCACTGTCGGGAAACTGTGGGAGCTGGGGATTCTAGGGTAGAAGGAGGAGGACACGTCTCCTGGTGACAGACATACACAGTTGCACAGGTTCACAAATATGCACGCCTGTACACGTGCTAATGCAGAAACTTGCGACAGAAATTGAGATTTGAGTGGCCCCTCTACCCATAGGCAAGGGTTTCATGGGTCGGTAGGGAATTTAAAAGGCCATTCAGCCTCGGCAGTGCCTGGGGAGCCCTGGGGTCCCGCGCAGCCCCACCGAGGCCCCGCCACACTCGATCGCCCCAAACTGACCTGTGTCTGCGTGAGGCCCAGCTGTGCGGCCAGCTCGGCGCGCTCGGGCAGCGCCAGGTACTGGGCTTTCTGGAAGCGGCGCTGCAGGGCGGCCAGCTGGTAGCTGGAGTAGATGGTGCGCGGCTTTCGGACCTTCTTGGGCTTCCCGTTCACCATGCGCACCTCGGCTTCCGGCTCCTCCTTCACCGACACTGCGGGCGAAGCACCGGGCGGGGGGTGGGTGGGAAGGTGGGCGGCTCAGCCTTGGCCTGAGACCGAGGTGTCCTCCGGGGCCCCGCGGGACACCCCACCCTCTGGCCCACTGACTCCCCCGGCATTTCCCGGCTGCGCGTTCCGTCGCCGGCGCCCCGGGAGGGAGCGGCGGCGACAGAGCCAGTGGTGGCCGCCCACGACACGGCGCTCCCAGCTCCACGCCCGGCCCTGGAGCGCGGTCCCCGGAGCCTCGGCTCCGCTCAGGCCGCCTTCCCGGCTCGCCTCCCAGCTCGCGGCTCCTCGCCACCCGTCTGCTGGCCAGCCCCTTCTGCCCCCACCCTGCTGTGCGTTGCTTCTTTCGCTCTTTCCTGTCCCTTCTTCCTTCCTTTCTTTCCTTCCTTTCTTCCTTCCTTTTTTTTTAAAATCTTTTTTATTCTAGAATAGTTTTAGATTTTCGGAAAAGTTGCAAGCATAGTACAGACTCCTTCCTCTCTCCCCCCTTTCCTCTTTCCCGTCCTTTCCTCTGTTCCTTTCTTCTGTCTTTTCTCTCACTTTGTCCCACATTTCTTTTTTGCTCTGTTTCCACCTTTCTCTTATTCAGCTCCTCCACTTCTCAGTCGCTGCTCCCCTCTGTTCTCCCGAAACTCTGGGGTGTCTCTTTCTATGCCCCCCTCACCAATCCTCCTCTGCCCAGCGCAGACCCAGAGGGTCCCTGGAGCTTCCAGTCCCCACGCCTTCCCCCAAGCCTTCTGCAGCCCGAAGGAGGACCGCCTGCGGAGGTTTCCCGCGAAAGCACCTCGGTTAGCTTAGCTCCCCAACAATCCACAGCCCTCTCCTTCCTCGTCTCGGCCTCCCCATCCTCACCCGAGACCGCGGCGCACGGCGAGCCAGGCTCCCCGGACGCACGCAGTGTCGGGGCTGGAAGGCCGTCTGTTCCCTGAGAGACCATCTCGCCCACTTTCTCTCAGCCCCGAGAGTACATGGCTTACCCTCGCAGCTTCCCTAGTTTTCTGCTTCAATTCCCCGCCTTTCTCCCCTTGGAGAACCTTCCAGTGGGTGCCATCGTCCCGCGACCCCGCGGTCCTCACCTGGGTCCTGGGCAGGCAGCGGCTGCTCCCGGTACGCCCCGTACTGCCGGTAGGAGGTCCCGTAAGTATATTCCGATTTGGGCGAGTAGGCGCCTGTCCCCGCAAGCCCGTTGAGATTGAACTGGTGGTGGTAGGTGTAGGGGTTCACGGTCTGGCCGTAGGGCTGGCCCGAGTAGTAGTCGTGCTGGGGAGCGCTGTAGTAGCCCAGGTCGGTGACGGAAGACTCGGGCAGGGTGGGCGAGTCCTTGGAGCCCGCATGGCAGCTAAGCGAGCTGGAGATGTCGGTGAGGATGCTGCTCAGCTTCCGATCGAAGGAGCCACTCATCCTGGCGGGCGCCGCGCCACCCCAGGGCTGGCCTTGGCCGCGGAGCGCCGACGCGGGCCGGAGCGCGGGGGAGGCGGAGGAGCCCGGCGGGGGGGTGTTGGCGGGGCGCGAGCAGGGTCCGGCGGCGTCTCGCGGGCGGGGAGGCCGAGGGGCGCGGAGACCAGCGCCGGCCTTCGGGCGCTCGCTGTGCGCCTCTCGTCGCGTCCCAAGCCACAGTCAAATGCTGCCAGCTCCGCCCGGCCGGCCGGTTATAGACTCAATAGAGGAGTCGCGGAGGGAGGCCCCAGCCTTCTGATTGGCTGCGAGTCTTGCCTTCGAGGCAAAACATGCTCTTTCGCTCTTTCGTTCGCTGGCTCGCTCTCTCCTCTCTCTCCTCCATTCTTTGTTGTTACCAAAACACACACACACACACACACACACACACACACACACACCTCGCTGCTCCTTCTCCTGTGACTCTCTACCCCAGCCCAGATAAACCCCCCCGGGTCTCTGAAAGAAGGAGTGGGGAGAAGGTGTCTCTGCAGAGACCCCAGGATCTGTCAGTCTGTCTGTCTCCGTGGCTGGGGGTGGGAGGTGGGCTCAGGTGAGATGGGAAGGAGGGGAATTTGTCTATTGGGTATTTGTGGAGGGAGGTGGTCCAAGGTGATGTGTGTGTATGCTCGCGCGTGTGCACGTGCGTGCCGTGCAAATGACAGGCAGACAAATGTGCCCCATGTGGGAAGGATCCAGGGCCCATGAAAATGTTTTAATTTCTTTTCAAATCAGAAGGAAAAAGAAAATTTAAGCGGAAGAAAGTGTTCCAATATATGATATTAATAGATTGTCTTTATAGCAAGGCTGTCATGAAATGCAATTAAAAAATTCTTTTTAATGAAGGAAGGGATCCATCAGGCAAATGTGCCTTGGGCTTATGAAAGTCATAATTCAGCCCAGGGAGGGTCCTGTGGGGAGCCAGGGCAAGTGTGTGTGGATTGGGGGGCTTATTGGAAGGGTGGGTGTGCACGGCGTGTCTGTCGTGATATTAGAAACTATCCCCGAAACTATATGCAGTTTCAGAGATTTCCCAGGAGCAGGAGACCTGGGGTCTGCCTGAAATTGGATGAGGCGGAGGCTGGCTGTGTGTTTCAGTAAGTTTGGGGGCAGAATCTGCGCATTTGGAACAGTACTGGGGGAGTGTGGGGATTTTTAGAGATCAGGGGTATGGGACGGAAGTACTTGGGGTGTGCGATGTGAAGATTTCGTGTGTTCTGCAGTATACTGAGGTGTATCCGAGTGTAGGAATGCGCGTGTGAGAAAGTGTAATGGTGTGTAGGTGTAAGTAGTCTGAGTGGAGGGTCTGGGATAGCACGTCTGTGTGTGAATATGTGGTTGTATGAAGAGGTGTATAAAATTCTGTCCCTTCCCAATCCCCAGTGGCTGGAAACCATGATGTTCCATTGAACCCCCCCACAAAGGCCCTAAAGAAGTAGTTCCCCTTCCTGGGGCCCCCCAGCTCTTAGTCTTGTTTGATGCATAAGGCCAGGCCTATAGGTCATCCAAGTTGTTCCCAACGCCTACTTCATTTCTCCATTCCACCCCCCCAATTATGCTCCCGCCTTTCTTTGGGGGGAGGAGGAGCTCCTCCAAATCTCAGTTCCTAGCAGCACACAATCTTTTTTCACAGGGCTGCCGCTTCAATTCTGTCCTCTTCCCCTGCCCCGCGGGCTGGCATCCCAGGACACGCAGTGCCAGCTCGCCACCTTGTGGTCACGCCTGGGCTCTGCAGCTGCCCCAGGTTTCTCCAAGCCCTGGGGAGGGGTCTCCCTTGCAGACTCTTTTAGGCAAAGTGTGCAGGGGGCTCTGCGACCCTTTCCAGAGTCAGCCCCACAGGGCAGGCTGCCAGGGATTCCAAGGGTATTGAGAGTTGCATTTGGCGGAGACTGAGGGCCACAGTCCGTGGGTCGAAGGGCGGACGAGACCGCCAGGTCTGAGCGGCTCCGGGGAGGCCCAGGCGTGGGAAAGGTGGGGGCGGGGGCCGGGCAAGGGGAGCGCTATCTGTCTGTCTATCTCCGCGTCCCCCCAGCGCCTATCGCCCGCCGCTCCGAGCCCGTGGCGGGGCGAGTTGCCACCCGCTCTGGATGTCCTCTGTTCTGTTGCCAACAGGGCGCCAGGAGAGCCCGCGGCATTGGGTGCAGGAAGGGCACTGGGCAAGCTGGCTTCCCTCCCAGGATGGGAGCGGGGAAGGCTGGCCTGGCTGCTTTGTAGCCCCAGCTCCACACAAAGAAAGGGCAGAGTGGGACAAGCCCCTTCTCCGGCATTCATTCATTCATTCATTCACCTACACCAAAAAGGGCCAGATGATTCAGAGACGGCAGGAAGTCTACCTTCCTCATGAGGTCCTAACAGAAGCCTCATTTCTTCTCCCTTCTCACTTCCACCCCTACTATTGGCTCCTGAGTAAAGTGAATGACCATTGAACTGGGAGTCCAGGAATCATGAAAGAGTCGTAGTTACATTGGAATAATTTCTATGCTCCATTCTGCTCTGGAAGTCTAAGAGTTCTAGAAATGGACTAAAACTGCAGTATTAGGAATTTAAGTGAGCAGTTAAACAATTGTTTGGTAATGTGAGGTTAACATCTTGTCCCCTATTGCACTGCGTGTTCCAAGAGACCAGGGATTATCTGTCTCGTTCACTGCCACCTTCCAGATACCTCAGGCAGGTCCTGGCACACATAATCTCAGTGCCAATAGGTGTTTGTTGACTGAATAAGTGAGACTACCTACTGTGTTTCCCTGAAAATAAGACCTAGCTGGACAATCAGCTCTAATGCATCTTTTGGAGCAAAATTAATATAAGACCTGGTCTTATTTTAATATAAGACCTGATATCATATAATATAATATGATATCAGGTCTTAATTTTTGCAAGCCATGATTGCTTGCAAGGTACCTGTCAGGCCAGCAGAACGGGAGCCACTGGGGGGGGGCACCTGCTGGCTCAGGGTGTCAAGGTTGTTGAAGGATACAGTGGGACCAGTGTCACCCACTGCACCTCATCTGGGACAACAAGATGAGCAAGTGTCAGCCTGACCAGTCCTGGTGGAGGGGTGATGCAGGGCTGTCTGTCAAAGGCCTCTAGGGGGCTGGCAGGAAGGTGAAAGAGTAGTGCCGGTCAATGCCCAGGTGAGAATCCATTACCTACCCTCTCTCTGGTATGAGAAAAAGTACCCTGTTGAAGCAAGCTGTTTCCTGGAGCCCAAGTATCATGCCACCTGAGCAGGGCCACAGCAACTAGGTTCACAGAGTGCCAGGTCTGAAGGAAGGAACTCAGGAAGAAGAGTGAAACCTAGGATGAGCGGACCAGCCCTTGCTCTCTCCGTTGCTTGGGGATATGGTGCCACCTAGCGGTTTAATGTAATGAAGCCAGAGTCGAATTCCTCTGGGGAGATCTGGGAGAGGCCCCACCATCATACCCAGAAGGAATATTATCTTTACTTATTTAGGAGCCCTATCAGCACTAAATATTCACTTTTCATTATCACCTTGCCTTACTCTGCGGCCGCCGCTTCTCCCTCCTCCTACCCATTCTTGTCCAGCCAGTGTCTCCTCACTTAGGCTTCTAATTTGTAAATCGGCCAGTGGATTATTAACTGTCTTCTGAGGTCCCTTCAAGCTCTGATGTCCTATGAGTCTAAATTCTAGGACTCTTGTCTCTCAAGGGGGAACTCCTCTCGACTTTCTTGCCAACTCCCTTGAAGACACACCCTAGGCCTCCAGCACTTTGCAGCCTGGACTTCCTTCTGGAGTCCTTCATTCATCCAACAAATCTTTTCTGAGCCTCTACTATGCTAGGTGCTGAGGATGGAGTGAAGAACAAGACAGATACAATGTCCCCCTTCGTGGAGCTCAAGGTCCAGTGGTGAAAGTAGACACATAAGCAGCCAGTTTCACTAACATGGGACATGTGCTGGGATGGGTGTAGCACACACTGCTGAGACAGTCTGAGGGGCCCCTGAACTCTTCATAGAGGCAGGAGGATATCTGAGCTGAGACCTGAAGGATGTGTGGGACTTGCCAGGGAAAGGGATGAGGGGAAGGAGAGGGTTCCCAGTCACAGAAAAAGCCTGTGCAGGGGCATAGCATCAGGGGAGGGGTGGCCAGAGGTAAAGCTGGTGTGGACCGGGAACCCATGAGCAGGAGAATGGGTTTTATTCTAGAGGGTGCAGAAAACCACTGAAAGATTTTCACTAGTGGAAAGACATGACTGGATTTTCATTCGAGAAGGATCCCTCTGGCTGCTGTGTGGGGATGAATCAGAGCAAATAAGACTGCAGAAGGCCAAGCAAGAGGGGAGCTGGGTCTGGGTTAAGGCAGAGACAGTGGGGGTGGAGAGAAGTGGGTGGATTGGAGAGATAGGAGGAGGTCTAGCAATAGCACATGTTGGTAATGAGGACAGGGGAACAGTGAGGAATAGCCCCTAACTTCTGACTTAGGCAACTGAGTAGAAAGTTGTGATCTTCTCTGAGAGAGAGAACACCAGGGAGAGGGGGTGCTTGATGGCGAAGAGGATGTGTCCTGTTATGTTTTGTTTTTTAACTTTTCACTGGACTATAACATACATGCAGAAAAGTGCAGAAATCATAGTCAATGAATTTGCACGAGCCAAACACAGCTGTGTAACTAGCACCCAGGGTAAGTACCGGGTTGGGAAAGTACCAGCACTCAGAAACCCCCTTGTGCTCCCTTCAGTGACTACTCCCCAAGGGTAAACACTGTCTTGACTCCTAGCACCATAGGTCAGTGTTGCATAGTTTTGACTTTCATATAAATGGAAGTGTATAGTATGTGCTCTTTCCTGTCTGGCTTCTTTGGCTCAACATTATGTTTGTGAGATTTATCCACATTGTTGGATATATTTGTAGATCGTTCATTTTCAGTACCCTATGTGGTATTTCCAGTTTGAGGCTATCATGAATAGTGCTGCCATGAGAATTCCTGTACATGTATTTTGATGTACATATGTACACACTGCTGTTGGGTACCTAAGAGTGGAATTGTGGGCCATGGAGTGTGTATGTACTCAGCTTTAGAAGATACTGCCAAGTAGTTCTTCAAAGTGGTTGTGCTATGAGCTCAATTTTGATCATGTTGAGTTTGAGTGTCTTTGAGCTATCGAAGAGGAGCTGTCCAGCAGGCAGTTGGCTCCATGGACCTGAAAAATCAGGAAAGAAGCTGGGATTGGAGATGTAACTTGGGGTTCATTCACACCTGAGGGTGAGTGAAGCCACAGGCGTGGATGAGATGGTTCAAGAAGTGAAGGAGATAACAGGGCCAAGGAAGATCCCAGGGCAGCACCTGTGAAAGAGTGGCCAGAGAGGTGTGAGGCCATGCAGAGAAGGGTGGCCCTATGTTGGAGGCGGTGCTGGGAGAATGTTTCAAGGAGGTGGGAGTGGTCAGAAAGGTCAAATCCTCTTGCGGATGTGTGGTCCGGCCAGGATGAAGACTGAGGTATGCCCAGTGGATGACCTCTCAAGGAGGCACTGGTGGTATCAGGAAGAGAGGGTTTGGTGGAGGGGCAGCTGGAAGGCTGTTGACAGCTGGCTGAAAGGCGAGTGGGACAGGAGGAAACGGAGAGAACAAGTGTAGGCAACTTTGTTGTGAAGTTTGGCTGTGAAAGGCAGGAGGGACCAGAGAGGGTGGTAGCTGGAGGGAATTTGGCATAGTGGGAGAGGTGTGTGTGTGTGTGTGTGTTTTAATGTCAGTTAAATTTGGCATATTGGGGAGAGTGTGTGTGAGCCTGTTTAGATGTCAATTACAGCATCCAGGAGAGGGGGTTAATCAAGAGTGCCATCCCTGAGTAGGTGGGAGGGGAACCCTGCCCAAGGGGTTGGGCTTACAGCAGATTTTCTCTTCCGTTGAGTCTGAGTCAGGAGGGAGGATGAAATGATAAGAGCTAGCTTTCACTGAGCAGTCACTATGTGCCAGGCACAGCTCGAAACATTCTACACATATGAGTTCATTCACTCCTGCCACCACCCTGTGGGGTGGGCACCCTCATTTCTGCCTTTTGACATGGGGAAATTGAGGCACAGAGAAGATGAATAAGCATGGTGGATCCGAGATCTGAGCCCAAACAGCCTGACTCTTAACCTCTATGGGGTGGGCAGGTCTGCTTGCAGGTTTGGAGTCAGAAGGTAGTTTGTCAGAGTTGGGTACTAGATACATGGGTGTTTGCTATGACTTCCTCTATACTTTTCTAGATGTTTGAAACATTTCAGAGTAAATATTTGTTCAAGATATTAGGGGTTCCTCTGTGAATATGTATGCAAAGCAAGTATGAAGTTAATAGCTGAGGAGAAGGGAGGTGGTGGGACCAGAGGTTTAAGGAGAATGGAGAAAGGTGAGCAGGTCTAAAGTGTAGCTATGCCATGGGGACTGGAAAGAGGACGGAGTAGGAGACATGAAAGAATTTCTGGGGGGTACCAGCCCTCTCTGAGGTTGTAGTGACCCCAGGAGGCATGGTGGGGGCCATCCCAAGTGGTGGACTGCACTTCAGGTGGGCTCAGAGGTCAGCTGTGGGCAGAATGTTGGGTTGATGAGGGTGGAGGCAAGCAAAGGAGGGGCAAAATTAGCAAAGACGTTAGCAAAGGTTACTCAGTAGTTTCTAGGAGAGTCTAAGTCAAGCAAGGAAGGAAGGGAAGAGTGGAGTGATTGGCAAGGAGTGGAGGAGAGTTCCAGGCTGGAGGTCCCCATGTAATCAGAGGCAGGCAGCAAAGAGATCACGAAGGGGGTGCTCTTGGGGTCAGACAACTGGAGGTTGGAATTTATTCAAAATGCAGAAAAACAGAGAAAAAGAGAAAAATCTTAAATGAAGCCAGGGGGAAGAAGGCAGTTGTTGTCTTTTTAAAGATTTTATTGGGGAAGAGGTACAGGACTTTATTGGGGAACAGTGTGTACTTCCAGGCCTTTTTTCCAAGTCAAGTTGTTGTCCTTTCAGTCTTAGTTGTGGAGGGCGCAGCTCAGCTCCAGTTGCTGTTTTCTAGTTGCAGGGGGCGCAGCCCACCATCTCTTGCGGGAGTCAAACCGGCAACCTTGTGGTTGAGAGGATACGCTCCAACCAACTGAGCCATCCGGGAGCTCAGTGGCAGCTCAGCTCTAGGTGCTGTGTTCAATCTTAGTTGCAGGGGGCAGAGCCCACCACCCCTTGCGGAACTCGAGATGTTGAACCGGCAACCTTGTGGTTGAGAGCCCACTGGCCCATGTGGGAATCAAACTGGCAGCCTTCAGAGTTAGGAGCATGGAGCTCTAACCGCCTGAGCCACTGGGCTGGCCCCAAAGCCAGTTTTTTATAAAGGAACAAATATAAGAATTAATCGGACTTCTCAGAAACCATGCAAAGAAGAACAAAATGGAGTGAAATCTTTATGAAGTGTTGAGGGGGGAGGGGGGTTCACAGTGTGAGGGATATAAATGATGAACGTCTAAGTATTACCTTATCTTGTACACCTGAAACTAATAAAAAAAAAAAAAGAAGAGATACTAACATCTGACGTAAATTATAAGATGAATCAAAAGATCATTACAAAGAGTACTCTATTGAAAAACGTAAAAAAAAAAATACTAAAAACTAACAGAATTCTGTATCCTGTGAAATTATCCTTCAAAAGTGGACATAAATAAATACTTGCTCAGACAAAAACTGAGGGAATTTTGTTGCTAGTAGACCTGCCTTGGAAGAAAGGTCTTAAAAGAGAAGGAAAGGGCCTGCCCAGTGGCTCAGGTGGTTGGAGCTCCGTGCTCCTAATGCCAAGGTCACAGGGTCGATTCCCACATGGGCCGGTGAGCTGCGCCCTCTACAGCTAAGATTGTAAACAACAGCTCTCCCTGAAGCTGGGCTGCCTTGAGCAGCCGGAAGTTGGCGTAAACTGGTGTAAACTGGCGTAAACTGGCGTAAGCTGTGAGCTGCTGCAGAACTGCTGAGTGCTGCCCCTGGCTACTTTGTGCGGCCATGAGCAGCGGCAGCCATCATGAGCTGCCGTGAGCTGCCGTGAGCGGTGGTCCCACAACTGGCGACCAACTGCCTCAGCCTGGGGGAGCGCAAGGCTCATAACACCAGCATGAGCCAGGGAGCTGCGTCCTATACAACTAGACTGAGAAACAAAGGCTTGAACTGGAGAAGGAAAACAACATAGGCTCTGTATAAGCAAAAAAAGAACATCAGAGAAGGAATAAATAAAGGTAAAATACAATATTTTGTTTCTTATTCTTAATTGATGTAATATACAGTTGTTCATAGAATAATAGCAACAATGTATTGAGTGATTATAGTTTATGGATAAGTGAAATTAATTATAGCAAAGTTACAAGGAACAGGAGGGAAGAATAAGGAATATTCTGTTATAAAATACCGGTGCTAACCCTAACGCAGAATAGTGTTATTTGAAAATGACTTTGGATCAGTTTAAATGTATCTCACAGACTCTAGGGCAACCACTAAAACATTTTTTAAAGAAGTATACTTGGTATGCTAAGAGAGAAGAGAAAATGGAATAATATAAAATGTTCAACTAAAGCCAGAGAAGGTAGAAAAAGAAGGGAAGATTGAAAAAAGAAAAAGAAACAAAGAACAAATGCAATAAATAGAAAGGAGCCATAGCTATGGTAGATATTAGTTAAGGTATATCAAGAATCAGTTAACTATGAATGGTATGAATATACCAGTGAAACAACAGTGACTGACACAGTGGGTACAAAACATGACAAAACAAAACCCAACTATATGCTGTTTACATGAAACCCACTTTAAATATAAAGATACATGTCATGTAGGGTGTCATGCAGGGTCTCAGCTCCCGCTCCCCACATAGGCACGCAGGACATGTGAGGCCAAAAAAGGAACACCCACAGAGCCATCGAGAGGGGAGTCACACCACGATATTCTCCCTGGCCCCTGATTTGGAGACACAGGAAGCAGGATCCACATGATCAGCAGTCTGCCATTGACTTTTTCTGCCTGCCAACCGCCAATCAATCAGCGCAGTCCAGGTAGTTACATCAGTAGCCAATTGGCTAACTGGTTACACAGCTGACAGCCAACCAATCACAGTCGATGGTCATTCACCATAAGGGCCAGCACCTCCCCATGAGAGGCCCAGAGCCTGGAAACTGCTCTCTGGGACTCTGTCCCCACAATACAATAGATTAAACATAAAGGAATGGAGAAAGATATATCAGGCCAACACTAATCAAAAGGAAGCTGGAGTAACTATGTTAATTTCAGACAATGTAGACTTCAGAACAAGGAAAAAAAATACTAGGGATAAAAAGGGGCTTTATAATGATAAAGGAGTTAATTCTCCAAGAAGACATAACAATTGTTGATGTATACGCACCTAACAAGATTGTCAAAGTACGCGAAGCGAAAAGTAATTGAATTATAAGGAGAAATAGACAAACCCACTATTATAGTTGGAGGTTCAACACACTTTTTTTTTTATTGGGGAAGGGGAACAGGACTTTATTGGGGAACAGTGTGTACTTCCAGGCCGTTTTTCCAAGTCAAGTTGTTGTCCTTTCAGTCTTAGTTGTGGAGGGCGCAGCTCAGCTCCAGGTCCAGTTGCCTTTTCTAGTTGCAGGGGGCACAGCCCACCATCCCTTGCGGGAGTCGAACCGGCAACCTTGTGGTTGAGAGGATGCGCTCCAACCAACTGAGCCATCCAGGAGCTCAGCGGCAGCTCAGCTCAAGGTGCCGTGTTCAATATTAGTTGCAGGGGGCGCTGCCCACCATCCCTTGTGGGACTCGAAAAATCGAACTGGCAACCTTCTGGTTGAGAGCCCACTGGCCCATGTGGGAATCGAACCGGCAGCCTTCGGAGTTAGGAGCACGGAGCTCTAACCATATGAGCCACCGGGCCGGCCCTCCAAACTATTTTTGCAGAGACTATATTCCTTGTCATGTGTGATCACTGAAGCTTCTGCTCTAAGAACTCAGTGGCCTGATCTTAAGTGCCAAAATTTAGCAGCTCCTTTCTTCACTTGGCACCTTTCTGGTAACTGTAAATTTTTAAATAGATTTCAGAGTCCCCAAAAAGTTGAATCTGTCATTGGCTAGCTTAAGGGTTTCTTCTGTGGAAAGGCTGATTCTTGAAGCATCCAACTGTACCATTTGCCATGATGTCATTCTTAACTTGTTTTTGAAGCTCACTCTCTCCAAGATATGCTATTAAGTAAAAAAGTCAAGATGGAGAGAAATGTGTCTGGTATGTTACCAGTCATCTAAGCAAAGGGGAGTGGTGGAGTATATTTGCTTATAAACAGTGACAGGATAAAGTAGAAAATTTAAAAAGAGTAATTACCCACTATACATCCAACCCTAATGAATACAGATACAAAAATCTTTATCAAAACATTAGTGAATACAATTCAAAATTATATATAAAAAAATCATACACAATGACCAGGTGGTATTTATTCCAGAGATGAAAGGTAGATTCAATATTTGAAAATCAATCAATGTAATCCACCATATTAATAGGCTAAAGAAGAAAAAATCACGTGGTTATATCAATTGATGCAAAAAAAAGCATTTGACAAAAATTAACACCCATTCATGATGAAAATTCTCAGGAAACTAGTAGAGAAATTTCTTCAACTTGATAAAGAACATCTACAAATGCTCTATAGTTAACATTATACTTAATGGTGAAAGACTGAATGCCTTATCCCTAAGACTTGGAACAAAGCCAGGATGTTCACTCCATCACTGCTTTTCAACATAATGCTGGAAGTTCTAGCCAGCTCAGTAAGGCAAGAAAAAGAATTAAAAATAAATACAGATCAGAAAGGAAGAAATAAAACTGTTCCTATTTTCAGATGACACATGTTCTACAAAGAAAATCTCAAGTATTCTACAAAAAAACCTACTAGAACTAGTAAATGAGTTCAGCAAGGTCACAGGATATAAAATCAACATACGAAAACCAAGAAGCAACCTAAGTGTCCATCAATAGATGAATGGATAAAGAAGAGGTACATATATACCATGGAATATTATTCATCCATAAAAAAGAATTGAATCTTGCCATTTATGACAGCATGGATGGACCTAGAGGGTATTAAGCTAAGTGAAGTAAATCAGACAGAGAAAAACAAATACCATATGATTTCACATGTATGTGGAATCTAAACAACAAAGTACATGAACAAACAAAACAGAAACAAAGTCATAGATACAGAGAACATTTTGATGGTTGCCAGATGGTAGAGGAGTTAGGGAGATGGGTGAAAAAGGGGAAGGGATTAAGACATACAAATTGCTAATTATGAAAACAGTCATGGGGATGTAAAGTGCAGCATAGGGAATATAGTAAAAAATATTATAATAACCATGTATGGTGTCAGATGGGTACTAGACTTATTGGGGTGATCACTTCATAAGTTATAAAAATGTCTAATCACTATGTTGTACACCTGAAACTAATATAATATTGTTTGTCAACTGTAATTGAAAAAATTTTTAAAAGCCACTGTACTATATACGAACAATGAACATGAGAAAACTGAAATTAAAAATACAATACCATTTACAGTTGCTAACAAAAAGAAAAGAAAAGAGAAATACGTAGGTGTAAATCTAACCAAACATGTACAGGACCACTGATGCTGTCACCTGTGACAGGTAGTTGACATTAATGGATCAGAATCAATACTGCATCCCTCTGAGTGACAGCACTTAAGTGTACAACTTCAGAGATTGTGATCTGAGCTTTAAGAGACCGCCTTTGATTTGGCCTCTGGATTGACATAGTGCTAGTCTAATTTTTAAGGTGAACATTGTGAGCATGTTTTCTAAGAGTTCAGATAATGAAAATGAGGATGATTATACTATAACACAATACCAATGACATCACCGGGGAAAAGGGCAAAAGGACTGTTATTTTAATGACAGATGGAAGGATTTATACAACTGGATTGGGAGGGTAAATTACCAAAACAAAGGACCGCACAATACGCAGAAAAGAATCTGGGCTTGGGCATGTAGAAGAGAGGGCTCTGAAGCATATATGGAGACTCGAATATATGGAATCTCACAAATTCAGGATGAGACAGGCAAGGACGCCTAAATCAATCAAAAGTTTTTCATCAGCTCAAAAGACACCAATCCTCAGTCAAAAACAGTGATTGCTGAATTAACCTGGGCATACAACATGTTGTCATATTGTTTCCTTGATTGTTCTATGAAACTGAGTGAAGTTACATTGTTTGATTCACATTGGATTAACTAAAATGTCCATTGAAGAACAAAGGAGGAAGTTCTGACAACACATGCTTGGCTTCTGACAGTGGAGAGCTGATTTTGTCGTAGCTTACCGACGATCATGCTCTTCACCGTATATTAAATCTAAATTATGGCAACAAAAAGATGTTCCCCCCCTATGATTTGAAGTCTCAAATGGTCATCTTGGTTTCTCTGAAGATTTTAACAAATCCACAGAAAACACTAAACACAAGGTTGTTAATATCTTTTCCAAATAAAACTAATCTTGCTCATCTATGATGCATATTTAGCAGGCAGGGCAAAGGCAAATTTTAGCAAATTCCACTTAGTCTGTAAACTTCTTACCAAGAAATAGAAAAGATCTTATCTGCTAAATGGCCTGCACATCCTGTGCACAACACTGCTGAAAGGAATACGGTTTATTTATCTGTGATACTGAGGCTTTCATAATGAATGTTTTTAGTCACTTTTCAGTTTCCTCAAAATGTGCAGATGCACTTAATGAGATTGACTTTCTATAAATAGAAGGAGATCCTCCTTTGCCACGTGCCTACAAGATGGCTACCTGAGAAAATGTTGACCTTCTGTAAATTCATAGTTTTAAACTGTGGGATACAAAAAATGCCCTTCTTTAATTTGGAAGTACATTAAAGATGAGACTGGAGAAAAGGATTATAATAAAACAGGAATTTATATGCTGTTTCTCCAAACCTATTTGATAATCTTTGGAGATGCCATAAGGAGCCTAAAAAGGGTGAACTGACTGCATCTGAGTTGTTCAACATCATGTGTAGGTTGTGACAAATACTCACACAACAAAAACTGCTAAAAAACAAAAACCAGCTCCAAACACTCCAAAACAAAAATAAAAAACCCCAGACTCATATTTTGGAAATAAGACAGCCTCAGAACTGAAAAAAAAAAAAAAAAAGATAGCAAGTCAAACAAGACTTTCTTAATTTATTTACTAAAACTGTACCTTATTTGAAATCTGTATTAGTCTGAGTTCTCCAGAGAAACTAAACCAATAGGAGAGATGATAGGTAGATGGATAGATAGATAGAGAGATAGAGAGAGAGATAGATATGTAGATACATTGATAGACCTATCAATCTACATATGAGGTCAGACAATTAAGTTTGTGAATTCATCCTAGAAAAAGTGCTGCATACCTCATTGCTGAATATCACAATAGTCACCTTCGAAGCACTCCCCTTGGGAAGCTATGCACCGACGCCAGTGTCTAGTCCACCCTTCAAAGCAGTTTTGGAACTCTTTCTGGAACGGCCATCAGAGCTATCGTCGTATTACCCTTGATGTCCTGAATGTCATCAAAATGTCTTCCTTTCAGTATTTCCTTTATCTTCAGGTAAAGAAAGAAGTCATTGGGGGCCAGGTCAGGTGAGTAGGGAGGGTGTTCCAATGCAGTTATTTGTTTCCTGGCTAAAAACTCCCTCACAGACAGTGCCCTGTGAGCTGGTGCATTGTCGTGATACAAGAGCCATGAATTGTTGGCGAAAAGTTCAGGTCGTCCAACTTTTTCACGCAGCCTTTTCAGCACTTCCAAATGGCAAACTTGGTTAACTGTTTGTCCAGTTGGTACAAATTCATAATGAATAATCCCTCTGATATCAAAAAAGGTTAGCAACATCGTTGCAACAAATTCGCAAACTTAATTGTCAGACCTCATAATGTGGGCTTGATAAGAGCAGAGCAATAGATCAATGTGAATTTCATGTTTGGTTGTCTGCAGTTTCACCGCTGCATGAAAGGAAAGAAGGCTGTGCTAAGTAAAGGCTGCAGGCAGTTCAGAGAATATTATTGGAATAGAAAACAGAAAGAGTCCAATTATCCTACCATGTCACGGGACAGAAAGAAACCGGGCATTGCTCTTTTTAAAAAATAAAATATGGATAATAGCTGTTTAATTTCTACTCTTGCATTTATGTTCTCCTTTTAAACAGTCTCACATTTATGTATCTTTAAGAATACAAAATAATATAGTCCATAGAATTTAAATATCCAATAAAGAATTTTAAAGAGTTAAAACATGTTAAATCACTATGTAGTACATCTGAAACATATAATATAATATGTCAACTATAATTAAAAATAAATTTATAGAGCTAAAATAAATTTATAAAATGATATCAGAAGACAAAAAAGAGATGTTATAAAAATGTTGTTATGCTTTTCTCACACCTATTACTTGTTTAATTGGTCCTATCCTATTATCCATTAGTACAATTGCCTCTTTTAGCTAGTCCTATTGTTTGGTTTAAATAAACAGAATTTATGACCAGAAAATTAAATAATAGAGAATAGCATATCATTTCAAATAAGTACCTATTTTCATATTTTGATGTTAAAGTCGTAAAATAGTTATATATTACATATGATATTATTTGGGTGTGTGTGTGTCTGGTGTGGCTATGTCTCAGATTAGCCCTCTAAAAAGTTGGTCACAGTGGGTGAGGAGCTTCGCTGCCTAATGAAAGCCAGGGTCCCCCGGGTAGAGCTCACTTCACAGGGCTCAAATGATGTCTGTCTGTTTTCCGTCTGTCTGTCTGTTTTCCGTGGTTCCCCCCTCCCTGCTTGCACTTACATGATCCTCATCCATCTGTCCTAGCCAGGAAAGTGCTTCTCCAGACATAGTTCTGGCCATGAGTCTCAGCGGGTGCCCTTGGGTCACACACCTGTTCCTGAACTGCTTGCTGGGTCCAAAGGGAGTGTCTGTGGCTGGGTCCTGTGCTAACCTCAGAGTGGGAGGGAGGCTGGAAGGAGCCAGCTCCCTCAAACACTCAAGCTGAGAGAGTGGAGAAGTGGTTCCCTAAAGAGAAACCGAGGGGCTCTTACCAGAAGAGGGAATAGATGCTGTGCAGGGAAAAGCATCCTCACTATCCATTACCCCACGGGCAGTGAGCCAAAGTGCTTTCTGCTAAATTGTTTTTGACCAGATCCCTGGAGCCAAACAAACATGCATCCGTTTTATCACTTACCATATTATTTTGAGATGATCTATTGACGTACCTCTCTTACGCGTTGGACAGAGTTTCTCCAGGACAGGGACCGTGTCTGATTCCATGTCCGTCCCCAGCACTTGCACTCGGCCAGGGTGTCCCAGGATGCCCTGGGATTCTGCTCTTACTCTCAGCTCACACGTTCCTTGCACAATCTCTTCCACTCCTATGGCCTTACATCTATAGCCTCAGTATAGACCTCCCTTCCCCTGAGTCCAGAGCTGGGAATCCTGCTGTCTTCTGGGCACTCTAGCTGGGTTGTCTCACAGGGGCTTCAAACCCCATCTGTTGGACACTGAACTTGCTGTCTTCATCCCTAAACATTCTCCTCCACGCTCACCTTCTCAGCAATCGCACCATCGCACCAACACCATTCGCCATTCAATTCAGGGCCAAAGCTTACCTACCACAATCAGTCAGTCCCCAAGTGTTATTGACCCCGCCTCCCAAACACCTCTCCCTGCCCCTGCCCTCCCCAGCCCACTGCCCTTTGCTGCCCAGGCCTCAGCACCCCTCTACATACATGTAGTGTGTCCTGCACCAGGCCTCCCTCAGCCTGTACGTCCTCTGTTGCTGGAGCCCTGCTGTGCTTCCCATCTTTTTCACCTTCACCTTCAAGCCCACACCAGCAGCACGTCAGCCCTGCCAGCTCTGGCCCCACTGCTCTGCCCAGCCCTGCAAGAGCCTTGCTTTCCCTAGGGGCCTGCCTTGAGCACACCGAGCTGGGTGTCTGTCCTCCTTCTTCAGGTGCTAACTTCTTGTCCTTGGAGATCAAACTCACCTCCAAGAAGCCCTCCATGATACACAGCCAGTCTGCCAGCTGAAAGCCCTGCCTGTAGGCTCCTATGGCCCTCAGTGCTTTTCTCTTCCCTACTTTCCATCCCCTTGTACTCATTCATTCCTCTTTTCAGTGGTGCGTTTGGTGCTGTGTCCACTATTGCACTTTACCACCATGTGACTTCCGGGAGTGAAGCTTCCGTGCTTAGGCACGTGGTCTCTACTCCCCAGTCTCTCCCTCTAGACTGTGAATGCCCAGAGGCCGGATGACATCCCTTGTCTCAGTGACTCTAGCCAGAGTTTATTACGGGGTTGGCACATAGTAGGTGCTCACAATTGTTCAATGAGTGAATTGGCATACCGGTTACAGCAGAGGTTGGTGAATTTTGTAAAGGGCCAGACAGAAAGTATTTTAGCCTTTGCAAGCCGTCTAGTCTCTGTTACAACAGGAAAGCAGCCATAGACAATTCGTAAATAAAACCGTATTTACAAAATCAGGAGGCAGCCTGGATTTAGCGTGTGGATTATAGTTTGCCAACTCCTGAACTACGTGCAAGAACGAATAGGAGGAAAACACAAAGACCACAGGTAGGATTTTCCAAGGAACAAAGGTGAAGGAGGAATCTCTTTCCCTGGAGGCTTTAAAAAATAAGAAAAAACTGCCTGAGTGTGCTGGAAAATAAGGTGGTATGGGCTGGAGGCAGATGGAGGACCAAGGTGGCCCCTGCCTCAGTCTTAACGGTTACAATCCAGGGGTTGGTGGAGGGGAGATGGAGGATGCTGGCCCTGACCATGGGCTGCAGTTATCTCAATCACCACCAGGTGGCAGGCCTGCCCATTTCTAATGGCTGGGAATTCTGGTTGCCGGGAACTCAGATTGGCTGGCTGATGGATTTGTTTATTCATCCATCATTTATTCATTCATGGTTTTTATTTCCCTAGCAATTTGCGCTAGCAGGTATTGTGCTGGGTGTGGGGAGGGAACAAAAGTGGCCAATACGAGGTCTCTGTTCCAGGCCCCAGCACAACTCTCTACTCAGCAGCCAGTCATATGCCAAGGCCGGTGTCTGTGGGGCAGGCCTGCTGCCTGGATCTGTTCCCACTGCAGCCATGTGGGATGGTGGCCCCTTGCCCTCTGTTCTGCAGCAAGAGCCAACGTGCAGTGGGCCCTGAGTGAGGTTTGGTTCACCTCCCACCCCAGGTTCCGGTCACCCGCAGTGGGTCTCAGGTGTAGCCACACAGCAGTCCCTGGGGCTGAGGTTTTCTCCATCTCTGTTCCTCCTCCAAATAGTCTCAACCTCAAACCACCAGTCCCTTCCCCTCCCCCTCTTCTTCCCTTCCCTCTGCTCTGTTCTGGCAGCCTGTCTCAGAAATGTCCATCCAGGGAGCAGAAAATGGGGGGCCTTGGGGCTGCTGCACCCCTTCTGCCCACCTCAGGCCTTGCTGCCACCCTCACCTCTGTCTCCTTCGGGCTCCCAGTGTCCTGCCAGAGCATGCCCACCATGAGCTGGAAGTATCCGTGGCTCTTTACTCCAACCCCCTCTGATGTATAGCCTCAGGTGGGCAGAGACCCTGCCTTTTTCATCATCAAAGCCCAGGGCCTGGCAGTGCCTGGCACGTAGTAGGTCTCAACAAACATGGGCTGAAACCCTCAGTGGAGGTGAGTGAAAGCAGCTCTGCAAAGGCTTTGAGGTCTTCAGACGGAAGCCACAGGAAGGCAAGGTGAGCAGAAGTAAGCTTCGATGCTAAGAACACACCTGAGAGTGTCCATGTGCCCAATTGCCCTGAACTGAATCGAAAGGCCCCCTGGACCCACCTCAATGTGGACCACAGGAGTTCCAGTCTGCTTCTTACTCACTAGGCTCCAGACCCAGCAGGGGTGAGGTAGCATTCACTGGGCTCGCTCCTAGGACAGGGCCCCCAGATGGCTTCATCGGCCAGCAGCCACGGAGCCCTGTCCTTTAGAAGAGTGCCGCCACTGCCCTGCCTTCCCTCTCCCCTCTCCTCCTGCCCTAACTTCCCTGACAGCTGGAAACCCCCTCCCTCACATCAGGCCCCATGCCTTCTGACTCACAACTCAGTTGGAAAGCATCTGTCCATGCCCGTGGCCCTGGCAGCTGGCCCATTGGCCCTGCATGAAGGGCACCTCTCCCACAGATCTTCTACATAGTCCTTCATTAGGATACATCCATGGAAAACTTCCTCACTCCCAAGAAAATCCCCTCTGAGAAGTGAAGGTGGCAAAGCACCCCACCCCCAGTGCTCCTTGCCAGGTGGAGTGGGAGTCCCGATCTTATCAGCTCATCACATTCCAAACATTCCCCACAGGCGGGGGCTGGGGGGTGGCCAGGAGAGGAGAATGCTGCTTGACTTGGATATCCTGTGTCGCAGTGTGCTCGGTTCTCCCCCACCTGGCCCTGCCCCGGGCTCAGCTCCCCTCCATGGACTTCCCAGACTCATGTCTAACTCCTCACTCTTTCCTTTTCTGGTCTGTTCTGCTCTTCCTTTCCTTCCATTTTCTGTCTCCTCTCTTAGCCTTCTCCTCTCTTGTCATCTCTAGAGTGTATGGTAGGAAGTGGGGAGACAAGGCCGGGGTTCTCTGCCAGAATTTTGTCTCTGTTTTAGACATCCAGGAGCTCTGGGTTTGGTCTGGCCCCAGCTTGGCACCACCGCTGTGTGCCTCTTGGGTCCAGGACTTATCCTCTCTGGCCATAGGCTCCTTCCATCCCTTGGAGCCCTGGGGTTCTGGGGTCCAAGTCCCTGATTGCTAAGGCCTTAACGGGCTGATGGTTTGAGTCCCCCATGGAGAAAGTTCCCCAAAGCCTTTTTCTAAATGGCACAGGATTAGAAGTGAGGGCCAGTTCCTCCACCTGCCTCCCACCTCCACCAGCCCTGAGCCCCCTTCCTATCTTGCTGAAGGACGGGCTGCCTGCCCACACCCTTTACACAGTATCTATGGGTATTGGGCTGGTACGTGGGCAAAGTTGTCCTAAAACACTGACACGCACATCCCTTTGACCTCTGGCCACCTCCCAAATCCTGACCATAGAGCAATGGCTGACGGCGGGTTGGGATCCAGGAATTTTGAGTTCTAATTCTGACTCTGCCACTAACTTGCTATGTGACCTGAGGCTAGCCAATATCCTGCTCTGAGCCTCAGTTTCCCTGAGGATTAACTGAAATGTACTGGTGGTCTTATGCTCCAGAACCAAAGGGGAACACCCAGCGATCCCCTAGACTAGACTGAAGTTTTGGCCAGATTTTGATGAAGGACATGGAGGGGAATCATCATGGAGGTGTTCCGCCGTTGGAGACAGGTCTGTTTCATCTTTTGAGTGAGGAGCAGGCCACTCCCAGGGGCTCCCTTCCTCCCGGTGCTCCCCAGACCATTTTCTTATCCGAAAAGTGTGTCCAAAAAAGTAGTACTATGAAGAGTCTCTCCAAACACACACACACACACACACACACACACACACACACACACACACACACACACAGCCAATATCAAGCTTAATAGTGAAATACTGAAAGCTTTTCTACCAAGATCAGGAACCAGACAAGGATCTCTCTATCACCACTTCTTTTCAGCACTACACTGGAGGTCCCAGACAGGGCAATAAGGTAAGAATAGAAGTTAAGAAATTGTAAAGGAAGCAATAAAACTGCTAATATTTAGATGACATAATGGTACACAGAAAATCCAAAAAATATACAAACTGTTAGAATAAATAAGTGATTTAGCAAGGTCACTAGATACAAAATCAGTATAAGAAATCAAATGTCCTTCAATATACTACCAATGCACAATTAGGGAAATAAATTAAAAAGACAACACCATTTACACACCATAAAAATATCAAACACCTACCTAGAAATAAATCTAACCAAAAAAGTGCAAGATCATTCAATACACAGAAAATTACAAAATATTGAGAAATAGTTTAAAATATCTAAATTAATGGAAGGATATACAATGTTCGTGGATTGGAAGACTCAATGTTGTAAAGGTGTTAATCCTCCTGTCCTCCTGTCAATGTAAGAAATGTCCAAATCTGCAGAGAATTTTTATGAGTTTATTTGAGCCAAACTGACAATTGCTGGGAAGCAAAATCTCTATGGATTGAGAAAACGCTCCAGAGAATGGCAGTTTTGCAGCTTATTTTATACATTAGAATTAAAGGAGGAGACAGAAGGAGGGTTGCATGAAATCCATTGGTGGTGAATTAAAGGAGTGGGAGAAAGCAAAGCATGGAAATCTCTGGGATTGGATAAAAAGTAAAACAGAGAGGTGCATACTTCTGTTACATTGGTGGGTACAGGATAATTAATAATCAACATTCATAGCACATAGAGATGGTATTCGGGGAACAAGATAACAATGAGGGGTTCTGTGGTCTTGTGCTCTGGTGCTGCAGTTGTACATTGAGGGGTCCGGGAAAAGGGGATTACTCTGACATTTTAAGAGTATGTTATCTTAGATACAAAAAGGCAATAGACAGGCTCACTTAAGGTAAAGATTGACCTTCGTCAAGGAAGCTACAGGTCTAGAATGTGACTACCCACCATTGCCTGCTTTTAGTTAGGAATTTTTATGTTCAGATCATCCTATGTGGTTACTTTCAGTCTCTGAGTTTGTGAGACCTGCCATGCAGGCCTCCCCTAAGCATGTCAGATTTAGTATGTGGCCCCTTTTTCGTCCATACTCCCCAAATCAATCTATAGATTCAATGCAATCCCAATCAAAATCCTAGCAGGAAAGTGAGTGAGTGAGTGCGTGCGTGCGTGTGTGTGTGTGTGTGTGTGTGTGTACTAACAAGCTGACAAATTTACAAATTTGTTATGACAATTGACAAATTCTAAAATTTATATGGACATGCAAAAGACCAAGAATAGCCAAGGATCTCTTGAAGAAGAGCAAGACTGGAAGACTTCTAGCATCAAGTATTAAGGCAGTGTGACATTAATGCAAGGACAGACCAGTAGAACAAAATGGAGAGCCCTGAAACAGGTCTACACAAAATGGCCACTTGATTTTTGACACAGACGATACTGCTATGCTTTACTGTGAAAAGAATGGTTGTTTTCAATAAATGGTGCTGGGCCAATTGGATATTCATCTCGGGGGGAAGGTATCTTGAACCATACTTCACACTATACCAAAAATAAATTACAGATCAATTTAGACCTAAATATAAGTGGTAAAACAACTAGAAGAAAACAGAATATCTTCATGACTTTGGGGTAGGCAAAGATTTCTTAAACAGAACAACAAAAAGTACTAACCATAAAGGAAAAGAGTCAATAAATTATTCTCCATTAAAATTAAGGACTTCAGTTTGTCAAAAGTCACCATTAAGAAAGTAAAAGGCAAGCTACAAAGTTGGAGAAGACATTTGCAATACAAAGGGCTTGTATCCAAAATACATAAAGAACTCTTACAGATCAATAGGAAGAAGAAAATGGGTGAGAGACTTGAAAAGCCACTTCACAAATAAGGCTTTCCAAATGACCTATAAACATATGGGAATGTGCACAATGTAATTGGTCACCAAGGAAATGCAAAACCCACAATGAACTAAAATGAAAAAAGACCGACATTACTCAGTATTGGCAGGGATGCGTGCACACTTGTACCCAGCTGGTAGGAGTGTAAGTTGGCACAACTACTTTTGAAAACTTATGACAGCATCAACTAAAGATAATTATATTTGGTCCCCATACCCCAGCGATTTCCCCTCTGGACATGTACAATAGAAAAGCAGACATGCTCCAAAGACATGCACAAGAATGGTCACCATTTGTCGGAAGCCCCAAACTGAAAAACCAGATGTCCATCAGCAGTAGAATAGATAAATAAAGGCTGTTATAGTCATATGATGGTATACTGTACAGCAATGGGAAGGAACAGACTACAACTACAAGAAACAACACAGATGAATCTCATAAGCTTAATGTTGAGCAAAAAAAGCCTCTCGTGAAAGAACCCATATTGCATGATTCCATTGATAGCAAGTTCAAAAACAGGCAAACCACTTTGTGGTGGTAGAAGTCAGGACAGTGGTTACCTCCGGGGAAAGTAGAAATTGGGAGGAGGCACGAGGGGGTTTCAGGAATGCTGGAAATATTCTATATCTCAATCTAGGTTTCAGTTACACAGATGTGTTCATTTTGTGACAACCCACTCACTTTACTATCTGTATGTGACACTTCAGTAAAACATACATATTGCCATAAGATAAAATGGTGGACCAGAGAGGCTTGTTAACTTGCCCAGAGTCACACAGCTCTTAGGCAGTTAAAGGTCCTAGGTTCTTATTCCTGCTTTGTTTCTCACTCTGTAAGACCCTAGGCAAGTCATTTTCTTTTGAGGGGCTCAGTTTCCCCATCCCTGTGGAGTGGGAAGGAAAAAAAATCACATTTGCTATTGTGAGAGTTGGCAGCAGAATTCCTCTGAGGGAGAGAGCTCTGCCTGTGAAAATACTTTGCCGGGCTCTCTCTGGACAAGAAATGAAAAGAAGCGTGGCTCCAGCTAGTAGCCTAGGAGCACTCTAGGTTTCAGGAGAGAGTTCTTGAAGAGAGATGAGGAGCAGGGATGGGGATATGGAGGAGAGAGAGAGAGAGAGAGAGAGAGAGAGAGAGAGAGAGAGAGAGACTGAGAACCAACAAGAGGACAAGATGGCCAGCAATCAGGGTGCGCTGAAAACATGGCCGTGAGAAGAGAGGGCTGCTGTGGTGCATGAAGACCAGTGGTATCTGAGATTCAGCCGATGGGTGGAAAAGTAGGCCTCCTTCCTCCTCCATCACCCTCACCCCGCAAGAATGACCCCCTAGCCTCACTGCCTTGGGTGAATAGTATTTAGGGAGGAATTTAAGGGCGGGCGGGCTGCATTCCACAAAGTGCAAAGCCAACAGCCCACAGGTGTGAGGCAGAGAAGTGCAGAATTCAGGGAAAGTGCAGAATTCAGAAATCAGAGGGAGAAGGGAGCACCCAGGACCCTCAGGGTAGGGGCTCAAGCTTAAAACGCCAGTATGGTTTGAATGTGAGATGGGAAGTGTGAGCCTGGAGGTTTGGAGAACTCAAGGTCCTGGGTGACTGACCCTTGGGTTTCATGTAAAGTGAAGGGGAGATCCCTTCACTTTCACTGAAGGGGACATCCCACTCAGAGAACTTCTCCCAAGTAGCTTCCTGCACTGCTGCAGGACTGCAGAAAGTCAGTCTCTCTTAGCCAGACACTACACGGACATCCTGGCCAAAGGATGGTTGGAGGGGGTCGTGGGGAATCACCTCACTGACATCCAGAGTCTGGAAGGAGAGGCCACTTTCCCACCCTGTCCTTGGGTAGAATGATTGATCCCCAAAGAAACTAGGATTAAGTGCAGGCTGGAGGCCCCAAGGAGAGTTCGTCCTGAAGAGTTGGGAATAGGCCACCTGCTACGTTGGAAATCAGTGGGCAGCTGGGTGGAGCTGAGACCGAAGACCAGGGGGTTTCAGCAGGAGAGAAGGACATTTATCAGCACTACCTCATTTTCCTCTCACACACTGGCATCCCCAACCCTCTGTAGTCTTTACTGCTTCCTCGTGGGTCCGGTGCGTACAAAGTGCACGCATCGTGCAGGACCTCACCTCTCGTGGAGCTGTCAGCAGCATGACCCCAGTGCATCAGCAGGAAAACCATGGGAGGCAGTGTTTTACTTTTCCTATTGCACAGAGGAGGCTTGAGAGTCTCCATCACATAACCTAGGTGCACAGCTGGGAAGCTATTGTGGAGAAGACGGGGGCCATGGAGAAGAAAAAGTGCCCTGGGTGAGTTGGCAGGAGGGCAAGGAGCATGCTTTGCTCCTGGTGGTTAAGGAGGTTTCAGGTTGGCATGGGGGTGAAGGGCCAGCAGAGATAGGACCTTCCTCATCAAGGCCCATCTACAAATGCCACCTCCTCCTGCAAGCCTTCCCAGATGCCTCATCCTAGAGGCTGTCCTCACTTTCAACCCCATCCCTCCAAACTCTCAGAATGCAGGCCACCCCACCCCACCCTGAGTGGAGGGCCTGTTCTTCCTGTCTCCCCACTTAATACTGACTGACATCTGAGCAGCAGGGGTAGGGGTCCCTCTGGATCTCCCCCCAGGGGCCCAATGTGGCCTTTGTGCAGAGTGGGTACTCACCAGCACTTTGTGCGTCAACCAGAGAGGGGTCAGCTCCACCTGGAAGACTTCCTGAGGGAGGGAGGGAGCCTGGGAGCTCAGGAGAGGTGGGAGGATCTTCCAGAGGTTGGGGGAAAAGAAAGGGGAGAAGAGGGAGGAGTGCTCAGCTCTCCTAAGATAGCCACATTTCCCACCACACACCCTGCTTCTAGGGTGAACCTGCCCTTGCTATCTTGGCTGGGAAACCCAAAAGGTGTGGATCAGCCCACTCCCCTGACCAGTCCCAGCCAGCGAAGCCCAGGTCTAGGAGAGGAGAGGCCATGAGCAAAATGAGGGATCCACAGGAGACTGGTGGGACAATTTTCCCCCACTGTCCCCAGGGGCATTTGCGTGTGTGTGTGTGTGTGGGGGGGGGGGGATGGTAGCCTTTTGGGGGGAAAGGGGGAGCATATGGTTTACCTGGTCAGGAGAGGCTTGGCTGAAGTTCAAGTTTAGCTACTTAAACCACACCAAGAGGGAGAGATATGGTTTGCTCCTGTGTTGCCACCCCAAACCTTCCAGGACACGGGTAGGGAAGGGACAGAGAAGGCTGAGATGTGGGCTCTCCACACTCCAGCAGGACCACAACAATGTCCCGCTGGCCTAGTCCCCTTCTTCCCACCAAATCTCTTCTAGGTGGGCCGCACCTGGATTCTTTCCCGTCCCAGCCTGTCTGTTTAGAGATGAGAGATGAGGAGAGAGGGGACAGAGAGACAGAGACAGAACAAGTGGGGCAGAAGTGGGGTGATGGAAGCAGAGGAGAAGGCAGGGGAGAAGGCTCCAGAAGGGTCCCGGAGTGGGGCAGCTTGCCCAGTGTCCTGGCCCAGAGGGAGGGAGCTGCCCAGGCTGGCCCCTGTACACTGCCCACAATGGTATCTTAACTTTGTGGGGCCGCCCCAGCCTCTCTGTACCCCGGGTAGTTCTGGGAGTGTGTCTAAGGGCTGCTGTGTGTGACGTGACGGTGTGCTCTGGGAGGTGGCTGCTTGTCTGAGGACAGGCCCCGGGCAGCACCCCCTCCCCTGTCAAGCTCCTTGATTATTTTTTCCTGTTGGCTTTGCCTCCAGGGACTATTTCCCTCCCAGGATGTAAGGCAGGCAGCAGCTTGTCTAACCCAGCCTGGCCCTGGGGGAGCCCCCACTCTTGGGGGGCTGGATAATCTGAGCCCGGGAGACAAGTGTGACTGCTCCCACCCCCATCCTGGGAGCCCGGGAGGCCCCCTCCCTGCCCCCAGTTTCCCAACGTCTCCCTGAGAGCAGGCTTGGGCCTTTGGGATGCAGCCAGATTCCTCCTGCCAGGCGGGTGGGCTGTGGGAGGGATCAGCAGGCAGGGCTACTGTTCGGCATAGCCCATCCCCCACGCGGGGTGAGCCAGGCTCCTGCCTGCTCCGCTTCCCCTCCCTGCACCCAGGGCCTGCTTGCCCTACTGAGACAAGAGTAATGGACGAAGCCAGGGCCTGACCCGAGGGCCTTGGCCCCGGGCCCAGAGCTAGGAACACTGTCCGTAAATATTTGGGGAGTGAATGGTGCCCGCACAGCCGGCACTCCTGCAGCCACAGAAGGTTTTCAGGAGAAGGAGGTCATGGTGTCCCTCCCTCTGCTTCCGACCTGGGTCAGCATCAGAGATCTTGGGGGCCAGCCTGCTGGGCTCTCGACCAGGTCTGGCCACAGACAGGAACACCATTTCTTCATTATCCAGAGCGGCCCCACTTCAGCCATCCCCTTGCCTCTAGGCTGGCCAGCGTCAGCTGCAGCCCAGGACACTGAGCTTTGTCTCTTGGGTACCGAATCTCTCCTGAGGGATGTTCTTTCTGAAATCTAGCATCTACCCTTCCGCGACCCCTTGACTTCGTATTGGGAGGGAAAGGAACCCCTTCTGGCCTTTGGAAAGTGAACTGTGGCCCTCACCCTGCTCTCCTGGGCCCCCTCCCACAGCGCGGTCCATCTGCTGTTCCCCTGTCTGGAAGGGCCCAGCCCTGGGTGTATGCCCCCAAACTCATTGGGGGTCCCCTTCTTTGCCCTACTAGGAGCCTGGAGGAGAACACACACTCATTCTCTGACCTTTTTACTCTCCTATAGCCTCAGATTGAGACAGTAAAGATGAGTTTTGAAGGAAGTCTGGACAGCTTTCATACCGGGAGGCTGGTAATCTGAGGGAACCAACTGCTACCTGCAGCAGAGGGATGGCTGAAGTTGTCTCTGGGTGCTCCCCTGCCCCTCTTCCCCGTCTCCTAGGGCCTCTGGAGACACTGTAAAGCAGGAAAGCTGGAGTCAGGACTGGGAAGAAAGCAGTTGGGCCCGCTTTTCACCCTGCTCCCTACAACTGGAACCTAATCCCGTTTCATGAGATTCCCTTGGCCTACTGTCTGTGTACTATCGGGCAAGTTATTGCAAATCTCCTGGGGCTCAGTTTCCTCATCTATAAAGTGGGGATGATAATAGTACCTACTTCATAGGATTGATTTAAGGATTATAAGAGATGATGCATGTAGGGCACTTAGCACAGGACAGAAGAGAGAGCACGTACTCAATAAATGTTAAGCATTATGACTAAGACTTTTAAAATGTAAAGGTCAAGTTCCCCAGGTTCTCTCAGGCCTGAACTCCTCGTATGCTTCTCAAGGCCTGGGGGAAGGAAGGCTGTGCAGGGAAATAATATTCTTTGGGACAAGACAGACCCTTGCTCCAACCTGCCTAGCCCTCATCAGGTCTACCTGCTTCCACTCGCTGTTGTTCTTCCCACTAGGTTCTCACGAGCCCCTAGTTCCGGTGCCTTCCTCCCCCCTCCAGCCTGGCCAGGCTGGTGCCCATCCCACTTCTAGGAAGAGGGACATAAACATAACTGGAATGGACGAGAACCCCCAACATCCTCTCCGGAAACACCAGGGTGGTCAGGGCTGCTGTCTGGGGCAGGGAGGGTCTGGGAGTTCCTAGGGCTTGTCAGGGAGCTCAGGGAGGGGAGAAGCACCCCTTCCAGGAGCCATGGAAAGAGGAGGCAGGGTGGTCCCTCCCAAGGGCCATGTCCAGACCCCTGCCACCCCTGCCTGCACCCCCCGTGGGGTACAAAGTGATCTCATTGTGGTTTTGATTTGCATTTCCCTGGTAACTAATGATGTTAATCATCTTTTTAAAGTGCTTATTGGCCACTGTATATCTTCTTTGGGGAAATGTCGATTCCAAAGGTTTTCTTAAACCACTTCACTGGCACCAAACCACTAGGATGCCTGTCGCCCCCACTCCCCCACCCCCCCCACCCCCCGCCCCGTTCCATTCTCCCCACCACAATCTGCCTTCCCTCTAAGCGCAGCTCTTCCTCTGCTGAAACCTTCCATGGCTCTCATGGCGTGCAGCCAAACTTGCCAAATTATGTTCCGTGAAGCGTTTTGTGCGAGGTTAAGAGAGGTTTCTGTGAAGACGGTTCCATGGTCACACTATGGTCACAGTTTTAGGGAATGCTGCATCCTCTAACCCACTCTAGGAGTTTTGCCAATGCATGTTGGCCCAGAAAAGTCCAAAAGCAGACAATCCCTTCCTCAACCTGGCATTTCCCAAATGAATTTGCTGATAAATTCATACCCCTCCCCTTGTATTTTCTTTTTCACATCTTTATTGAGATATAATTCATATATCATACAGCTCCCTCATTTAAAGTGTGTTCAGTGGTTTTTAGTACGTTCAGAGTTATGCAGCCATCACTATCATCAATTCTGGAACATTTTCCTCATCCCCAAAAGAAACCCCAGGCCTTTTAGCTATCACTCTTCACCTGTGCCCCTCTAAGGACTAAGAACAGCTTTTTGTGCATCAAACATTTTTCTAAGCACTTTATTTGTAGTATCTCATTTAATCCTTACACAAATCCATGGGGTGTATACTCCTATTACCCCCATTTTATAGATGAAGAATTCCAAGTTCAGCATAGTTAAGTCACTTGCCCAGGGTGACACAGTTAGCATGCAATGAAGGGAACAGTTGAACCCAGGCCATCTGATGCCAGAGTCTCTGCTCTTAACAAATCACTACCCTCCCATCAACCGTTGCTTTTCCCTGCCATTCTGCCCACCACTTTATTGGTACCAAAACATATTTACTGAGCTCTACCAAGTATTTCGCTGAAATAACAAGTTAGCCAGCGAATAAAAGAATTAATAGAACTGCATTGTTGGAGCTGGAAGGGACCCAAGTGGTGGCGTACATTCCAGGATAACAGCTCAGTCTGATGGATGGGGAGGCTCTGTGACTCATCCAGGGTCACAAGGTGGGGCAGAGACCATGTCAGGACTAGGTCTCTTCACCTCCTGCCCAGAAGTTTTGACATCACTCCTGCTGTGCCTCCATTCCACATACGTTTATTAAACACCTCCTCTGTGCCAGGCCCCAATCTGAGCTCCGTCTGAGGCAAACAGAACAAGCTCCCTGGAACCCTGCCCTATCTCTCTCCTCAGGGAGGGGGGCTCAGGCCTGGCACGGTCCTCCAAGGCTTCAAGACTCTCCTGGTTCCTCCTCCATGCAGGGCCATGCCCTGGACTCCAGCCCAGTTGTCTCTGTTCCTTTGGAGGGAGCGCTGGGAATGGGAGGCGGCCAATGGCCGGTCAGGGGCACAGGGCGGGCCAGGAGGAAGGGCCCTGGGTAGGGTTCATTTCCTGGCACCCTTGTTTGCCGCGTGCCCCTGGCTTCTGGTGGCTGTTTCCGCCACGCCCACAGCGTCCCTGGCTGAGTGGGCAGCTGGCCTGGGACTGGGAGCCTCCCACCAAGCTCAGTTTCAGCTGTCTCTCAGCTGGGCCCGTCCCCCTGAGCCCAAAAGACCCAGATGAGAATCCTGCTCCCCTCACCAACTGCCTGACGTAGGCGTGTCCTGTTGTTAGTAGGGCCTTTGTTTCCTCTTCTGGAAGAGAGGGTAAGGGGCTTGGCCTCACAAGCTTGTCATGAAGAATAAAGGACCTGGGTGTTCGTAAAGGGCCTGGCACAATGAGTCTCCCCATAAAAACTGCTAGCCCTTTTCTCAGCCTAGCTCTCCTCATTTTCCTCCTCCCAAAAGTCTTCCAGGATGCCCACTTTCCCCTGTCTCCCCATCCCTGTGTTGGGTCCTAGTCTGAGCCCTGGGGGATGCCTGAGGTAGGGGTGCTATGATGGGGTCCCCCAGGTACTAATACCCCCACTAGCTGTTGGGTGTCCATTTTCCTGACATATGAGTAGACACGCCCGTGTCCCAACGTGAATGGGACCTAAGGGGACCCTCAGGGAGCCTCATCCATTTTTCAATGGACCAGATTCAATTGGATGCGCAGCATGGCCCTCCAATCCAAGCAGAGCACTGTAATAGCAGCTATTGGCAGGGTGGAAAGAGGGGGTCTGAGGCTGTTCTTCCTGGAGAACAGGGCTGTTCAGGGAGAGAGAGCCATTGCTACCCCCACCCCATTCCGATTTTAAAAAATGACTGAGCTATTGCTGTGTGGTAGGCTCTGTGCAACTTCTCATTTCCTCCCCACCATGTCTCTTCAATTTTTAACTCAATGTTACGGGTAGAGAAACTGAGGTACAGAGAGCTTAAGCAACTTCGCCAGAGTTAGTAAGTGACATCTGGCCAAAGGGGACAAATGCTCTATCAGAGTAGAAATAGGGTTATGCTGGAGCAGAAAGCATCTGTCGAGAATCAGGGAGCCCGGGAAGACGGTGGTCTGGAAGGAAGGGGAGCGTTACTTGTAGGCAAAAGCCTTGAGAAAGAGGCCAGCAGGCCTTAGGGGGCTGAAGGCCTGCCCAGCGAGCTGCGCTGTGTGGGGAGGATGGGCCTGCGGAGGGCAAGGCCGGAGGTAAGCAGGCCGCCAGGGAGGACCGCAAGGCCCGGGCTGAGGAGCTGGGCCTTGGGCTTGGTTCTGCAAAGCGTCCAGGTTGCGTTTCAGGTGGGGTCAGACCAGAGGGGAGTTGGAGGGCCTCCTGAGGCCAGGTGATGGTTGTCTAAGGAAGACAAGGGAAGGGCACAAGGTGTGGCCTGGTGCCTTGTCCCCCTGTATGGTCTCAGTTAACCATCCAGTAGTGCCCAGCGGTGGGCGTCATCATCACCGCTTTACAGATAATGGAACTGAGGCTCAGAGCTGATCAGAGGTGAGTTAGAGGCTAAGTCATGTACATTGGGGTGGGAGAACCCACCGTTTAGGGTGAGGTCAGGGCCCCAGCCATGTTCGCACACTGGCAGCGATGGTGGGTACACAGTGCTCTGAGGTCTTCTCAGGGTGTTTATTGCTGCAGAGGAGGGTAGGCATGGGGTAAATGAAGTGGGACCCCCTTGGGATTGTAGCTGTAGTCACCAAAAGCTAAGACAACAATGGTACTGGAAGGCAGGGAGGAAGGACGGAAAGAAGGACGGAAGGAAGGAAGGGAGGAAGGACAGAAGGAAGGAAGGAAGGAAGGAAGGGAAGGCAGAGCTGAGGGCTGGAGCCCAGGTGCAGGTGGTGAGAGGTCCGTGGGAGTTGAGGCGCCAGAGAGCTGGCATGGGTGAGCTGGCTGAGGGCCTGGCCTGACCCTATGGAGCCTGGTAGATATCACAGCCAATGCCGGTGCTCCTGGGGAAAGGCCTCTAAGAACTTCCCTCCGTCTGCGCTTTTGGAAGGGACCACCTTGGGGTCTGTCCTGGACTCTGACCGCCGCGTCTATCTCCACCCCTGTCCCACTGCGTCAGGCAGTTACCGGCCAGACCTGCATGTTCACCCTAGAGGCCCTACAGGTCCCCAGACTCACTGGCTGTCCTTGCTGCTGACCTCACCCATGTCCCTTGCATCCCACAGCCATTAGCTCCTGGCCCCACCCTCACCCAAATCTCTCTCAAGTCCATCCACATCCTTGTAGCAGGCAGACCTCACCCCTTCTCATTTCCATCCCTGCGTGAGCCCCCAGGTGAGTCTCCTTGACTGCCAACCAGAGGAAACTTTTGAATCCACACAGGCTGTCAGCTCACTCCTGGGCATAAACCCACCAGTTCCCTTCAGTTTCAAGGCCAGCAAGCTGAAGCCCAAACTCCTGGCCCTACTGCTTCTCTGAGCATGTCCCTTACAGCTAGCTATGCTGTGATTGCTGCCCTGCTAATCTGCCCATTGCATCTCACTGCCCCCTTGGACCCTCAATGTATCTGGCTGTCCTCTGCCCACCATCCACCCCCAAGTTCCCTTCTCAGCAGTGCAGGGGGGCTGTGCCCTCGCTCTGCCTCACTCCTGCACCCGTCCTGGGCTGCCTAGAGTTCTGCCACTAAAGGAGTAGCCTGACTTACCCCTTGCCCCATCTGACTTCTTTCCTCAGAGGAGCCCCTGATGTCCAGGACAAGGTGGGGAAGGGGACTCCCAGAGGGAAAAGGCCAAGACCCAGGGGATCATTTTGCAGGAAAGTGAAATCTTCTTCATTACACCCATCAGGCTAATAGTTAACTGAAGAGGGCAGTGCCAGGGGCCTGTCTGAAACCCCTGCCAGCCCCACCCATCCCCACTAAGTCATTCTTTGTCTCTGCTCTTCCCTCAGCACCCTTTCTCTCCCTCCCTCCACCTTCATGCAGCCTGAGTCATTTATACCCCAGGGCCCTGGTTTCTGTGGGCGATGCTGTAATATCCTCCCCACCCCTGCCAGGGAGCCCACGCGCTACCCTGCCAGGTATGACTGCCGGCATTTTAATAGGAACTTTTCCCAGAGGAGGCCTTAAGTTTTGGAGGGTTGCCCAACTGTGTGAGTTTCTGTGATCCTGGCAGGAAAGGAGAAGGCTGTGATGAGGAGGGGGAGCTTCTGCTGCCTCCCGGATCAAACTCCAGAAAGGTGCCCTGCCTTGTCCATCAGATGCGGGGGCCTGAGAGCAGGGCTTGTACCTCCCCCATCTGCCCTGTAATCTACTCCGCTGCCCTCTGCTGCTGGCCACTCAGGGGTAAGCTCCACAGTGAGGGGCTGGGGGTGTCAGGATGGGGGGCGAGGGCTGGGAGGAGGGTACAACCTGTGTTACTCAGGGCCCCGGCCCCGTCCATCCGGAGCAGGGTGGGGGGAGGAAGTGAGTCAGTGGGCACAGCAATTCATGCCTCAGGATTCTGACTTTCCTTTTCAACCCACTGAGCCAAGACGGTTGTCCCAACAGGATCTGCGGTGGGGGAGGGGACGGGAGCAAGAGGCTATTCACCAGACAGAACTGGCTTCTCAGTCACCTCCCCTGGGATCCCTTTTTTAGGGCCATAAAGAGTATGTGGCCTACTGAATTCGGTTGGACACACAGTGGCTGAAGACCCACTGTGCGTGAGGGAACGTCATGGGTGCTGGAAATACAGGTGTCATCAACACTGGGCACAATGCCATCTAGCAAGTGACTTCTGGGTCCTCGTCCTGCTCTTTTTCAACATACCTGTGAGTCTGGTATCTTTATGTCCACTTTATAGTGAGGAAACTGAGGCGAAGAGAGGTGAAGGGACTCATCCAAGATCACAGTCTGTAATCATACTACAAGCCCAGGCTACAAGTCAGTGCAAGGCCTGGAAGAGTCAAGAGTGACTACGTGTGTGTGTGGGGGGCGGGGTAGGGAAAATAGGGAACAGGGTGAGGGAGGGAAGTGAAAACTCATGAAAGATTTTGAAGGACAAGTGGACGTTTTCCAAGTGGACAAGAGGGTAAAGGGCACTCCAGGCAGAGGAACCAGCATGTGAGAAGATCAAGTGTTGTGGGCTGGCCCCAGGGTGTCTGTGGCATCGTGCTAGAGAAAAGCCACTGAGGCAGAGGCTGTTACAGGGGAGTAGGTTGTGGGTACAGGGGGAGATGCCAAGTCTGTTCTGGACACTCGACCTGAAGAGCCTGTCGGAGACCAGCCAGGTGGCTGGCTTGAGCTGACCGTCGAGGCTGGAGTCTGGAGGGGCTTGGGCGGGTGTCAGCAGCAGGTAGGAGAATGGTGATGCACAAGGGGGGTGGTCTGGGAGACAGAGGGGTTAGGACCCCAAACAGAAGGAGCCCAGGGTAGGCTGAGGAGTCTCAGCGGGCGGCGGTGCTGGGAAGGGACAGTCAGGGAGGCGGCCCCGGAGAGGGTGCAGAAGAGTTTAAACACAGAAGGCAGTTAACAGAGTCACTGCTGCCACCCTGGAGAAGTCAGGGGCAAGAACAGAGACAACTGTGGGATTTGCCCATCAGAGGAAGCTGGTGCCAGAGAGAAGGTTTCAGTGAGATGGAGGGAGCTAAAGCCAGGTTGGGAGCTGGAAGGGGCCGTGATAATCCATGGGCAGGATCCCTCCTCCAGGGAGCGAGAGACAGGTGACTCCACTCAGAGAATGTGACTTCTAAGCTGTGGTGTCCTGGAGGAATAGAAGGTAACCAAGATGATTAGGGTAGGCACCGCAGTATTTTCAGCTGTAAAGTGGGAGACAGCTCCACCTCATAGGGTTTTAGAAGATAACATACATAAAAGGCTGGGTCCACAGGAGGTGCTCAATAAACAGCAGCTCCCCTTCCACATTCAGATTACATAAAACATTCAGAGACGTGTAGTCCCATAGGCAAACACACACGAACGCGTAAGGCATCGTGTGCACAGACACACGTTCCAATCAACATACACGTAGGAGTGCTCCACAGACAACCACAAGTGGTCCTCCATGCCCAGAAGGGTCTCTAGGAAGTTAGTAGGAGTTTGGGGGAGGAAAAGTTAGATGAAGCCCCTCACCTGTCCAGATTTCTCACCTGGGCACAGAACCCCGCCAGTAAGTAGTCTCCCCCAGAAACAGCAAGGTCCCGGGGGGACTGGTGACTCAGCTCAGCCAGGCCTACCACATGGGCCCTATGGCCTCCCAACCTTGAAGGTGCCACCTTGGCATGAGATAGAGAATGCTGGAGAGTCCACCAGAGTCCTAATCTCCAAGCCAGGAGGGCAGGCCATCTGCAGCAAGGCCAGGCCCTGGGTGGCAGTGAGGGGACCATGGAGAGGGTTGGGGGAACTAGAAAGACGGTGTATGGGGCGTGTTGACTGGCAGGGAAGTTTCCTGATGTTTGGGGCCTGCTCACCAGGCCCCTGAAGGGGTCACTGCTTATTTATTCCCAGAACCCCTCTGCTGTTTCCCTCTGCCACCCCAGGCATGCTCCACCACACCTGTGCCTGAAATCCAAGTCAAATCAGTGTCCTGGGGCCGTCTCACTCACTCTCTTCCTCCCTCCCTCTGCCCCTCACCAATTGCTGAAATTATTACAGCAGCCCCTTCCTGCTGGGTCCTTCTCTCTTGGCAATGCCAATTTCATGCTGTAGCCAAACGTTCTTTCTAACACCCCCTCATTGCTCCATAAGCACCAGCCCTAAAATACAATGTCACGAGGATTTAGCCTGTTTAAATTTGAGAGCTTTCAGAATGTGAGACCAGGATGAAACCCCGGCCTCTGGGAGATGCGCTGGCTCATCTCTGACACCCCTGGGGCTTCTCAGCTCTGTGCCAGTACATAGTAGGTTGTCAGTGAATGTCTGAGGCCAACAGATTCTGAGCCAGGGAAGTTGCCGGGACTGGGCTCTTGCCCCACCCACCCCCGCACGCCTGTATCTGGGTCACTGGAGAAAGGAAATCTGATAAACCCATTCAAGCTTCACAGCTCCTCCCTCTCTCTCCAGTTATTTGCATTTTCAATTCAAACCAGAGATAGAGACCTGAGTCTTAGTTCAATAGCAGAGATTTGGTCCACTTGGTTCAACAAACATTAGGAGCCTTGGTGCACAAAGGATACCCGTAGAGGAATAATGAGGAATTTTCTACAGCCCTTTCTTTTCACAGATGAAGAAATCGAGGCTTGGAGGGGGAAAGTAACTTGCCCCAGGTGAGAGAGCAGAAGGTAGCCTGCATTCAACCCTCACGGCACCATAATTCCACTCCATCTCAGTATCTCTCCACTAACTGCCTGTGAACATCCACGCACCGACCTTCCTGTAAAAAGTGAGTGAGCAAGTGGTGTGATCTGGTCTTTGGGAGACCAAGATGGGGTGTGTGGGGGTAAGCAGGCAGACGAAGGCTGGTAGAAACACAGCAAGTGCTGAATAAATGGAAAGTGCCTTTATAGAATTTTGATGTCATTTTTGCGACAGAAAACTTCACCCCAAACCAGACCCCAATTTTTCTGCTTTCTTCTCTCCTGAGACTCCCTCTTGCTAGTCCTTCCTTTCTCCCTTGTCCGGGTACTCCTCCTCCAGGAAGCCTCCCTGACCCTGCAGAACCTACAGGTGCATGTTGTCATGGTCCTGCAGAGACAGATGGACCCCACCCAAGGTTTAGTTCAATGTCAAGACTGATGACGCCACACATAACATCAAGAGAGAATGAAAAGTTTTATTATTTACATAACTGAGGTCTCTAGGGAAGCAGAGCAGGCCTCTCAAGCAGGTCTGAAATAGCTTGAGAGAGCCAAGAAAGGAGATTGGCCCAGGATTTTTACTGTGGTTAGGGAATGAGGTCATGGAAGGGCTTTTTTTGTGCAGGAAGGACTTGCATGGTTCAAATCTCCCATGAACTCCAAAGGAGGAAGCATAGCACCCATGCTGTCTCATCAGCTTGCCCAGGTGTGGGGCCCAAAGGGAGGAGGGAGAGTTGACAGCTTAAGCTGTCAGCAGTCAAACATCAAAAACAGGACTCAGACTCCTCGTCACGCATGTTATTCACATGTCCTTGTTTCTCTCTCTGTCTATATTTCTAGGTGGGTCCCTTCTCCATGAGGAAGAGTTGACACGATGAAGTCAACTAGAGGACGAGATGAGGTCATGGATGATGTCACTGAGACCAGAGCATTTCGGACATTTGGCATGAACTTGGGATTTCTCTTTCTGTATCTCTCCAGCCCAGAGGCCCTTCCAGTCTCCAAGTCTCCCTCTACCATTCCATCTCCCCCAGATCTGTCTGACACTCCCCCACATTCCTGAGCTTGGGCCCTCCCCCAACCAGACTCCTGCTCCCACATTCCCTGTGGACACTCCCCTGGAGTGGAAAAACCATCCCTCATCCTTTTCCTGCTCCCAGCCCCAGGATCGGACATGCTGGTCATTCCTGTTGGGGATGGCCAAAGAGATAACGCCTGGCACGGAGCCCTCCTGTGTCGTCACCGGGCTATTAAAGCTGTTTCAGGTGGGACCCCTGCCTACACTGAGTGTTCCCTGGCCCCTAAGCTCTTGGCTGTGGCTGCCTCCTCTTCTCCTAGAACAAGGTGGAGGACGCAGCAGCCAGCCAGAAGGAGATCCAGGTAATGGTTCAACTCCCAGCTGAGTCAGTTTCCTGTTCCTTGACCCCAGATATCTCCTGACCCCTGGAGGCTCTGCGCCACAGGTGGACCATGGAGAGAGGCTGGATGGCTCTGGGAGTCACAGCTTGGGAACAAGTGTTCTCCTAAGGGCAGACAGGGATGAGCGTCCTCTCCCCAAACACCACAGAGAACACTGTTATCGCAGCTGCTTCTGTGTAGGCACATCTGGCTGTCTGACCAACATCTGCCTGCAGTTTGTCTCTTAAAGACACAGCTGTGATTGGTGGCTTCCAGTCCTAACTCTGCTTCCCATGAGTTGTGTGATCTCAGACATCCAGGTTCCCTAGTAAGTCAGATGAGGATGATAATCCTGAATTTACAGAGAGGCTGGGAGGATGACATGAGAGTCTGCATGTGAAATGATTCATCAACTGTAAAGTTTGGCCTGAGTCCTTCCCAGGCTCTGAATCTAACTTTATACTCCTAATTCTTTAGTCTTTTCTTTAAAGAGGGCTCCAAATTGTACAAGCTTCAAGCCCCACAAAACCTAGATTTGCCCTAAGTATTGTACAAATGTTAATTATTAGCTTAAGTGGTGAAGAAGGGCTCTGAGGTCAGATTACATGAGATTAAAATCCGAGCTGTGTGGCCTTCGCCAAGTTGCTTAACCTCCCTGAGCCTCCGTTTTCTCATCTTGAAATAGAGATAACACCTCAGAGATTATTGTGAGGATTTAATAATATTTGTAAAGCATTTAGCATACGTCCCCCTGCATAAGTACTACTACATGGGTCTTATCATTATTACAAACTCTCAGACACAGGGGTTCTAAATTGAACTTCAAGGGAGGGCTGAACTGGAAAGCTCCTTTACCCTAGAGAAAACAATGGTCAGAGGAAATGGGTCTTTGCACTGCAATATGGGGAAATCTGAGTTAGACCCAAGAAATCTGAGTTAGACCCATCGTGACCTCTTGAATTTCCTTTTTAGTTGATTCTTCTGCGGGTAACCAAACATTTACGCCCCACCCACCTACCTCCAACTGGCACCACCCACTTACACACCTGCGGGGGCTGGCGTTCCTGCCCAGTCTCCAAACAGTCCGTCTGAGCCTGGGAGGGAGCTCAGGGGACCTTTGGGATTCTGGTGGGCTAGTCCCTGGAGGTGAATGAGAAATCGGTGCAGTCTGGGCCCAGCTCCCTAGCCACGGAGGGGCACTCTTAGGAGCAGGGACTCATTCTCACATCGACAGGCTTACAAGGGAGACCAGAAGGCGCAGCCCTTTGGAGAAAACGCTGTCTTGTTGCTAATTACGATTACAGATGCTTGTTTATTTACTACTGCTAAATATCTGTCTGGCTTTGCGGAGGGACCATTTCCAGCTGGGAGCGGGGTGCGTGGGGGCGGGTGGGCAAGAGAAAAAAATCTCGACGAGGACAGCAAAGGGGCTGGTGGCGAGGAGGAACGCCCAGAGACCGCCAGCCACCTCTCAGGGACTCCCAGCGCGGCGGAGGCGAGCGGGGCATTCCAGCCAGCGGCGAGCGGGGGTCGTTTCCCAGATGCGCCAACGCTGGGGCTCTCCAGCCGGGACAGCAGAGGTGCCCGCTCTTGGAAAAGCCTTCCACAGCAGTAGCAGCAGCAGCAAACCCGCGGGACAAATCCCTCCCCCGGCCCCGCCGGTCCAATCCATCTCTTGCTCCGGAGGCGACGCTTCTCTTGAAAAGCAAGGGGCGGGGAAGGGAAATCCAAGCCTTTGGGGGCTCCCGACAGGTGTTTGGGGGAGAGGGCGGAGCCGATTTGGGGAGGATGAGGGAGGGGCAGTGCTGCCCCTTTAAGAGGCGGCGGCCGAACCGGGACCTTTTCTCTTCCCCGGAAGGAGAGCGGAGCCGCGACTGGGCGCGCAAGGTGGGGAGGTGCAGAGCTGGGCGTGGGGAGGCGGGGCGCGCGCGGGCGGGGGGATAACTCTCCTTCCCTCCGGTCCTCCCTGCTGTCGCCCAAGTCTGCCTGCAAAGATCCGCCGCCCAGCCGGGATCGGAGGCTACCGTGCGGCCGAGGGGGCGCGGCCCTGAAGGACTGGGGGCAGGGTGCCCGGGGCGGGTGGGCGGTGGCCCGACGCTGGGCGGGCGGGAGACTAGACCCGCGGACCTCCGAGGGGAATCTTGAGAGCGCAGACCTTGAGCGGACGCGACACTGACCAAGGCTGGGGACCAGAAGCTGATCAGCACAGCGGGGCTCAATTACGCGGCCCGCGGGAGTGTTTTCCGGTGGCGCCGGGAGCAGGTGAACAGGTTCTCGTTCCCAGCTCCACGCCCTCAGCTCGCTCGGCCCGGCCCTCGCTCCAGCTCGCGGCCATGGGCCCCGGCCCCCGCCGCGCCACCCGCGTCCTGCGCCCGATGCTCTGCGCCCTCGCCTTGATGGTGGCCGCCGGCGGCCGCGTCGCCTCCGCCTTCAACCTGGACACCCGATTCCTGGTGGTGAAGGAGGCCGGGAACCCGGGCAGCCTCTTCGGCTACTCGGTCGCCCTCCACCGGCAGACGGAGCGGCAGCAGCGCTACCTGTAAGTAGGCTGGCGGGGGTGGGGTGGGAGAGAGAGCGTGTGCGTGCAGGGTGCCGATCGGCAGCTGAGTCCAAGTCTTGGCCCGCTCGGGCTTCCAGGCCTGTGAGCTGCCTGCTCCCGTGAGTGAAGATTAAGGGGGCGGGGACCTGGGCAGCCCTCCTGCTGCTGAGGTTTGGCGGGAAGTGGAGGGATTGGGCATGGGGTGGGGGGCAGTCATCATTGGCAAATGCTGACCCAGCCAGAACCTGTCTAGACGCAGTCCCTCAGCCCTTCACAACTCTCTGGAGAGCAGAAGAGGGGTCCCCGTTTCCTTAGCTCCCTTCCATTCTGTGAACTGAGTACCTAGTATACTGCATGCCTCTTCTCTCCAGGGCTGGGAGCTTGGGGAAACTGCAAGAGAAACACCTAGTGGATCCCCCTTCCCCGTTATTTGGGGGAAGCATCTATGGGCACATGCACTTAAGTCCGTTGTCTTTACACCTCGCATTTAGTCTGCGGCCAGGCCAACCACACCCTCTGCAGAGCCAGACTGGAGGACTTCTCAACCAGCGCTTGGCGGTTGGGGTGACTTGGGGATTGAAGTGATGTGAGGAGAGAGTCTGGGCATTTGGAGCTGTCCAGGCGCTCCCTCTGAGCTCTTGAGGTTGGAGGAGTAGAAGAAAGAGGAGGGGCTGTCCCAATTCCTGCTTGGTCTCCTGCCCCCCACCCCAACGCAGCAGTGACGCCCTCCCACCAGACATCTTTCCTGCATTCCACAGATTCATGTTGAATCTTCAACCCTGAGTGTGTTTGTTTGGTTTGAAGAGCGAAGTGGTGTTTTTCTCTTTCTTCTGGTCTCCTTCTCCAACAGCTGCAAGAAGAAGGAGGCGGGAGAACTAGGCGTAGGGGAGAGAGGGAAGGAGATTGCACTCAGCTGCTTGTGCCCCCACCCCCACTCCTACCATACACACTCATGTCCAGAGGGGCATGTCCAGGTTTCAGATGTTTCTGTGCCATGGACTTAGTATGTTGAGGTCAGCATTTGGGGAAGAGGACAGCTGGGGGAGGGGAGGCTGCCCCAGGAGGGATGGTGTTTAGGACAGGCCAGGCAGCCTCTGTCACTTTGGGCTGGGTGACCTACCAGACATCTGCACCCTCCTGGCGTCTGACCCCGCTAAGTAAGAGGACACAATCAGAAAAAGGGTGTGTGGCTGGGGCCTGCAGAAACTTGAGGAAACTTGGAATATCCAAAGTCCAAACTCTGCCCCAGTCTTGGCTCCTGCCCTGCTGGCCCAGCCCCTGCCCAACCTACCTGAACTTGGCCTCAATTCCATCTGCGGAGTATATGGCCACCACACCCTTCCCAGTCCGGCCCCAGCAGCTGCAGTCTGGCCTTGGCCAACCCTCCATCTTTTGGAGACCCTAAGTGACCATCAACACAAGTTTCTATATTGGTGCTCTCTCTGCCCCCACCCAGAAAAAGATTTTCCGATTTTCCATGCTGAATCTGCATGATATAAGGCAACACAGTGTAAAGAGAAGATCAGAAAAGCAACAGGAAATAATGGAAAGCTAGAGTCAATAAAAGATTCTGCAATACCACCATCCCCCTGTGCTATGTGACTTTGAGCAAGACATTTCCCTTATCTGGGCCAGTTTTACCCAAAGAGGGATTGGCCCTGGATCTAGGTGCTCCTTGCTGCCTATGTGGCCCTGTAAGAGGCAACTTGGCATTGTGGGGAAAGAAGCTCCAGAGGTCCACTGCCCATTTCCTGTCTTGGACCTGTCAATCATACCTCAGCCTTAATTTGCTCACGTGTTAGGGGAAGGAGAACAACACGCCTTCTTCATGGGGTGCTGGGGGCTTTGATGAGATAATGTGAATGAAATGCTCTGCATATGCCAAGGCGCAGCTGAAGGCTCTTGTGCTGCGGCCAGAACCTGGCTGTGCCTTCACTACCCATGGGCCTCACCCAAGATGGCTGAGCAGAGGGGTTCTACTTTTCATCCTGGGCAGTTAGAGATGACATCAGGCCTGCCAAGAGCCCAGACAGTCCTAAAACTGATGAACCTCAGAGAAGCAGGTCGTTCCAGATAGAGTTCGGGGTCACTCTCTTGGGTATGCTCAGTCTTTCCCAGGAGTGGTTCTAGATCTTGGCTCATCTCCTTATCTCACTGAATTCTGCCCGTTGGCTCTTTGGGAGAGCCAGCTGGCCCAGCTGGGCTTAGCTGCAGCCAGCTGTGTAGCCAGATGTGAACAGCTGCCTGAGTGCACAGCTCAGGGGAACCAGCTACTCAAGCTGGCTCTTAATCTGTTAGCCTCAAAGTCCCTTTGGAAAGGGGGATGGTTCATGGTCCTGAACAAATTCTTAGCCTGGGGTTCATAGGAGGTTTTCCGGAGGTGCAGGGAACCCTGAAAGTATATGTAAAATCACATGTATTTGTTCATTGTTCTGGGGCTCAGGAGGAGGGGAGAGCATAGCTTTTTCATCATATTCTCAAAGAAGGCCTTATTCCAGAAATGGTTAAAAACCCAGGTGTGGCCCCTTTTTGTTCCCTGTCATCTCCGTCTCTGGACTGGTGTTCCCTGCCCACAACACGGGAGGCTCACCCCAACCCAGGCCCCAATTTCTCAGTCTCTGGACATGAAAGGTGAGGAGCAGGGCAGAGGATCAAGGTGCTTTGGGCTTCTTGGTGAGATGCATGAGGACCCCTGGGGAAGCAGAGGGATTCTTCCTCCGGGAGATGGTCACCGACCCTGTGCACCCCCAGCACCTATCTGCATTCCCTCCTGGGAATCCAGGTGTCCTGGTCTGGTCTGACTTTATGGGCTATGGGAGGTACCTCTGGGGCTCTCTCTCCCTTTCACCTTTGCCTGGCAATGAGGGTTTCTGGGAAGCCTCGGATGGGGGTTGCTGTGGCTCCTGGGAGATGAGGTCATACCTGAGGGAGGCAGGAGCCAGGGTGACTGCTGTGCTCTCCTAAAACACGTTTCTTTGGGCAGAGCAGACGCCTGGCAGCCTCCAAGGCTCATGCCAAAGAAAATGGGCATAGCAATTGTGGCTGCAGGCAGCAGGCTTGCATGCGTATGTCCTTTTCCTCTGGCTCTCTTCAATGACCAGTCCAGACCAAGGAGCTTTAAACTGAGCGGGAGGCAGGGGAAGCCTGATCTTGTAGAAAAAGGCAGCGAAAGGGGCTTGGTCAGATCTAAACAAAGGAGGAAGAGGATGTCTGTTGCAGCAAGAGGAATTGAGGTTAGATGACATGAAGAATGCCCTAAGGGATCAAATATGGAAAAAATACTAAGGAGCAAGGGAGAGGGAGAAGAAATGAGAACAGCCTTATTCTTTTTTATCGGAGGCTTGGGCCAAGCAAGGCCTGTCTTCTGTCCTTTCTCATTCTATTGCTTCCTCCAGCTTGTTGCTCTGGTTCTAGGGCTGAGTCACCAGAGGGGAGAGGGGGCTGGGTGGGCATCATAAGGAGAAGTAGGGGGAGGACAGAGAGGGCTGCAGTTTTAGCTACCACAGGAGCAACCTCTGGGGAGATGGCTAATTCGGGCAGCAGCGTTGGCACAGAGCTGGGATCCAGACATCTGAGAGCTGCCTCGCTCCCACCTGCTTCCTGGCCTGAGGTAGAAGGGAACCCTGAGAAATAGACAGGGGGGCCCCATTGGCCTGAGTGCTGGACCCTTTGGCCCCCTCCTGATTAACTTAAATCTCACTGGAGCCACCCCAGCGCCCCCCTGAGGTGAGGAGTCTGGGAAGTTGACTTTTAAGGCTGTCAACTTCTCTGAGCATCACCCCACCATCTTTGGGGGAGCCAACCTGGTACCCTGACGCCCCTGGTCCCTCTTCCCCAGCTCCTCTGATTCTGCTTTCTATTTGGCTGTTCCATTAGCTTTGAGCCCGGGGAAGAGTGATGGGGCAGGGGTGAGGAAGTGCTTTCCCGGAACTTGGAGCTCAGTGGGCTCCCGAGAAGCCAGGGGGGCTGTCTGGCTGGAGCCAAAGGTAAAGGTGAACAGGCAGCTGTTTCAAAGCCCTTACGATGTCATTTTACCCATCCCCCTACCTCCCAGAAGGGCTCCCTGCCCACGCACCCCCGCCAGCCTGACTACAGGAGAGGTTTGGTCTGATCTCCTTTATTCCTTGCACCAGGAGCTGAGCAAAGCCTCCCACCTAACCTCTTCCTTTCTGACTGCTGCTGGGAGGGTGGCTCAGTGGTGGTCTAGAAGGGGTCAGCTTTTGGACTCGGATCTGGACCAGATCTGACAACAGGCAGCAGAGTGCTCATTTGCATGTTACTTTGCATTGCTTTGGCACATCAGTGAGGTCTCTCCCACCCTCTGAATTCTCCCATACCTGGCTGTGGCTGGAGGCAGCTGGACTTGCCCCTCTGCACACCCGCCTACCCTCATCCACCCGAAGTCCTCTGGCTGTACACCCATTGGATCCCGGGCCGGGAGCCAGAGGGCCGTAAAGGGCCTCTGAGCAGGCCAAGTTCGAACTAAAAATACTCCAGGGGGGTGGGGGGTGGGGCTCCGAGTGGAATCTCTGGGGAGGGAGGGGCCTGGGATGTTGGGATGTGGGCCTGGGATTAGGGCACTGGCTCTGCCCCTCCAACCACCAGTTGGCACAAGACTGGTGTGAGGCGAGCGCTGGGAGAGTAGAGATGGTAAGGGGATTTATTTCAATCCAATTGCCATTCATGCTCAGCTCTGTGTGCTCTGTTCCCCAGGAGGCGAAGAGGAGGGGTCCCTCAGCCCACTCCCTCAGACATCTTGGGCAGGGTAGCAGCAGGGGCAGCCACACTGCCATTGCGTGACATGCCCTGGGATCCAGCCTGGGCTTCCCAGGGACCCTCACCCACTGAGGCCTGGACCCACCCCTTCAAGGGCATTGCCAACCCCCAGGCTCCACCTCCAGTCACATCTGAGCTCCCATTCTAGAATGACTCTAGCTCCCAGGACCCTCCCGCACTACCACCACCACCACATGGCCTGGTCTCCTTAGGCTGCGGAAGTACTAACATATCCCGACCTCTGCTCCCTCTAATTTTAACTGGACTCTTTCGCTATTTGCTCTCTGCTCCAGGTTCCGTAACCTGGTGAGACAGAAGTTGCTGGGTGCCTAGAGGGAGGCCTAAGGGTATGCTAGGGCCAGTCCTGGTGCCACAAGAATCTGAATGACAGTGCTCGTGTCGGCCATGGCTTCATAGTCAGAAAGCCCTTTCAAAGAAAGAACCTATTTGTTCCCCCAACAACCCTTGAGATTCGCGTTAGAGCTGATGTCCCCATTTTACAGATGAGGCACTCAGGGCTCAGAGAAGGAAAGGAAATTGCCCCTTGAGGCAGAACAAACCCTAGAACCAGGCCCTTAGGCTCCTAGGCTGAACTGTTCATTTCCCACCTGTGACTTCACTCTCTCACCTGTCAGGCTCTCCAGGGACCATGTTATGGGGGGTCCGGCAGCGGACTCACCAGGCACCCTCCCCAGCCCAGACAGAGGGTGACTGACTGGCCTGGCTGCCACACTGGCCCCTGCCAGCCTTCCTGCCTAGCACTGCTCTGCTTAGAGAAGCCGCACACCTGTCCCCAGGAACACTTCCCCAGGGTAAGGGCTGAGCTGAGATGTGTAGTCAGAGGTCCCGCCCCCTTCCAGCGCCCCCAGGCAGTGCATTCCTGACAGCCAGTGGGCGGAGGTACCCAGGCCCAGACATGCCCAGGCCCTGCCCTGCCCACTCCCTACAACGCTCACTCACAGGTACCAGGCAGGAGCTGCAGGCAGGGCGTAGCTCGGCACTTTCAGACTCTGGCAGGAGGCCCAGAGCCTCACTGAGCGGGGAGCCTCAGGGTGGTAGTATAGCTGGGGCCAGGTGGAGGGGCTCCTAGGAGGTGCCTGCCACCCATGAGGGGTTCCCAGGAGGCTGGGTCCATCGGGATCAAGGAGGGGGTCCTAACAGAACATCTAGCGGCTGCAGAGAGGTGATGCCGGGAAAGAAAGGAGTGGTAGAGTGGGTTCTTAAACTGGGGTGCACAATATTTGGGATGTATATTAACGATGCAGGTTCCAGGGCTTCATCCCCAGACTCGATTTAGATGGTTTGTGAAGGGCCGAGGAATTTGCCTTTTTAACATATAGCCCAGGGATTCTGATGCCGGTGGTCCAAGGACTGTCATTTGAGATATTATTTTAAGGCTAATTCCCCGCCTTCCTGTCCTCTAGTCACCTTTCTGGTATGGGATGGGTTGCCTAAGCCATAAGCCTCCTTGTATGAACTTGTAGTCAGTGTCCCTAAAGAGGGGCAGGCTGGGGACAAGGTGATGGTCCTCACCCATCCCCACGCTCGTGCCCACCTTCCAAGAACACTGCCCTGGGATCACATTGTCCAAAATGTCAGGTACCCAGTCCCACCCAATACTTGAGTGCCTGTCTTAAGGTGGCAGTGGGGGGTAAACGTCGCCCAGCCCACTTGGGGGCCACATCTCCTAGATCTAAGGCCTCAGATGGCTTAGGAAGGACCTAGGCTCCCAACAACCGACCCTCCTCTACCCGTCACACCTTCTCCCCGCAGGCCCTCTGGAAGTTGCACCCTGTGCCAGGAGGCTGCCAGTCTTGCTCTCGTCAGGTCTACCTTCATCTCAGGCCAAAGCTTTCCTTCCAAAACCCAGATCTGCCCATGTCACTCCCTTGCTTAAGCTCCATCCATGGCATCCCAAGGCCCTTCCTACCCTGCCCACTTGTCCCTCGCCAGTGTTCCTGGATTCTAGCTAGCGCAGGGCTCTGCAGATCCCTGAGTCACGCTGCTTGCTCATGCTTCCTGGCCCTTGCACATGCCGTACTTGGGCCTGACGTACCCGTCCTCTCCTTTGTCACTTGGTGAACCCTGGTCGTCATCGTGAGACTCACACCAGGTCCTCTCTTCTGTGGGCCTCCCTGACTGCCCCCCATGCAGAATCCGGGTTGGTTTGCTTCCCGCGTTCCTCTCATGAGGCACTGACTGCAGGGGTCTGCTTCCTTGCCTGCCTTCCCCTACAATGGGCAGGGGGCTGGGATTCATCCATCTCCCAACCCCAGAGCCCGGCACAGAGCCGGGCACAGAGCAGATGCTCAGTAAAGGCAAGTTGTTTGAAGCAGGCTTTGGGGAGTCTGAGCTCAGGCCCCCTCCCTCCTTGTCCCCCAGGCTCCTGGCTGGTGCCCCCCGGGACCTTGCTTTGCCTGATGACTATGCCAACCGGACCGGTGCTGTGTACCTGTGCCCACTCACTGCCCAAAAGGATGACTGTGAGCGGATGGACATCACAGAGAGAAGTGAGGGCAAGGGGCTAGGCCTCAGTACCGGGTCAGGGGCCTGGGGGAGGGGATGGCACAGAAAGAAATGACCTGGAGGAGACAGAAGACTCCCCAGGGCAGTTGCCAGTCACTTCTTGTGCAGCTGGGAAGAGAGAATCCTAGAGGAGAAAGGGACCACATAGGATTTGTGGAGATAAGACTCTGATGGGCTGGAGAAGGGGAGTAGGGAGAGCTGCACTGCTGGAGTGGAGGATCCGAGAGGGACCGACCGACCGCGGGACTCTGGAGCTCTAGGCAGTGGGAGGATGGGGTGCCCTGGCTCACATTCCCTTCCATGTTCACAGGTGACCCCGACCATCACATAATTGAGGACATGTGGCTGGGGGTGACTGTGGCCAGCCAGGGTCCTGCAGGCAGAGTCCTGGTAAGTGGGCACACCCGGTCAGCTGTCCCGCCCCTTCCAGCCCTCTCCTTCATCTCCCAGGGGCTGGGAGGAAAGCGGAGGGCAGAGGGGTCATTGGTGCATGAGCTGGGATCTTGCAAATGTCCATTTCTGTAGCTGTCTGTGTCCCTCGGGCTTGTGTGTCCTTTGAGTCTTAATTTGGCAGGAGGGGGAAGGTGAGGGGGGGTGCCTGGCACTTTCCCAAGGCCCAGCATAGCCTGGGTCCTGTCTGAATCACCCACTTCCTCCCTGCTCACCCCTCCCCCACTCCCACCATGCTCACCCTTCATGGGAACCAGCTGAGGGAATTTCGAGGAGGAAAGGGCAGACAGAGCCTCAGGGTCCTGCGGCCTGGTCTTGCTCCTTCCTGGAAGGCTGGCTGGCACAAGAGGCATAGCCCTGCTGATTCCAGCTCACCCGGATAGGATTTGGGGCCACTTTCTGCTGTCAGTTGTCACCTCCTGCCCACATTCTTCAATGCCAGCCTCTGGGGTCTCAGTTTCTGAGTCCCAGATAGACAATTAAAAAAAAATTTTTTTAATTGATGTAAAGTTTACATACACCAAAATGTTTCAATGAATTTTGATCAATTATACACCTGTGTGACCAACATTCATTAAAGAAATAACATTTACATCATTCCAGAAAGTGTGCCCCTTCCAATCAACTGTCACCCCCATAGCCAGCACTGTTGTGATTTGTCACTTTGAACACTATTTTAAGCTCCGAGTTTGCATCAGATCACTGAAATACCTTTTCTAGACCCCTGTTATGGATGGTGTGGGTCTAGGATCCATTTAAAGTGTTTCTAGATCCTGGGTCCTTCAGCATTGTCTGCTCACCCATCTGTTCACTCAATAAGTTTTTAGTGAGCACCTACTGTGTGCCAGGCACTGTGCCAACACTAGGAACTTGACGTAGGTCAGTCTGGGCACCTTCTAAGTGAAGCTCACACCCAGAAGGGACACAAAAGGCAAGTCAACAAGAAATAGGCCTGGTTCTGGATTTTGCCTGGCCCCTGGCTGTTTTACAAATACCCTACTTTGATTGATTTGCCCAATAACTATTTAGGGAGCATTTTCAGTGTGCCGGGAGAAATTCTGCGAGAGGCAGCACAGTCTCGTGCTTCACAGCTCAGACTTCAGAATAGGACAGCCTGAAATTGAGCAGTCTCTGCCTCTCTAGATGTGAGATCTTAGGCAGAGACTTATTCCCTGTACCTCAGTTTCCCTATCTAAAATGGGGAAGGTAATTGTCCCTACTCCATAGGGTTGTTAGGAGGCTTAACAGAGTTAATATGTGAAGAGCTTAGAATTGTGTCTGGCATATAGTAGGCACTCAGTAAGTGTTAGCTGCTGCTATTATTATTGTCGTCATATTATTTTAATAGTGGTCCTTTTGTTAAGAGGGCAAGGTCATCTGGAGTCAGCAGAGAAGCAAGTTCCTTCATCTGCTCGGTATCCAGCTTTTTTAGGCCCAAGAGCCAGAACCCCACATTCCCTCATCCTTTCCCTTCTTCGTTTTGCCAAGCTCTCTGAGCCACTCTCAAATCCAGTAGCTTCTGGCCTTCCAAAAAGTGTTCCCAACTTTCAGAACAGCTTTCTGAATTCTGGAAAGGAGATGCAGGTTCAGGCATCACTGTGAGAAGAAAGAAAAGCCAGGAGACCCCTTTCAGCTCCTCTCCCACAAAGCCAGAGGTGCACAGGGTCACACAGACGGCGGCTCCTGGGTTCCTGCTGCGGACTCAGGCTGTGTGTTGGGGTGGGGTCCCCAGGTCTGTGCCCACCGCTACACCCAGGTGCTGTGGTCGGGGTCGGAGGACCAGCGGCGTATGGTGGGCAAGTGCTACGTGCGGGGCAATGACCTAGAGCTGGACCCTAATGATGAGTGGCAGACCTACCACAATGAAATGTGCAACAGCAACACTGACTACCTGGAGACGGGCATGTGTCAGCTGGGCACCAGCGGTGGTTTCACCCAGAACACTGTGTACTTTGGCGCTCCTGGTGCCTACAACTGGAAAGGTGGGAACCATGGGGGAAGAGGAGGAGCAGAGACCACCCACCCTAGTTAGCCACTGGGACAGCCAGCCAAGACCCTCCACACTGGAAGGCAGAAGAGACAGGGCCCCTTTGCTAATATTGGCAGCCACCACAACCTCTCCTATTTTAAAGCACTTAACATGTGCCAGAGCCTTTACACCTGTTACCTTAATTAATCTTAAAATACTCTATGTACCCATTTTACAGAAAACTAAACTCAGAGAAGTGAAGTAAATTGCCCAAACTAACAGCAAGTTATGAAACCTGAATTAGAATGCAGGTCCATCTGACTTCAGTTTAACCATTTAAAAACGTATTTAAAGAGTAGGACAGCTCCTGGTCTGACTACTAAATGTTACAGTAGGATTTGGTAAAATAAAGAGTAAGTGTCCTTCCTCTCCCACCCTTCTCCCTCAGCCCATTTCCCAGGGTATACTACCCAGTATCTATGGTTCATCCAGACTTATTTTAGAATTTATAGGTATTTTTAACACACACACAAACAGAATCACTAAACATGCTGTTCTGCTACTTTCTCTTTTCACTTACAAGTAAACTGGGCATTTGCTCATGTCAGTACATGCAGGCCAGTCTTCCGGTTCTGCAGAGTACTCCCTTGTATCAAGGCCCATGCTTGGAACTCCCATGCCACACACTGCTGGACGGCCCACGCCCCTTCCATGTCTGCCTCTCCACTCCACAGCCTGTAGCAAAAGCGACCTCGCGCTCCTTACTGCATCCAACTGTTGCAGAATCAACAGGCAGAGGGAGCCCAGCCTCTTATCCTGCACAGTTCTGGGCTCACCTGAGGCTGAGTCCTCTGCTTGCCCCTGTGTCCTGCCTCCCACCCCCTGGTCCTTTAGAACCTGGGCAGGGCTGCAGGTCCTCTCCAGCAGCAGCCCCCGGAAGCAGGGCCCAGGGAGGTAGCCCGAGTTTGGGGGCAGGACCCGGAGGAGATAATCGCGTGGGGTCTGGCTTCAGTGTGTAGAGTGGGGGAAATGTCATCTAGTATCCAGGTGCCTGGATGACCAGATTCCAGCCATATCTCTACAAACTAGTGAGTGCCCCATCCTGAGCCTCACTTTCCTCATCTGCAGAATGGGGGTCATCATTCTACCTCGCAAAATTGGTAAAGGGGAAGTGATTTGCATATGGCAATGTGCTCACAAATATTAAAAAAGGTTATTATTATCCTTCCCTTGGGGGAGGGCCTGGACATAGTACAAGAAAGGAATGGTGACTTATACTCCCCCTCCCCAAATCCTTGTGAAGGAAATAGCTACATGATTCAGCGGAAGGACTGGGATTTAGCTGAATACAGTTACAAGGATCCCGAGGACCAAGGAAACCTCTATATTGGTGAGTCCAGTTGTGGCGGTCCAATGGGTGAAAGGGGTGTGGGGGGGCTCAATGCCTGGCATGTTGGCCCTCTCACCTTCAGGTGGAAGAGTGAGGCCAGGGTGCACGTGTGACTAGTGGCATTTAGTCAACTAGCACTTATTGAGCACCACCTGTATGTACTCAAGATGCAAAGTCCCCCACCTACCCTCATGGAGCTCACAGTCCAGTATGCAGGCAATACTGGGGGTTGGGCATCCAGGGTCCACTTTCTTTCCTAAACTTAGAATAGAGCAATAGAAGATAATGGGGAGGTGTCTCAGGGGTGGGTCCAAAATAGAAGGGGACAAAGTTTACTGGGACCTTCATTGACCACCTTACCCCCATTCCAGGGTACACAATGCAAGTGGGCAGCGCCATCTTGCACCCCAGGGACATCACCATTGTGACGGGTGCCCCGCGGCACCGACATGTGGGCGCTGTCTTCTTGCTGAGCCGGGAGGGAGGCGGAGACCTGCGGAGGAGGCAGGTGCTGGAGGGCACGCAGGTGGGCGCCTATTTTGGCAGCGCCATTGCCCTGGCAGATCTGAACAATGATGGGTGAGAAACCAGGGTCATTGTTTGGGGCCCCCGAGAGAACGGTGAGGGGGGGCTGGCTTGCCAAGTTGGAGGAATGAAGGCTTGCAATTGTGCATTTATTTGCATGCGGTTTGCAGGAATTTGCAAGTCAATTCTGCCTGCTGATTTGCAATCAGACTTTATTGGATTTGTAGTATTTACATATTAATTGCATGACATCTGCAGTTCCTTGTCTATGCCTGTCATTTGTATGGCTCTAGTACGAGGGTGTCCAAACTGCGGCCCGCGGGCCAACTGCGGCCCACGATCCATTGTTAATTGGCCCGCAGCAAATTCCAAAAATATGTTTAGTTTACTTAAATAAACCAGGTGAGGCAACATGTTCTTCATCTCGAGTGAGTGGCCCGGCTGTTTGTGTATTTTACCGCATATGGCCCTGGGTGAAAAACGTTGAAAAAAGTTTGGACACCCCTGGTCTAGTGGATGTGGGCTGTGTGGGTGTGATCTCTGCATGGTTTCTCCTCATGTGTTTTCTATTAGATGGGTCATGTTGGCATTTCCATGTCTTTCCCACAACCTATGGCCAGAGGTGCCATTTTGTACAACCATGTGCCCTGGTACAATTGTGCCTTTTAAACAAGAGTTATGCTGCGTACTGGGGGCTGACCTCATATTCCTATTTCCCCCTCCTTCCTTCCTTCCTGTGCAGGTGGCAGGACCTCCTAGTGGGTGCCCCCTACTACTTTGAGCGGAAGGAGGAGGTAGGGGGTGCCATCTATGTTTTCATGAACCAGGCAGGCACCTCCTTCCCTGCTCACCCCTCCCTCCTTCTCCATGGCCCCAGTCGCTCTGCCTTTGGCTTCTCCGTGGCCAGCATTGGTGACATCAATCAAGATGGATTCCAAGGTATGAGCCAGCATTCCCATCCCAGCACCCCCACAGACTGACTGCCAGCTGCATACCAGGCTTGACAGAGCCCGAAGAAGAGATGGGATGGGGTCCAGGCCCAGGGAGCTCACAGCAGTACTAGAGAGAAGATGTGCGGAGGGCGCCAGCAGAGGCGAGGAGTGGATGTACCACTGGGCATGGAAGGCTGGGCTGAGTGCACAGTGGAGGGGTGCAGAGGGGGTGCAGCGTGAGTGTGGGTGCTCACCTGCTGTGCCCACCTTTAGCGGGTATGGGGTGTTCATGTCAGAGACGAGGCTGGAGAGGTAGTGTGGGGTGAGGTGGATGCCTTGAAAGCCAGGCAGAGGAACTGGGGCTTTACATTTGGGTAATGGCAGAGGGTGTCCAGAGGAGGTTTGGGGGCAGGATGGGACATGACAGCATGGCACTTTGGTGCCTTGAGACATGGTTCTGGAAGGAGATGTGGGGTAGATGGGGGAAACAAGGCTGGAGTGTTAAGATCAAGAATGTAGTGGATCAGGTGGACCAGGAACTGGGACAAGGTGGGAGCCCCAGTATAGAGGATGTCACCAGAACGCTGCAGCACTTAGGGACCAATCAGACCTGGGGTGTCACGGAGAGAGACAGATCAAGGGGTTGAGCCTGCTTGCCATGGGAGCACCTGGTTTATCTGGAAGTCACTTCTCTGGCATCCTCGATTTCCCAGAACATAGCTAAAAACCAAAAGGAGCCCCTAAAGAGCCAAAAGAGGTGCCAGAAAGTTCAGTGAACAAAGCCCAAGCACTTACTGATAGCAGAGGTATCCGGTTTCCACTCAGGACCTACTTATTCTTCCTCTACATACTTTTCTAACAAGCGTGGCATTTTGGTTACTTAGGCCTTATCAGATCAAAAGCAGCAAAGTAGGAGGTCAGTCAAGTTTAAGAAGCTAAAACATTTTAGATTTATTAGTGGAAATAATGGTAAGAATGTAAAAAGCCTGGATAGTTACAAGTAAAGTGCACTATAGTGTTGTGATTAAAATTCCAGCCCCTCCATGTTAGATAGACATGGGCTCTACTATCCTGATCTCTGCTCATTAGCTGTGTGACTGGGTTTTCTGCGTCTGTTTCCTCATCTATAAAGTGGGGACAGTAGTATCTACCGCCAGCACTCTTGTGAGGATTAAACAAGATGAGTACTTGATAACTACCTTCTTTTGTGATCCTGCTGGTAGATGACATTAGAAGAAACAAGTGTCTGGAGGGAAGGTTGGTAGGGGAGATGGAAGGCACTGTAATAAGGGAAAATAAACACCAGCTAGTGGTCAGGAATTTGGAATGTAGGCCTGCTTGAGACATTAACTTGCTTTGTGACTTTGGATAAGTCACTTCCCTCCCTTGGACCTACTTTCCCACATATAAAAGTAGACAATTGAGTGCATGATGGTCACAGTTTTAATCCTAAAATGCAGAGCTCTGTTCCTTGATGGTCTGAGTACTGTCTGGCAGGGTGAGGTCAAGGCCATGCTGGGCTCTGTGGTTGGAGCACAGGGATGAGGAGACATGGGGCCCACAGTCCCTGGGGGGTGACGCCATTGTACCTCTCTTTCCCAGACATTGCTGTGGGAGCTCCATTCGAGGGCTTGGGCACAGTGTACATCTACCACAGCAGCTCCAGGGGGCTCCTCCGACAGCCCCAGCAGGTATGGATAGGCAGAGACTGAGGGGGCCTACCCTCCTTTCGCTTACCCACCCCTTCCCTATTCTTCCTGGATCCCACTCCCCAGAGCCTACCCCAGAGCCTGTCCCCACTGCTCCCCTTGTCCCCAGGTAATCCACGGAGAGAAACTGGGACTACCTGGCTTGGCCACCTTCGGCTACTCCCTAAGTGGGCGGATGGATGTGGATGAGAACTTCTACCCAGACCTGCTAGTAGGGAGTCTCTCAGACCGCATCGTGCTTCTGCGGTGAGCCAAGGCAACCAACAGTGGATAGGGACCATTCTTTCCTCCAACCCCGTCTGTATGGAGCCCTATCTCTGTCCACCCTCAGCGCCAGGTCCAGACGAGGCTGAGCTCTGGCCTGGCCTGGCCTGGGGCAGCAGGAGGCACAGATGTCTGTGTGTTTTCTATGCAGGGCCCGGCCTGTCATCAATATCCTTCATAGGACCTTGGTGGCCAGGCCATCTGTGCTGGACCCCGCGCTCTGCACAGACACCTCTTGGTGAGATTCTCAACCCCCACTCTGCCACCCATTCCTCCTTATGTATTGGCAGGCCAGGAGGGGTCCTGGCTCCCAAACCCCTCCCCTGGCAACTCCTGATTTCCCACCATTATTAGAGGGTTGATTCTTGGGGTAAGCATTGCCCTCCCTACCCAGCCTCATTAAAAAGCAAAATCCCTTGTAGAAGGTAATGGATGAATTGGGGGCGGGGGCAGTAATGCATGGTGGTTAGGAGTGGAAGCTCTGGACAGCCTGCTTCAAATCCCAGCTATGCCCACTGCAGTGGTGAGCGTAGGCTCTGGGGAGTGAAATCCCAGAGGATGAGGGAGACACTTAGGTGGATGGATGTGGGGAAGAAAAAAGCCAACTTGAGCACATTATTAATCTCTCTGAGTCTCATTCCTTGCCTATAAAACAAAGTTAATAATACTAACCAATTCATAGGGTTGTGATAATCAAAGGAGCTAATGTACAAAAAGCCCTTAACATGGAACTCTGTATACCCTAAGTGTTCAAAATATGTTAGTGCTAAGATGGTGACCATGAGAGTGATGACTCCAAGGTCTTTGTGTGAGTGAGGACATTGGATGAGAAGGCAGCGGTAAACAGAGCAGGGAAGCATGGCATGGGGTTGGGTGATGGAAAAAGACCTATACTGGGGATCCTGCACAAGACCAGCTGGGCCACATTAATGACTTAAGTTTCCCCTTTAGTGACCTCTATCCCTGTTTTCTATGACTCTAATGGGAGTAGGGATGGAAGGAGCCAGGGACACCTGAGACCAGTTCTGTGGACTCCCCAGTTTTGCCCTTGCCTTTCCCCTGAAGGGTCCTCCCCTTGACCAGTAAAGGGGGTGAGAGCTAGGGCCTGGATATCTGGGTCCCACTGTGACCAGGCCCTTCTGTACATCCCCCCTACCCCACCCCCGCAACAGTGTGCAGGTGGAGCTGTGCTTTGCTTACAACCAGAGTGCTGGGAACCCCAACTACAGGCGAAACATCAGTGAGTGCTGGGGTACAGGGTGAGGGTGGCCATGCTCACCTGGTCACCTGCTGATTGCCCATCCTCCACCTGCAGCCCTGGCCTATACACTTGAGGCTGACCGGGATCGCCGCCCTCCCCGGCTTCGTTTTGCCCAGAGCCAGTCCGCTGTCTTCCATGGGTACTTCTCCATGCCAGAGACGCGCTGCCAGACGATGGAGCTGCTCCTGATGGTGAGGGAGGGTCCAGGAAAGGGGCATGGCTCCATATACCTCCAGGAAATAGTCAGCACCCCCCAGCTGAAGGGTGAGGGGCTGGGGTCTCTCCGGAGACAGAGGTGGGGGAGGTGTGCCTGGAAGGCCATAGGTCTTCAGGGTATACAGTGCACGCACCCAGCACGTGGTAGAGAAGACAGAGACTCTTGGGGGTGGGGATGGAACCAAAGGGCTCCTCACCCCTGAGAAGAGTGAGACTTGGCTCAGCTCAGCTCTGGGGAAAGGGGTCCGTGAGTGGGGGGCAAGCTCAGCCGCTCTCTCTGGGACATCAGGGTGGAAAGCGAGAGTTCAACCTGGGGATTCTGAGGGTGAAGGGAGGCTCCCTTCCTTAATTGTGGGTCAAGGTGGTAGGAAGGGGGTCAATTTGATGATTGGACCAGAGGAGGTTCAGCCTTACTGGGGGGTTTTCAGGGTGGAGGAAGCCTAATCTCCTCCCTGGGGGCTCAGCGTGGTGGGAAGATTCAGTTCGGTAGGGAGAGCAGTGCAGAGCTGAGCTGAGCTCACTCTCCTTCACAGGACAACGTTCGTGACAAACTCCGTCCCATCATAATCTCCATGAATTACTCTTTACCTTTGCGAATGCCCGATCGCCCCCGCCTGGGGCTGCGGTCCCTGGACGCCTACCCCGTCCTCAACCAGGCGCAGGCTCTGGAAAACTACACTGAGGTAGGTGGGGCCGGGGCCGGAAGGGCGGGGCCGGGAGGGCTGTGGGTGGTTGGACCTTCACGTCTCAGGCCACCCCCAGATCCAGTTCCAGAAGGAGTGCGGGCAGGACAACAAGTGTGACAGCAACTTGCAGATGCAGGCGGCCTTTGTGTCGGAGCAGGGGAAGCGGATGAACAGGTGAGCCCTGGGCCACGCCGATTGGCCAAGGGTGGGGAGGCCTTCATTGGCAAACGGGGATTGAGGGGCGGGGCTTATTGGTCAGGGAGCTCAGAGACCGGGTAAGAGCTGAGGAGTGGGGCCTCACTGGCCAGGGGCGGGGCCTCACTGGCCAGGGGCGGGGCTTCAGGAAAAGGCGAGGCTGAGAGGTTGGACTTCAATCGGCCAAGTAGGCTGTGTGAAGCTGACCTTCACTCGCTAGAAAAGGGGCTTTCTTCTCCCGGTGAGAGTAGAGGGCGGGCCTGGCTGTACCGAGAATGGGTGGGGCCCAATTGATCTGGGGCGGGCCCGGGCGGGCGTTTGAGTCGAGTCCTGGGCTCCTTCCTCAGGCTCCAGTACAGCAGAGACGTCCGGAAATTGTTCCTGAGCATCAACGTCACCAACCTCCCGAGCAGAGAGCGGGCTGGGGAGGACGCCCATGAGGCACTGCTTAACCTGACTGTGACTCAGGGCCTGCTGCTGTCTTCAGTGCGCCCTGTGAGTGCTCAACCAGGGCTCCACCACGTATTTGCATCCTTACATGCATGTCATTTACATGTGTGGTCATTTGTCCTATGTCCTCTCTCCTCTGGGCTGGACCTCCTTAGGTGCCTACGGCATCTGTTGCTAGGGGAACCCAGTTCTCAAGCTTCTAGGGCTTCAGACACAGTGCCACAGGGGAAGGGGTGGGACAAGCCCTACTCTGACCACCTAGACTTAATTGTCTTCTTTCCTCAGCCTGGGGCCTGCCAGGGCAACGAGACCATCTTTTGTGAGCTGGGGAACCCCTTCAAACGGAACCAGAAAGTAAGTGCTGCCCACACCCTGCCAGGCTGCCAGGCTGCTCCTCAGATGAGCTCCTGATTCTTCTTGCTTCTGCCGGCCTGCTTCCCCGCCTTCCATGAAGAAAAGAGCCAGAGTGGGGGAGGAGGAAATAAAGTAAAGGGTGGGGAGAGATCCAGAAACTGAGAAAAATGGGGCCACTATGGAGCTAGGCACAAAGTCAGAGCAGCTGTAGGTAAGGAAACCAATTTTACTGAGCACCTACTCTGTGCCAGGCCCCAAACCCAACACTTTGCTTCTTTTATATTGTGTAATTCTCACAACCTTCTGAGGTGGTAGATGCTGTTTTACATAAAGGAAACACAGGCTTAGAAAGTTTCAGTAACATGCTTAAGGTAATGTAGCTCAAAAGTAACAGAGATGTTATTGACAGAGAAGGAGAAAGGGGAAGAAAAGATGAGGCTGGGAAGATGAAAGAGCAGAGATGTGGAGACCCCTTGCCCAGAATGGGGGGAAAAGGAGGCCAGAGAACCAACTCTCTAGCATAGTATCCAGCCCTTCTCCCCACCATGGCTTCACCCCTGCCTGCTTCTAAATGCCCCTCTCTGCTTCCCTGGCCCTCATGGCAGATGGAACTGCTCATTGCCTTTGAGGTCAACGGAGTGACCCTACACACAAAGGAGCTCCAGGCTCAGCTGCAGCTCTCCACGTGAGTGATCTTGCAAAGCCAGTCTGTGTCAGGGTTAAGGTGTCCTGGGGACTCCCCCAGCCCTAGCCTCAGCTGACACACCTTCTCACCTACTCCCTGCACTGCCTTCCCAGGTCAAGTCACCAGGACAACCTGTGGCCCGTGACCCTGACTCTGCTGGTGGACTACACTCTCCAGGCCTCGCTCAGCATGTGTGTACCTCACCCCCCCCCCACCCCCAGCGTGCTGTGCTTGAGTTAGGGCCTTCCTGTCCCCAAGGTGTCTCCCAAGGTGTCTTCTTTGACACACCTCACTTGGCCTGGTATTCTTAGGTGTCCACTTCTCTTGGGTCATCCCACCGCTTAACAACAACAATCACTGTCGTTATTGTTATTGTTATTCCCCCTGCAAAGCAGGCAGCAGTAGAGGAATCTACATACGAGGAAACTGAGGCTCAGAAAGAGTAAATAACGTGCCTGAGGCCACACAGCTATGGCAGAGCTGGAATTTATTTCAGGTCTGCCTGATGTCGGAGGAGCTGTAGTTAACCCACCCCTTCTGTCAGGGCCCCTCCGGTCCCCTATGACTCCAGTATCTTTCTTACCTCTAGGGTGAATCACCGGCTACAAAGCTACTTTGGGGGAACAGTGATGGGTGAGTCTGGCATGAAAACTGTGGAGGATGTGGGAAGCCCTCTCAAGTATGAGTTCCAGGTAAGAGGACCTCTGCAATCCTGGGATGCAGATTCCTGGGAAGGGTGACGGGTCACTTCTTTCTGAGTCTGAGTTCCCAGGGTGTAAGATTTGGGGGTTGATGAAATGGAGGTGGTTTTCCAGGAGACAGTGGTCATGACACCCTTTTTGCTCACAGGTGGGCCCAGTGGGAGAAGGACTGGCAGCCCTGGGGACCCTGATCCTAGGGCTGGAGTGGCCCTATGAAGTCATCAATGGCAAGTGGCTGCTGTACCCCACGGAGATCACCATCCACGGCAATGGGTCCTGGCCCTGCCAGCCACCCGGAGACCTTGTCAACCCTCTCAACCTCACTCTATCAGTAAGGACACCACAGGGATCTTTCATTTGCATCTCATTCATTCACATGCTACAAGGCAGAAAGGCCAGTGTCTTCCCTTTCCTTCCCTCCCACCCCTTTGGAAGCCTGCCTCTCCCCCTGCCCTTTCTTCCTCTCCTCACCTCTGCTCCCATTCCTTCCTCCCAGCAAATCTCTTCTTCTCTCTTCAGGTCCCTGGGGACAGGCCACCAGCTCCACAGCGCAGGCGTCGACAGCTGGACCCAGGGGGAGGCCAGGGCCCCCCGCCTGTCACTCTGGCTGCTGCCAAAAAAGCCAAGTCTGAGACCCTGCTGGTGAGTGGCCAGAGCAGGGTTGGACAGGACTGTGCCCACATGCCCAGGGGAAGCACATAGCAAGGGGGATAGGTGCTACTCACCAGGAGCTCTCCCCTCAGGAGCTCCCAGGCAGAATAGGCAGACTCATCTTCTGCCCTCACAAGGCATCCTACTGCCCCTTGCCCTTGGGGAGCAGCCAATACAGTGGAGCAAACAAGACACTGGCTCTATTCCCAGGAGTACAGCCTGTTGGGGGTGATTTAGCTGCTCAAAGCCTTGGCCCTTAGGGCTGGGGAATGAGGAGGGGCAGGACAGAGGTTTGGAGGGAGAGCGGAAGAGGCCTGGGAAGCAAGTTGAAGTCGAGCTGGGTGGAGAGGTAAGAGGTAGTGTCCCAGTAGAAGGAGCTGGGAGGGGGAACAGGGATCAGATTTTATGTTATCCACTTCCCAGCATCTGTATATACTTTAGACATGTAAGTGTCCAAAGAATGTGCCTTAACCGTGTAAGTGTGGGGGTGGGGAGAGTGTACGTGAGTGAAGGGATGAGGGCGGACCCCTTTGAGTTAGCCAGAGGGAGGAGTTGAAGCTAAGGGGTGAGGCATGAAGAATTTGGAGACTTAAGCTGACTTGTGTCCTGTGTTCCCTGCCCACTTCAGAGCTGTGCCAGTGATCAGACCCGCTGTGTATGGCTGGAGTGCCCCATTCCTGATGCCCCCGTCATCACCAACGTGACAGTGCAGGCTCGAGTGTGGAACAGTACCTTCATCGAGGTCAGTGCCTGGCTCTGCAGGTCTCCCTTGCTACCCACCTGGGTGGGGCAAACAACAGGGAGAGGGTAAGGCCAAGTTCACAGCAAGACCTCATGCATGTGTGTGTGTGTGTGTGTGTGTGTGTTTGTGTTGGTGACATCAGCATGTTTTGTGCCTGACAGGTTGTACACCTGTCTCTTAGTGCCATGTCAGTATTAGTTTGTATGCTTGTGTGTGGACATGTTTGTCTCCAGCCAGAATGACTTTCCCTCATGCGTCCATTGTCCTGTCATGTGTCCATGACTTTCCCACCTCCATGCCTTTGGCAGCAGCTCCTTCCCCACTGGGATGCCAGCTCCCCCTCGGTCCTCTCTCCATGTAAACGCCTAGTCAGCCTTCAGGGTCTCCTTCGGATGCTTCACCACCAGTGAGGTCTTTTCCAACTGATGACTTTTCCTCTGCACATCCACAGAACCTTCTCAGAAGCCACACATGCCACTTATCACACTCCACTCTAGGTTGCAGTTACTCACACGCCGGCCTTCTCATGCCACCCAGACCAAACATTTTCTGTAAATGACTAGATTTCTGTAAATGACTTTACAGCTTTGTGGGCCACACAGTTTCTGTTGCAACGATGCAGTTCAGCCATTGTAGCACAAAGCTGTCATATACTATACCTAACTGAATGGGTGTGGCTGTGCCAAAAATACTTTCTTTACAAAAGCAGGTGGCACACCAGAGTTAGCCCACAGACCTGCCTAGACTGTGACCTTCATTGCCTCTGCTGTCCCCTGCATCCAGCACAGGACCTGATACACAAATGAACGAATGATGTACATTTGTGTGTGGGGAGGCCTGGCTGTCATATCCTTTGGGTGTTGCTTAAGGATGCTGTGTGGTGGGGGGGGTGCCTTGGGGCGGGGTGCTTAGGGTCAGGAGGAGGCTCAGAGGGGCTTCAGTGGCTTCTTTTGACCCACCCATTTCCCCTCCAGGATTACAGAGACTTTGATCGAGTCAGGGTAGCCAGCTGGGCTATCCTATTCCTCCGAACTAGCGTCCCCACCATCAACATGGAGAACCAGACCGTGCCGGTGAGTGAGCGTGCTAATGAGACCGCAGTGCCTGGCCAGGGCATGGCAGCACATGGCATCCTTTCAGAGTACTTTCACACGTTAGCTTTGTGGTTCTCAATCTTGGAAGCACTTTGGAATCCTCCGGAGGACGTCTGGTGTCTGGACCGTACCCCTGAGCAGTGAAATCTGGGAGTCTGTGGAGGTAGAACCCCCATATTGGTATGTTTTAAAGTCCCCCAGGTGATTCTAATGTGCAGCCAGGGTTGAGAACCTCTGCTTGAGCTTACTTGATCCACACAACATTTCGGTGAAGTTGTTTCATCTCTGTGGAAACTTGAAAAAAAAAGTTACATCTGGAAGAATATGAAAAATTGCTAATAATTTGTTGTGAAAAGGATATAAGTGGAGATATGTAGGAGACACATTTAGGAGCTGAATGGAGGGTTAGTTAAATATGTCATGGTACTTTCCCTAAAATAAATTAAGGTAGTGGAGGAAGGGCCGGAAAGATTGATGAAACAGAACAGAAATTTATTTCATTATACAGATGGCATTTTTAATCAGTGGAGAAAGGTAGATTATTAAGTCCTGTTGGGGAAACACATTTGGAAAGTAAAGACAAACCCCTGTCTCACACCATAAACAAAAATACATTTGAGTTATATTAAATACTTAAATATGGAAAATAAAATCCAACATACCAGAAGAAAAATTGGAAAATAATTTAATGATAATCTTTAATTATGGGAGTTCATTTATTAAACCCAGAAGTCACAAATGAAAGGTCTGACAACTCAGAGTACGTGTAATTTTAAATCTGTACATAAGCATTCCTTGGAGATGTTGCAGGTGCCGTTCCAGACCACTGCAATAAAATGAATATCACAATAAAGCAAGTCACACACATTTTTTGGTTTCCCAGTGCATCTAAAAGTTATGTTTACACTGTAGTCTAAGTATGCAATAGCATTATGTCTAAAAAAGACAATATACACACCTTACTTAGAAAATACTTTATTGCTAAAAAATGCTAACCATCATCTGAGCCTGTTGGAAAAATAGGATAGACTTGTTCGTTGCAGTTGCCACAAACCTTTGATTTGTTAAAAATGCTGTGTGTGTGAGTCATAATTAACACGAAACACAGTGTTCATAGGGTGAAATACAAATGTCCAACTCAATAGTAAAGAAATAGAAATAACAGCAACAAGATTTTTTTCCCTATCAGACTAAAAATATGAAAAAGAATAATGTCTGGTGCTGATGAGGTAGAAGGCAGTGGTGCTTTTGATTGGAGTATAAATTGATGGATTCTTTTTTTTTAAATCAATTTTATAGGGAAATATTGGGGAACAGTGTGTCTCTCCAGGGCCCATCAGCTCCAAGTCGTTGCGCTTCAATCTAGTTGTGGAGGGCGCAGCTCAGCAACAAGTCCAGTTGCTGTTTTCAATCTTTAGTTGCAGGGGGCACAGCCCACCATCCCATGTGGGAATTAATCCGGCAACCTTGTTGTTGAGAGCCCGCGCTCTAAACAACTGAGCCATGCGGCCGCCCTTGATGGATTCTTTTGGAAATGACTTTGTCAATATCTATTAAAATTTGGAATGCACATTTCCTTTGATCCAGGACATGATAATATATCTTAAGGAGCTAATAGGACAAGTATGTGAACATAAATATATGGGGGTATTTTAATGCATTGTTTATAATGACATAAAATTGGAAACAATCTAAGTGTCTTTCAGTAGGTTGGTTCAATAAATTATGATACATTTCCTACAATGACTATGCAGTCATCAGAGATATTAGGTTGATCTTTATTAATTGACATCAAAAGATGATGATATTAAGTGAAAAGGGAAGCAGGTCGCAGAAGAGTGTGCAGTACACATACCGTGTTTCCCCAAAAATAAGACCTACCCGGACAATCAGCCCTAATGCATCTTTTGGAGCAAAAATTAATATAAGATCCGGTATTATATTATATTACATTATATTATATTTAGTATATTATACAATACATATTATGTTATATTATATTAATTATATTACATTATATTATACCTGGGATTATATTATAGTACAATAAGATCAGGTCTTATATATTAATTTTTGCTCCAAAAAACGCATTACAGCTGATTGTCCAGCTAGGTTTTATTTTCGGGGAATCATGGTAGATCCCATTTATGTGGAAGAAAAAAGTATATATGTTTAACATTTACATTGAAAATTATGGAAAGAGATTTACCAAAATGTTGAAGATAATTATTTCCAGGGAATTACTGGAAACTTTTAATATTCTTTACATTATCTGCATTTTTATTTGCAATGATAAAAAATTGAGAGGGGCTAAACTTTTCTATTTATTTATTTTGATTTTTCTTCCCTCCCCACCACCTTCTCCTTTGGCAGCTATCTGCTTGTTCACTATACTTATGGGTCTGTTTCTGTTTGGTTTTGTATATTCCTTTTTTTTTAGACTCCACATATAAGTGAAATCATACAGTATTTGTCTTTCTTTGTCTAACTTATTTCACTTATCACAATACCTCCTAGGTCCATCCATGTTGTCACAAATGGCAAGATTTCATTCTTTTTTATGGCTGAATAATATTCCATTGTATACATGTACCACATCTTCTTTATCCATTCATCTATTGATGGACACTTAGGTTGCTTCCATATCTTGGCAATTATTAGTAATGCAGTAATGAACATAGGCGCACATATATCTTTTCAAATTAGTGTTTTTGTTTTCTTTGGATAAATACCCAAAAGTGCAATTGCTAGATTGTATGGTGGCTCTATTTTTAATTTTTTGAGGAACCCCCATACTGTTTTCCATAGTGGCTGCACCAATTTACAATCCCACCACCAGTGCATGAGGGTTCCCTTTTCTCCACATCAGCGCCAGTACTTGTTACGTGCTGATTTATTGGTTACAGCCATTCTGACAAGTGTGAGGTGATATTGTGGTTTTCATTTGCATTTCCTGATGATTAGTGATGTTGAGCATCTTTTCATATGTTTGTTGGCCATCTGTATGTCCTCTTTGGAGACTATCTACTCAGGTCCTCTGCCAGTTTTTAAAATTGGATTGTTTGGTTTTTTGGTGTTAAGTTGCATGAGTTTCTTATATATCTTGGATATTAACCCCTTATCAGATGTATCATTTGTGAGTATCTTCTCCTGTTCAGTAGATTGTCTTTTCATTTTGTTGATGGTTTCCTTTGCTGTGCAAAAGCGTTTTAGTTTGATGCAGTCCCATTTGTTTACTCATCTGTATTTTTAAAAAATAATCAAAATAAGTTTTAAGAAATAATAATCATATATAATCAGAAAAGTATTTTTCTATACATGTAAAATATATATATTATAGTATATAATTTTATATTATATGTATGATTTTAATATATATGCATTGTAGAAGAAAAAGAATGGTACTATATGCTGTGCATTATTTATTTTTTTTGTAAATATTTCTGGAGTTCTTACTGTGTACCACGTATTGCTCAAAGCAGTTTACTTATATTAAACATTTAATATTCCCCAGCAACCTATGAGGTAGATATTATTATCATAACCCCCATTTTACAGATGAACAGAGAAGTTAAATGACTTGCCCAAGGTCACACAGCTAGTGAATAGCACAGCTGAAGCTTGAACTCAGGCTGGCTCCAGAACCCCTGCTTTTGGTCACTCAGCTATATGCCTTATGATCCTCTTATCAGAGAACATGAAATGAAGATTCAGAGAGGTGAAATAACTTGTTCAGAGTCACACAGCTCATCAGGGATGGAGCTGGTACCCAAGCCCTGAAGTGTGGGTCACAAACCCAGCTCCAGGCTGCCTCCCAGGTCTAAGACTGCTCCTTTGGAGCCAGGTCTGCACCTAGGAGAAACCAAATGGATGAATCTGCTTCTGTAAGTGGGGAGGCAGGGGCTTTTTATAGTCTGTGAGTGCCCCCTACTGGCAGTAGGTCAAACAGCAGGGTCGAGGACCAAGCTGGGACAGGAAGGATGAGCATGGGGCCTAAGGGGGCGAACACAGGGCTGAGCCCCTTCTCACCCCCTCCAGTTCTCCGTGGACATAGACTCTGAGCTGGTGGAGGAGATACCAGCCGAGATCGAACTGTGGCTGGTGCTTGTGGCTGTGACTGCTGGGCTGCTGCTGCTGGGGCTCATCATTCTGCTGCTATGGAAGGTTAGGACCCCAGCCCTCCACCCAGACTCCCGCTCCAGGACCTCCTGCCAGCAGACCCTCAATAATTCTCCCTTCATCCCATTCCTCACTTCCATCTGACCCCCACCCTTCCCCTAGTCCTCCTACTGTCCCCCCAGCTTCCAGTCTTACCCCCTGCCCACCCTCACCTCACCCACTGGGAGCTCCTGCCTGGGTTAATGGGGGGACTTGCTAGCTGGAAAGGGGAATCCAGGAACTCTGGCTTCTGACCATACCACCCAGCTAGGGCTGGGACCTATGCCTCCAGGCTCCCCAGCCCTAAGCCCCAGTCCATGAATGCCGCTGGCAAGGACCCCCACAGCTCCCCTGATGGCCCCTCCCCACCTCCTCCCCTCCGCAGTGCGGCTTCTTCAAGCGAGCCCGCACTCGTGCCCTGTATGAAGCTAAGAGACAGAAGGCGGAGATGAAGAGCCAGCCATCAGAGACAGAGAGGCTGACCGAAGACTACTGAGGGGGCAGCCCCTGCCCCCGGCCCACCTGGGTAACAAGGCCTCCAGACTCTCTTCCCTGAGCCCCTCAGCTGGCCCGGGCCTCTGACTCTGTCCTATCTGCTCCTCTTCCTTTATGGGCCCACTCTGTCCCCAGCACCACCCCAAAGGCCACTCTGCCTCCATTTCATGCGCTGGGAGAGCTCAGGGTATCTGCTCTCACCAGCCTCCCCATTGAGCCCCTCAAGGACTTGTGGCCCCAAGAGGGAGCCCTAGAACCCTCCCCATGGCCCCTTTGCTTTATGGAGATTAGAAAAGGATCAAGACCGAGGCTAGGCCCCATCTCTGTAGTTCACAAGCAAATTCCCAGAGTGCTTCCACCTCCAGGGAAGTAGAGGACTAGTAGAGCCCTGCCTCCTAAGAACCAGCGTTTTTCCTCCTGGGAGCCCCCTCCAGGGTGGCAAAATGACCACTCCCCACATTGTGGTCAGGGTAGACCACCACCCTTCCTAGCCATCCCATCAGCAATCTCGGTGGCTGTCCCTCTGCCTCCATCTGCCTCTCCCTCTCCTCTCCGCTTTCCTCAATTCCTCCTTCCTCTGGGGCCTGGGGTGGGAACCTTTGCCTCCCCGTCTCAGCGCAGGGAGATGTGTTTGGATCAAGGGTCCTAGCTTTGAGGACCTCTAGGTGGGGGGGAGGGGGCTGGGCACATCTTCCCACTGGCTTGAGGGCTGGATACTGATGTCCTCCCACTTTTTCTCCCAACTCCAGTTTGACTTCTTTAAGCGGACCCGCTATTACCGGATCATGCCCAAGTACCATGCGGTGCGGATCCGGGAGGAGGAGCGCTACCCACCTCCAGGAAGGACCGTGCCCACCAAGAAGCACTGGGTGACCAGCTGGCATACTTGGGACCGATACTACTGATGTCCTCCCTGATCCCACCCCTGTGCCCCCAGTGTCCTGTTTTTCTATTTATCATAAGTTATACCCCAACAGTCCACAGGGGCCACTGCCTTTGGCTGGCACCAGCAGGCTCAGGCACACACACCTCTGAGCACATGCATGTGCTGTCTGGCCACGGGCTTCTCCCCACACGAGGGCTGGGGCCATGGACCTTGCTATGCCAAGCGCACCGCAGCCCTGTGTCCTGGACACACGTGGGTCCCACTGCCTGTGGACTGTACCTGTGCACCACAGATAGAGTATGGACACGTGTGTCCCAGCCTCTGCCTGTGCTAAAACCAAGCCAAAGGCCGTCTGCTAGAGCCAGGGGGAAAAGGCCCCCGATGTGGTGACACCTCCCCCATTCACACTGGACCCATCTTGAGCCATAGTCACTGGATGGACTCTGCTCTCGAGATTAAAACTACTGACAGCAAACAGCCCATTAGGCGCTCAGCTGTAGTCCCATGCCCGAGCGCGTGGGGTCTGCCTGAGGTTGCCCCACAGGGCAGTTTGCAGGACCTGGCATACTCAGGCACAAGAGCAGAATGAACTAGCAAGCAGGGCCCCAGGATGGCTTTCTTTAATGGATCGCTGTGAAGCCTTTCTCCTCAGCCATGGCATGCACTAGCAAGGGAATGCAGCCTGAAGGAACAAAGATGGACAAGCCGCGAGACAGCCTGGACACGCTGTGCTGGGACTTCCCTGGGAGCATGGTGGAATCCTTAACAGAGAAGGGGACTGATCCTGGATCAAGGAGAGGTTGGAAGGATAGAGGAAATAACACTCCTCACCTGCCTCTACCATTCTAACCTCTGAAGGGCCTGGAGAGACCCACACGATCACAGAGGGAGCGACGTTTGAATGTAGGACAGGGAGGGAGCCCTGTCCCTGCCCCATTGGCCAGACCTCACTGTGCCCCCACTGACCATGGGTTGGGGGCCTCGAAGTGGAATTCCTGGCTGTACTTGGCTTTCATCACCAATTGGCTCTGCCTTCTCCCCCATGGACCCATTCTGGAAGTAGAAACTGGTTCCAGAAACCCCCTCCTGCCCCCTGCCTGTTAGCAGGCTCCCTTCCCCCTTCCATGGTACTGTAGCAGGGGAGCTCCCTCCCCCTCCTTGTGCCTTCTTTGTATATAGGCTTCTCACATCAACCAATAAACAGCTCCCAGTTTGTATACACTGCACCTGCCTCCACCGCCTACCCCTTACCAACCCCATTCAGGCTGATGGATGATGGCATCTACTTGACACCCAGGTAGACAGCCTGGTGCAGGGGTCTTAGAGCTTGGGAGGGTGAAAATCTATGGTGGAGACACCTGCCCCTGCTCTGAGGGACGCCCCAGTATAAGGGCTGGTCATAGACAGGGGACTGAAATGTAGAACAAGATGAGGGGCAAGGCCTGCGTAAACTGGCTGGAATCCAAAGTGGCTTCTTGGTGGCCAGTGAGCTGGCCCTGGGGAGGGAAGAGGAGAGAGGTGGTGACATGCGGGGTCTGGAAAAGGCAGGAAGCTACTTTGCTGCAGAAACAGATAGTCCTGGATAATGGTGGAGGGAGGCTGGGTGCAAGGGTGAAGAGCCAAGAGCCCTTATCTAGTGGCTACATTCAGATAAGAACCTGCTTTTCTGCCTCAATTTCCACCCCCAACACCTGTAGGCACCATGATGAGTAGATATTCAGAGGGTGAACCAGTGACCCAAAGCTGGAAAAACTGAAAGGTCATAGTATCCATTCCCCAGTATCCAGACAGGGGTGCTTGGAGCCCTAGTCTCATGGTAGCTTCCCCAAAGGTGTTTTAGTACTGAGCTGACATAGTCCACAGGATTGGGTTAAGCCTTCCTTCCCCTATGCTAAGGTTGTTCCCTCCACACAGACCTAGGGAATGGAGCAAGGCTGCTTTCCCCATGACTTCTTAGTCCTGAAGTGTGGCACAGGTCCTTCTGTTAATTGTCCCCAAGGCTGTGACCTTTGGCAAGACTTCACTGAAGGCTAGATTTTACTACCCAGAGAAGCCTAGAGGCAGGTCCTCAATTCAGCTCCTCTGGGATCCCACAGACCCAGGCCGTTCTCCCAGGAGCTGCTCCTGATGTCTGCCTGGGTATCTCCCAGGCTGCCTGCCCTACTGTGGCAGCTGCCTGCCCTTCACCAGAGTCCACCTCATACAGGGTCCTGGGCCCAGCCCCACCCCTTTTCTGTGCTGGAATTTGTCCTTACCCAGGTTGATTGACCGTGGAATGTCCAATCCCTGTAGAAAAACCCCAGCACTCAGGACCAGTCATCAGAGGCCTCAGTTTGTTTTCCAGAATCTGGGTTATTCGCGCGGTCAGCAATAACACCACATCCAAGTCCAGCTCAGGCTGAACAAGCTGAGTCCAGCTTGGTCCGGTCCTGTGCAGCCACCTCCTGCTTACGAAAAAGGTGGGATCTACACATCCCTCTAGCCAGCTGCACAGAGCCAGCCCTCAGTCTCCTGTGAACAGCTGCTTGGATGAGAAAACAGTCTGTCTCAGACACACACACTCATGAGAATCAGTCATTTTCAGGACTGGTGCAGCGACACCTTTATGAAAGAAACATGATGGCAGAGATGCAACAATGTCCACTTTCTACAAAAAGACCCTCTGTAACGCCAAGCTTGGGCTCCTTGGAGCTGCAGAACCCCCCAGCTCTCCCAGAAGAGGGTCTTGTCTCTTGTACCACTGAAAGGACCCATACGGAGATTCTCCCCCTTCTGGGCACATGGCAGGATTACACTTCCACGGCCCTTCTGGGAACATAAGGCCATGTGACTACTTCTACCCAATGAGTTGTGAGTGGGAGGGAAGTGCATCAATTCACTGAGACAGTGAATTGCTGCATGAGACTCTCCCAGTTCTGCATTCCCTGCCTCTGCTGCTGTGGAAGGCTGTGTTGAGGTAAAGCTGTCAGTCTGAGTCCCTGAGCCCCCAGCAGCTTGTGTTGTATATGTAGTAAGAAATTTGGGGATGTGAGGGGTTTTGCTGCCTCAGCATTACCTAACCTAGCTGACAGATCCACCGTCCCATGCCACTCCCATTACCATCAATCTCTGCAGAAGGAATTGTAATCCAAGCACGGAGCCCACATTGTGGAAGTCTAGCTCTAAGGAGAGGATCATGGGAAATCTCCTTCCACCTCCGACACCTAGCCTCAGAGGTTATGGCCTTTTCCTTATTACTTTAATTTTGACAATAATAGTAATAGCTGCCATTTATTGATTATATATGTGCCAGGCACAGGGCCAGGCTTTTTACATATAGTAGCCCACACACTCTTCCAGGCAACTTGAAAACTGCATTCACCAACATCATCAATCACCTAATTGCCAGCGGGATGGATGTTTGGTGATCCTCACTGATACCTCTGTGTCTCCCTGGTGACCCCAGCTTACTTTTTCACTCTCTTTGCCCTTCTATGTGTCAGGTGCTGTGCCTGGGGCTGGAGACAGAGCAGTGAATAAGGCAGACACAGCCCTACCCACATGGAGCTTAAAGTCTAGTGGGGCAGACAGATGAGGCAGCAGACGATTACCACTCCGTGTATCGAGAGCTAAAATGGTGCTAAGCTCAGGAGGTCTAAGGAGCCCTTGGGGTGAGCCCATAACTCAGACCAGTAGGCTCAGTGACCTGAAGAATGGGAAGGTGAAGATGAGAAGAAAGAATGACCCAGGCAGAAAGACACCATTTGCAGTGGCTTGGAGATTGGGGGCTGGCTCAAGGCAGTAGAAATATGGCTGGGAGTTGAGCAGGGGAATGTGGAAAGATGAGGCTGGAGAGTTAGGCCAAAGCAGATCACGCGAGAACTCAAACGGTTCCAGTAAGAAGTGCAGAGCTATTTAAAGACTGTGAGCAAGGGAAGTGACAAGTTCAGATTTGCAGTGGAGAATGGTCCCTGAGCTTCAGTTTCCTCATCTATAAAACAGGCATAATAATAGCGCAATAGAGCTGTCTAGAGAATTGAATGAGAAAATGAATGCAAACAGTGCCTGGCCCATAGGTGATTATTCATTCAGCTAAGAGTCCCTTCTATTGTGAAGCCTTACGCACAGCTCCCTCTTGGCTATAATCATATTCTGTTACAACTATTTAATTATTTACTCATGAAGCTATCTCCGAAACTGAGAAATGAAATAATCGAGGGAAAAGACCATGTCTTAATCCTGTCTGTTTTCTGTTCCCAGCCCAAAGACTAGCGCATATTAGGCACTTGGCAAGTATAGGCCAAGGACTGAACAATGAAAAGAGCAAAAACACCAAAGGGGCCGGTGGGGGGGTGGATGGCAGGGGGGGGGTGAGGCAGGATTTACCACGTCCCAGCAAGAGGGCGCGCTAGTTCCCACCAGAGAGCAGAGAGCGGGGCTGCTGCGGAAGGGAGGGCTTCCAGGCCCCCAGCACGAGTCACCTCCTAGGACCTTTCTCCGGGGAAGCCCAGTGCGGAGAAGGTTGCGTTCTCAGGTCAAGCGAGCTAGAGAGTAAAATAAAAGTGTTTTGAAAACTGCACTCGTAGCCCTGATAGTAGGGGCTGCCTTCACCCCTGCTAGGCGTTGTGGTTTTGACGATGGGTGTTTTTCAACTGGAAAAAAGCCTGAGCTACTTGGATCCCTTTGGAAGTGGGAGGGCTGGACGTCTATAAGAGGGATTGATTATAGGGGTTTACATCCTGATCCCGAAGTTTGCAAATATTCAGTCACTGTCATCCGGACTGGGAACCCCCTGTGGGAGAGCAGGTAGGGATCAGCACAGGTGACACAGGCCCCTCGGGGAGCACAGGAATTCGTTGAGAGCTACTCGGACAATTTCAGGGAAGGCAAGTGACCGAGTTTCGGGAAGGGAGCGGGGAAAGGAAGAAGTGGAAAAGGAGGAGGAATAACGGGCCTTTGGGAGGGACGGATCAACCCGGATTGGGCCCGAAGGGGAACCGGACGGAGCGAGCCGAGTCGCGGGAGGAGGAGGGAGCTCTCCGCCCCGCTGGGCGAAAACAACACGCCGCCCCAAGAGGACAGGGGTTAAAGGGGAGGGCGGGGGGGGCGGGGAAAGCCACGTGCCGGGGCTGGAGGCTATTGGTTGTCCTGGAGTTGTTTGTCAGCGGCGATTGGCCACGTCGAGGCGCCGCCTCCAGCCGATTGGCCGGGGCTTGGAGGACGGCCAGGGCTAGGGAGGGGCGGAGGCGGCGGAACCGCGACACTGGGCCTGGCTGGGCGGAGCCGAGCTCGAGAACTACCCGCGCCCGGAACCGGAGTCCGAACCCGAGCCACGGTACCGCCGCCATGCGCTGGGTCCGCGCGCTGCTGAAGAATGCGTCCCTGGCAGGGGCGCCCAAGTACATCGAGCACTTCAGCAAGTTCTCCCCGTCCCCGCTGTCCATGAAGCAGTTTCTAGACTTCGGTACGGAGTGGGCAAGGGCAGGTGGCCACGGGGACCCGCGGGGGCTTGGGTGGGGCGAGTGCACGGGTCCCGGCCAGGAAGGATGAACGCGGAGAAGACAGGCCCTGAGTGACAGGGAAGGGTTGCTTGGAGGGGTACTGGCAGGAAAGGGTTAACAGGGAGCCGGGCCTGAAAGGGTTATGGGTGCCCCGGCCCGAAGAGACTCTTGACTGGACTATTAATGGGAAATGTGGGGGCTGGGGCACTGAGAAGCAAGCGCCCAAGATGTCTTCCTGGGCTTTGTGAAGGGTCTTGGCGAGTCTTCCCGATATAAAGGGTTAGGTGACTCTAAGAGTGGGAGACAGAGAGGAAAGAGTGTGTGTGTGTGTGTGTGTTGCTGGTGAAAGTAACAAGGCAGTGTTGGGAGGCCAGCTGGGCACTAAGGGATCACTTGGGGAAGGAGCTCTTTCAGATGCCCACAGGAGAGAGGCCCTGACCAGGATCCCTACACTCAGTGCAGGAGTTGGCCCCAAGCTGTCCCAGTGGGCAAGGACACTTGAAGATCAAATCCCCTCCAGCCTGGCTGCCTGTCCCCAATTGAGCAGGGGCCCAGGGCAGCCTGATGGAATCAGGCTGTTTGTACCCAGCCTTGGCTGCCCCTGGACTCCTAGGCCAGGATCACCCACCACCAGTGTTCTCCGAGTGGCTCTGGAGGAGGAACAAGGCTGTGCCAATGTGGTGACTGAAATAAACATCATGTGGGCCCTGTCTGTCCACTCGGTATTTCCATGGTACCAGCTGGGGATTAGGAGAGGGTGCCCAGGGCTCCTAAGCGTTGAGGAGATAGTGCCTGGATCTGGTTACAGCTGCGTCACTGATGGGAGGGCGCAGGGAGGTGGCAGCCAGGGTGCAGAGCACATGTTCTGCTGGACTTGGCTGCCTGCCCCCTGCCCTATTTGAGCTGCCCCCATGGAGGAAAGCCTCCTGTGCCCACGTCCAGCCCCCAGCAGCTGTCCGGTCCAGACTGAACCCCAGTTACAGAAATATCACAGCTGGGAGGGGCTCACAGTAAAGTCTGGTCCACTTATAGTGCAGTGGGAGAAACTGAGACCTTTAGAAGGGTGGCGACATGTCCTGGATGACAGAGTCGGAAGCAGAACTTGGACTAGAACCTAGGTCTCCTGACTCTAGCTGTGGCCTCATTCAATCCTCTGCCCCCTCTGCATCTTGGAGCAAGGCCAAGGACCAAAGTATTTGGGTTACCATGCTTTGGCTCTGTGTGCCTCACAGGTGGGTGGGTATTAATGCAGGTGCAGCTCTACAATAGTCATCAAGACCAGCCTTGGCGAATATGGGCTGGGAGCCTGCAGGTGTGGTGGGCCAGGCCTGGGAAGGGATGGTTTTCCTAGGCTGCTCTGTCCATCTGGATCAACTTCCCAAAGGGAGTTGTCTGCTAGGAGGGAAAGAAAGAGGAAGTGAGGTAACAGGCCAGAGGCAGCTCCAGCAGGGCTTGGAAGTGGCCCTGCCCGCTGTGGTTGAAGGAGAGCAGGGTTCAGCTGGAGGTGAGGAGAGGCCCACAGGGTTAGGCAGGGTGGTGGAGAGGCTGGAACACCTCAGGGTATTAGGAGAGCTGCCTGCTGTGTCACGTCTCTGAACCCTCAGGAAATGAAGGATTTCATCAAGCTGACCCCTGAGCTGTCCTCCAGCTCCAATGGTCAATGGCTCTGTGGGCTCACCTGAGCACTCTGTCCCACCAGGGTCCAGCAATGCCTGTGAGAAAACCTCGTTCACCTTCCTCAGGCAGGAGCTGCCTGTGCGCCTGGCCAACATCATGAAAGAGATCAACCTGCTTCCTGACCGGGTGCTGAGCACACCCTCGGTGCAGCTGGTACAGAGCTGGTGAGACCCCCCGCACCTCCCACTTCATCACCTGGTGCTCTGGGCTCAGAGATGGAGTCTCCACACTCCCAGAAGCCTTGAGCGAGGTGGGGACAGAGGGGAGGCACAGGGACTCCGGGAGGCTGGGGAGTGGCCCAACGATAAGCAGAATGCCAGGCCAGAGCAGGGACTAAGACCAAGCTCTTAGCCTCTGTGTCTGTGGAATAGCTCTGTGCTTACCACCCTCCTTTCTCTGGAAACCCCTGATCCACCTAGGAAATCATTTTTCCAGCCAAAACCCCACATCAGGCTCATGTCAGCATTCACTCCCCGCCCTGGTCCGGAAAACGTTGCACCTAAGGGATAATATTTACCTGGGGCCACTTTGTAGATACAGAAACAGGAAGAAGCAAATTTTCATGTAATCTGAGCTACAAGTCAAACTGGATGTCAGAAAACACTCAAATAGACATAGGACCTACCTCCAAAGAGCTCTGGAGGGCAAAGACCAAAAGTTTATTGCACAGAGCAGCAGTAGCAGAGGAACATCCACTCATGCTCACTACAGAACTCTGTCCAGGGTTAAGTAACTAGGTGACATTAGCCCATAGCCAGTTACATGTAGAATAAAAAAGTTTCCTCTCTAACTGGGCGTGTAAGTGGACAGTCATGGTTGGTCCTCAGTGGCACCTGTGTGGAAATCTTTTGTCAGTTCTGGCTTTGGTGGGTGTGATCTGGCTGTGGTTTCCTTTTGGATTCAGGAGCACGAGAGACTGAGCCAGGATCCCTCAGTCTCGGGTAGGGGTGGAGGGTGTGGGGGACGGAGAAAAGAGGGCCAACTAAGCGCTCTGTAGATAGTGGTAGGAGCAGTGAGCTGCTGAAGAGTTAGTTTTATTTCAATTAATCAAAATATTATTTAAAAATAACAGGGATTGGGGTCTTTTGTCCTCGTTGCGGAAGTGTAATGTGTTCACTTTGACATTTGGAAAACGCAGAAAAGTAGGTAGAAGAGAAGGCCAACTACTGCCCTCATCATAACCAGACACTGTTAAGTCCTGATAAGGTTTTGTTGATGCCCTTCCAGCATTTTTTCTATGCATGGACCTGCATATGCGTGACTTATGCAAATTAAATGAGATATAGGAAGGAAAGTGCCAGGCACATAGTGTACAGCCAATGTTAGTTGAATCAGAAAGTTGTGTGGAAGTTGAAATGGATTCAGAGGAGGTGATGTGTCACTGGGCCTAGACTTAGAAAGAAGGGAAAGACATTTCAGGCGAAAGCAACTTCTCCTGCAAAGGTGTGGAGGCAGGAAAGCAGCTGGCTGGTGCATCCGAGAACTTACTTTGTGGATATACTCCTGTTAGTGATAGCTGCGAAGGGATGGGAGGACAGAGATGGTTTTCATGTAACCCAACCAGGTCACTCCTCGCTGACCCTGTTCCTCACAGGTCCAAGACCAAATGCTGAGCTCACCAGCACTTCCTGCCATGGGGCAGTGTGGAAGTTGTGGGGCAGAGACAGAAGCTGCCCTCTGTTCTCCCTACTCCTCCTCTGGCTCTGTCTGGCTGATTGACTTGGCTCCGTCCCCAGCTGGTCCCAGACTCCAGGCCATGGCTTCTCAGGCCCCTCCCTGGACACTGTGTTCTCAGAAGAGCCAGGGGATTACAGGGAGTGTGGGGCAGGGAGCTGCTGAACTGCCCATGACACCCTTGAGTCCTCTCACAGCCCCTTCCTGAAAATCAGTTACACATGTCAGGGCTTAGCCTTATTTACTCTTTCTTCTGAGTAATGTCAACGAACAGCAGGAGGGAGGGAAGTTAGACAAGAGAGAACACTTCTCAGTGGATGATTCCGCGTAGAGGCGAGCAGGCAAAGGGATTGCGGGAGTGTCTGACACACTGAAGCGACAGCCTGCTGAGATTGTTTCCAAAATGGGCATCAGCTGCACCAAGAGAGATTAAGCTCTGAGGGAAGGAAGGGCTTTCTGACAGGGTGAGGTGGCTTTCTTGAGAGGGTGCAGATCTCCTTCTCCAGGAGAACCCCCTGCCAGCTTGGATGACAGAGGCAGTTGAGGTGGGCAGAGTTTGCATGAGAGGAGGGGGACAACCTACCAGGGACCCTGGCAAGAGGGCCACTAGCCTCCAAGTCTGATGAGTCAGGAACAAAACCTCCCCTTTGGAAAATGGAAGAGTCCTGCACAAATGCTCCTAGTAGTGGTGGTGGTAATAGTTAATATGTGGCAATGGAGTTTCTACTTTGCTGGGGAGAGGTGCTAGGCAGGAATCACAGTGAGCAAATGGAGAATTCCTGGTTCTAAGTAAACTTAATAAACTATTTCAACTGGCCAGACTTGATGCAGTGGGACCCTGTTTGGGAAGTAACTGGAAGGTGGTAGAAAGCCCTGGGTGTGGCACCAGCTTGACTTTGAAGCTTGGCTTTGCTGCTTGCCAGACACTTAATCTTTGGCAAACCACATGTCCTCTGAGCCTCGGTTTCCTCATCTGTAAAGTGGGGGTCCATGCTGTTTCTAAGGGTAAAATGTCTCTGCTAGATGTGAAAATGTGGGGAACTCTATAAACACAGGATGTCCTGAGCTGCTGGGCCATGACAGCTCCAGGCCAAAGGTGGTGTGGTTATGACAGAGGGCCCCTTAGACACGATAGTAATAACATTGATGACGATAACAAAAGCAAACGTGGACCGCGTGCTGTCCATCAGGAACTGTTCTCAGTGTATCCACGTATTAGTTATTTAACTTTCATAACAATCTTAGGAAGTCGGCCTGGTTATGGTCCCCATTTTATAGATGAGAATGAGGTTCAGAGAGAAGTGAAGAACCTTGTCTGAGGTCACTCAGGTAGTCAGTAGTAGAGCTGGGATTCCAGCCCAGGCTGTATGGCCTAGAGGCTACATTCTTGAAGGGAAAGGCAGAGTGCTACGTTCTGGGCCAGTGACCTGGAGTGAGAGATTTCACATTGCAAGTCAGTGGGAAAGTGGGATTCGCGTTACGGACTTTTGTCTGATGGCTAGTGTTGCTGGAGCATGGATGGGGTATCCTTGACTCCTCCCAGGAGAAGTCACCTCCTTGAGGGAGGGTGTGGAGTCGGTGTTGATGTGCTTCCAGAAAATGGGGTGGTTAAGGGGAGTTATAAAGTAGAATCCAATGACAGTGAGTCACTCCTGTCACTAGGAGCCTTTGCATGGGTTGTAGAGAGGCCATATGGAGCACCTCAGGAGCCTCCCTTGCCTGTCAGCAAGGTGTATGAACTCCAAACCCCACCTAGGAGGCCCCCCCAACCCCACCCCACAGGAACCAGCCCTTGTTTTTGAAAAGAATCACCGCCACCACCACCCAGGCTCCTGGCACCCCGGGTCTGCTCTGCCAGGCACGGCGCTGAGGCTCTACCCAAATCCTCCCATTGACTCCGTCAGCCATTGCTTATATAATCTGAGTAGAAACTAGTGACCTGCATCATCTCCTCTGAATGCCACCTGCTGTGAACCCTATTTTATAGACGGAGACCTGAGCTGCTCGGTGCCCTCTTCAGGGCACAGCCAGCAACGGGACCCAAGTCTGCCTGGCTCAGGGCCCACACCCACCAACCCTCTGCAGGGGGGCTTCTAGATAGGACACATCTGTCACCTCTCCCCTCCTCACCCAGTGACCACCTTCTTCACATTCCTTGTCCCCAACAGCTGTGACACTAGTGCATGGTGCACGGCCACAGGCACACAGACTTACACACGCTCCTCCACTCGCTCAGCGCTCCCTCCTGCTCCCACACAAGCCGCTGTGCACCTGCCCCTCACTGCGTGCTCATTCCAATATTATTCCTACACACTCTCTCTCCCCGCCCCCTCCACACACACGAGCACACACACGTGCACACGCATGCGCACACTCCCTCCTCCTCCTCCTGAATTCCACCCTCCTGTCTCCCAAATGCTGGGCACTGGACTGGCTAGAAAGCCCCAGAAGGCAGGGTGTGAAACTTCCACATTACCTTGGAGGGGGACGACAGTCCAGATCTCACCAAGGGGGTCTCGGGTGGCCTTGTTTGCTGCTGAGGTTGGTAGGCCCAGCCCTGCCTAGGCATTATGTTGGGCCCCTGCCTGCTCTGCCTGCTGAGGGTGCGTAAACCTGGAAGGGATGCGTCTGTCCTTGCACCACTGCTTTCAGCCCCCCTGTGTCAAAGCCCAGTTCTTTCTCCAGCCCTCAGCAGTGTGCAGCCCAGGAGCCAGCATGGCTCCAGCCCCAGTGTCTCTCCTTTTAGGATCAAGGTCTGGCCCAAGGGTGAGATCTGGTGTGTCAGATCGCTGGGGGGCTTCAGGCCAAGGCTGGGGGCCCCTGGGAAAACCCTTCTCATCCTCTGTTCTCCCTTCCAAGAATACGCAGGACCACTCCCCTGTGAGGGAGGCAGGCCAGAATTCTACACCCTGCTTCACAGTCCAGGAGACTGAATCCTGAGGTTGGCAGTTCTGCCCATACCTGGGCCGACAGGTGTGTGCCCAGTGCCCATTGCCAGTTCATCCGGCTGCCCTTTGCTGGATTCCTTGGCCATGCGACCAGGCCCTGTTTCTGCCCTCTAGGGTTCATTAGGCAGCCATGGAGGGGCAGTGCTAGTGACCAGAGCACTCCCCCTACCCTTGGGCACGAGGACTCTTGACTCGTCACCCCCACCACGAGAGAGAATCACCGCCCGGCAGGTTAACTTCCTCATCTGTAAAATGGGGCCAGCAGCAGCACCCACCTCACAGGGCAATGGTGGAGGTTAAAGTGGGCAAGCAGGTAAGCACAGAGCAGAGCCCTGGCGCAAGGTCGGTGCCCAGTAAATGCTGGCTGCCATCACCACTGGCATCAGCAGCTCCACTGTTAGGACCAGTGGAGATGGTGAGCAGTTGGCCATGTGGTGTAGACTTGGCATCAGAAAGACCTGGGGCATGTCCCCTGCCCTCTCTGAGCTGGTTTCCTTGTCTGTGAAATGGGGGAAATACTGCAGGTCCTCAAAAACCTTGTTTCATTCAGTATCATTTCATTATAATGCTGATGAGATGCTGTAAGAACTTAAACTCGTGGCTACACCAGTTAGTCTGTGGTAAAATTGGTTTCTCTGCAGTCATTTTGCTTACAGTCACAGCACCTATAACTGTAACCTATGACAGTGACAAGGGAGGACTTACTGTACTGCATGCTCAGAAAGGCGGGGAGATGAGAGCCTGTGTAGACGCGGAGCACAGGTGGGCACTAACGGCCACTGTAGGTGTCAGCTGTCGTTCTCCAGGAAGTCCAGGTGGGGCCTTAGGAGTGCCACTCCGATTGTCTGCTGGGGCTGCAGGGATGTGAGGAGGTGCTGGGGGGAAGCTGATTTCTTTTGCTCTCTGGGCTCCCCCCATCAGTGACTATGCTGCCTCCTGGGGGCGCTCTGCTGGGCCCTGGGAGGGAAGGCAGGCAGGGCACAGCCTCATTCCTGCCATTGGTGGCTGACCAGAGCACAATGGATTAAAACATGGTGTGATTCAGAGCCTATGCCCAGTACAACCAGGAGGAGAACGTCACGTGTTGCCGGGGATCCAGGATGCACTCAGCGGTTGACAGTGTTTGAACCATCATGACAAGAACAGCCATTTAGAGTGCTCACATGTGCTAGGCATGTGCCAATTATCACATTTAATCCTCACCAAAAACCAGTGATAGCAGTAGGTACAAAACCCACCCCTTTCCTTTTGTGGAAACTGAGGCCAGAGAGATTCCATGATTTGCCCAGGGCCACACAGCTCAAGATGGAAAAGCTGGGACTGGGACCTGGCAGAGCTATCTCCAGAGCTAGTTTTCTTAACCTCTTCTCTCCTGTCTGAAGCAAGCGAAGGAAGGGCCTTTTCTAGAGAGACTGTTAGGTCCCAGGGGCCCTCCCTGCTCAGGGCTCTCTGCAGCCCCTCTTTCCTGCTGGCTGGAAGTATTTCTGTCAGAGAGGCTCAGCTCTCTGGCCTTCCTCAGAACAAGCTGTGAGCTGAGCATATAGACAAGGAAACTGTGAGTGTTCTGGCTCGGGGGCAGGGGACAGTGGCTCCAAGTTGGTACCACCTGCTGTCACAGGTAGGCCTGACTCCCTTGCAGAAGGTAGCCCCCTGCTGTCCTTGAGTTCAGGGTCTCCCAGTGCTCCCTTTGGTTACCTAGCTCTTTTTTAGGTCCTGGGGAAACTCCTGACTAGGCCTGCAGATGGAGAGGCAGCAGGATGTTGGCCCTGCCCGCTGGGCCCTTTGGGGGAGAGTGAGCTCTTGGGCTTGTCAGAGCTGGGTCTGCCCACCCCACCCCCAGGTCCTTCCCACCCCCCATGGAATCCAGTTCCCTAGACAGATTGCACAGCTCTTGGTGCCCAGCTCAGACCTGCTCAGCCCAGAGGCGGGGGTATGAGGCTGTCATCCTCCTCACTGAGCCCCCCCCTTTATGGGAGCCCTGGGCTGGCCACCCTGTCAGCGCTGCCCATGGCGTGCAGCAGCCTGCAGGACAGATAGTAAGATCTGTTTGCAGGATGGGGCTCAGGGACGTTGAGTGACTTACCCCAGCTTCCTCTCACTGCCGGCACTTGGTCAGGTCTCCCCGCCCCATCTGGGCCCTGTGGTAGTCTCCTAATCCTTGAGACACTGTGGATGGGGTGGTCCCCAAGGCCCTTCTAAGACTCCTATTTCAGGATTCCAAAGCAAAGGTGCTCTAAGGGGGACCAACACATGAGAGGTTTTCTTGCATAACTCACTGTATTGTCAGAGAGACTCACGTGCAGATAACACGGAGTGAGAATTCATGACGCAGCTTGTCAGCCGGCAAGCTCTGTGCGGTGCCCGCAGGCATCGGCCCACAGGAGCTGAGGCGGGTGGGAAGGGGACCCAGGCCGGAGCTGAGGCGATGTCCTCCCCCTTCTCCCTTGTGCACAGGTATGTCCAGAGTCTCCTAGACATCATGGTGTTCCTGGACAAGGACCCCGAAGACCAACGTACCCTGAGCCAGTGAGTGAGGGCCCTGGCTGGGGGCAGGAGGGCAGGTATAGGTGAGTGGCAGCTCCAGTCACAGACCCAGGGCCAGAAGTGCCAGCGGCATGGAAGAGATGACCCCTGTCCTCAGGGATACCCTGTCTGAGTGGGAGACAGCCCCTGTGCTCACCGCGCCCTGAGTCTGCTGGGGGATCCAGGCCCTGCCCCCGGGGAGCGCCTAGGCCTGTCAGGCGGGCAGTGGGAGAGTCCGGGCGGGCTTTGGGAGCGCAGGGAGAGTGCTGTGTGCCCATCGGAGGGTCCGGAAGGGCTGAGCGGGTGAGGACACTGTGGAGAGGAGGTCAGAGCACGGGAAGGTCTGAGAGTGTCCCCAGGGCTGCGCCCGGGCGGGGCCAGCATCAGTCTTCCCTCGCAGGTTCACTGAGGCCCTGGTCACCATTCGGAACCGCCACAACGACGTGGTGCCCACCATGGCGCAGGGCGTGCTCGAGTACAAGGACGCCTATGGCGACGACCCCGTGTCCAACCAGAACATCCAGTACTTCCTGGACCGCTTCTACCTCAGCCGCATCTCCATCCGCATGCTCATCAACCAGCACAGTGAGCCGGGCGGGCGCGCAATGGCAGCGGGAAATTCATCACGTTACCTCTTCCCCCAATGCAAAATGATGTGCCCTCTTTCACAAGTGTTCAGTGTAGTACTCGTAACTCATTGGAGGGGTTGAGGTTAGAGAAGAGGGTAGCAGGCTCAGAGGCGTCAGCAATAAGAGGTGGAGAGTGGGGAGCTCTGGGGAGGGGGAGAGCGGGGCAGGCTCTGTGGCCCTGCCAGCAGCACCCTCCTTCCTACCACAGCCCTGATCTTTGACGGCAGCACCAACCCAGCCCACCCCAAACACATTGGTAGCATTGACCCGAACTGCAGTGTCTCCGACGTGGTGAAAGGTAAGCCGTCCTCCCTGCACTTGGTAACCCCTCCAAGCTTACCTGGCCCGAGGGGGAACCATTTCCCGGTGCATGGGGGCCACGACCCCATGGGTTAAGTGTTGGTCAGGCCCAGTGTCAGTGCCAAGAGGACTGTCTGCTGGCTGGGCCACTGAATGGCGCCTCTGTTCTCTCAGATGCCTATGACATGGCCAAGCTCCTGTGTGACAAGTATTACATGGCCTCACCTGACCTGGAGATCCAGGAAATCAGTGGTGAGTGAACAGACCGCGCGCGCGCGCGCGCGCGCGCGTGTGTGTGTGTGTGTGTGTGTGTGTGTGTGTGTCAAGGCTGGGGACATGGGAGAGCATGGGGAGTTAGGAAATGAATTATAATCTGGACAAGGGAGAAGCAGAGCTTTTATTGCATTATTATTATTTATTTCTTCATTTGATAAATATTTATTGAGCAGTAGATACAGCAGGAAAAATCCCTGTTCTCATGGAGCTTACATTCTTGGTGCTGGGGAGGTTGAGAATGGGGCCTTCGACTAGTGAGCAAATAATAAACAAGATCCTTTCCGATCGTGAGAAGTGACGGGAAGGAAATACAATGGGGTAACATGACATGATGGAGAAGAGCAGAGGATGAGATGGGGTATCCGTTTGGCTGCCTTCCCAGAACCCAAATAACAGTGGCTTAGTTACGAGAGAGGTTCCCTCTCTGCAGCCCGGAGAAGGGGAAAGAGGATGTGGAAGGCAGGGCCCAGGAGTTGACTGAGCACATCTCTTCCCTAAGTCACCTGACTAGCCCAGCTGCAAGGAAGGCTGAGAATTTAGTCTCCAGCTGGACAGCCATGTGCCAGGTAAAAACGTTAAGGGACCCCCTGAAAGAAGGGCAGAATGGATCCAAGAGGACAGTGACAGGGGTCCTACTTGGGATAGGATGGTCAAGGACCAGAAGGAGCAGTATGGCGGGGCTGGGAGAGTGCAGGGCTGATGGGCTGGAGAGAGACAGGGGGGCATGCAAGGCCCCTGGGCCGTGGACAGGAGCTGGGATTTTGAGTGCACCAGGAGTCATTGGAGAGTTTGAAGCACCGGTGGTGACAGGATCTTACGACTTACATTCTAATGATATTTAGAGGTTAGAGAAGGCAGGAGAGGACACAGGAAGACCAGCTAGGAGGTCACTGCAGGAAGCCAGGCAAGGGGAGGAGAAGGCATCAGAGGTGAAAAGAAGGGGGTGGATTTGATAAATATCTTGGAGATAGAGATGTCAGGGCTTGCTGATGAGCCAGGGGGTACAGGAAAGAGGAAGATGAGGGGACTGGAAGTTACTCTACCCTCCCCATCCCCCACCTGCTCCTCAGCCATGCCCTGCCTGTGTTCCATGAACCTGAGGTTCTTGTACCTGGAAGTCACGCTGCCCACATCCTAATATTTCATTAAGGCCCAATTCAAGTGCAGCTCCTCCAAAAAGCCTTCCCAGACCTCCCAGACAAGACAGGCACCCACTTGCCCCAGGTATACCTCTGTATTGCACTGTTCGAAATACTTGGGGACAGAGACCAAAGGGCAGAGACAGGCTACTTTACTTCATTATCCTCAGGGTCCAACCCAGGGCTTGGCACACAGCTCTGGGTACAACACCTAATGCGACCGTCAGTTGTAGGTTTCTCTGTCTAGACTTGAATTTCCGAGAGGGTAAAGCTGTATTTTATTCATCTTTGTGTCCCCACTGCCCAGCACAGAGCCTGAGATTCCTTTATGCATTGATCCATTGCCCACGTATTGAGCCCCTGCTACCTACAAAGCTCTGTGCCAGGTCCCAGGCGAAAACACTTAGTCCCTAACGCCAAGAAACTGTCTAGGCCAGAGTGATTCTTGGGAAGCAGTGTGCTGATGTTAGAATCACCTGGGCAGTACCCCTCTCCGCACTGGGTAAAAAAGCTTTCCAGGGGATTCTGGTATCCAGATGAATGCTAGTAGGCTGGATATAGGATAGACGGTACCGTATTTTGCTGTGTATGATGTGTAGTTTTTGCCCAAATTTGTGAGGGAAAAATAAGGGTGCGCAGTATACATGGGTAGTACTAATTCCATGTCTCCCGGGGGTGCCAAAAAAATGTATTCACACTTTAAGCGATGTTATCTATGTATTACTTTCCGAAGTTGAATTATGTAGCAATGTGTAATATAACATTCACTCAAAAGATGGCGTTAATCAAATGAATGCTAGCATCGTTCATTGTATTACAATTTTAATACAGTTTTTTCCTTTCTTAAAATGTATATACATTTCTTTGGCACCCTCTGTATATAAATGTTTTTAATTCTTTTATTTATGCTTCTGAGTTAAAAGTGTAACTCTAGACATCAATAACAATATCCGTATGCAAAATAATACCCTGGAATACGATAATCGGTTTTGTTGAACTTCTGACAAACTTGCGACGACGAAGAGTTCTTGGCCTTCTATGATGCGTAAATGTCGTATATTTGTTACCAGTACATAAATGTCTTGTACCTTGTAGCTCTGTTCTTGTGTTTCGTAATTATTTGTTACATAAAATTTCTTGTACCATAATATGTTAAGAAATAAATGCTAAAATTCCTTTACAATACAAAAACAAGTACCTAAATGTAAACAAATAAACATTTGAATTAAAAAAAGGAAAGAGTTTTCCCTGAAAATTTAGGCCAAAGACATGAGTGTGCACTATACACGGGGACACATTATACATGACAAAATACGGTATTTGAATGGATGAACGATGGATAGATAAATGGTAGTTAATGGAAGGCTGGATCTGTACTCTGTGAATGAATAGATAGATGGTAAGGCTGTGTTTGAACAGATGCATAGATTGAAGGACAATGGGATGTTGGAATGAACAGTGGACAGAGGAATTGATAGATGTGGAATGGACATGACTGGTGAATGGGTGGGTACTGGATGGATGGATGGATGGATGGAAGGACAGACGGACATTGTATAATCGATGACTGCTATACGGATAGGTAGATGGTTGGATGGACACCGAATGAATGGGACGCGTGAATGCTGGGTGACTGGATCGGCAGATGGAGGGACAGTGGATGGTGGCTGAGTGCTGAGTGTCAGATGCTGGCGAATGAATGCTGAGTGGCAGCCTCCTGACAATGTCCTGATCACTGGTTTTGGCTTCCCCAGCAGCGTCCAACTCCACGCAGCCAATTCACATGGTTTATGTCCCCTCTCACCTCTACCACATGCTTTTTGAACTCTTCAAGGTGAGGAGGCTGGGGGATGGTCCTTTGTGGGGCGTGAGGGCCAATTAGGGCTAGGTCTCTCTCACTCCTCTCTTCCCTCCTTCCCTCCACAGAATGCCATGCGAGCAACTGTGGAAAGCCATGAATCCAGTCTCATTCTCCCCCCTATCAAGGTCATGGTGGCCTTGGGCGAGGAAGATCTGTCCATCAAAGTATGTGGCCTTAGACTTTGGGGGCCAGAGAGCAGTGGGGTGGGGGCTTCCCTTCTACCAGGATCCTGGAGGTGAAGACCAGGGGTGTCAAGGGGTGGGGGGGGGCTGGAAAACAGGTCTGCAGAGCCCCTGACATGTCCCATTTTCCCCAGATGAGTGACCGAGGCGGGGGTGTCCCCTTGAGGAAGATTGAGCGACTATTCAGCTACATGTACTCCACAGCACCTACCCCACAGCCTGGCACCGGGGGAACCCCGTTGGTGAGATGGCTTCATTCCAGCCCACCTCCGGCCTCCTAAAGGATGCTTGTGCTCTTTCCTTGTCAAATTGTCACTCGTCCCTATCTCTTGCTCCCTTATTTCCCGTGGCCCTCCATCCTTACGTGGCTGTGTGATGTCAGTCACTCTCCTGAGGCTGGGCCTCCCTGCTCCTCTCATCTCTCTCTGGCCAGCACCTCCCTGTCACCTTTCCTCTCCCCTCTATCCCCACAAAGTTACTACCTCTTCTGGCATCGTTCAACTCATCAACACTTCCCTGTCCATTCCCAGGGAGTAGGCAGTCCTGGGTTTGGGAAATGGACCCCGGGAGCTGCCCAGACCCCCTGGCTACCAAGGCCTAGCTCCTTTCCCAGGCCTGCTAACTCTTCCTGCCCCCACCGTGCCTTTCCTCCTCAGCTTTCCTCCCTCGCTCAGACTGGTGGCCCTCATCCCACAGCCCCCATCTTGCCTCAGAGACTTCCCTTTCTTGTGTCCCCGCCCACCCTCTCTGAGAACCCCCTGCATGGCCCCAGCTCAGCACTCCTCACGTAGCACGTTAATCACTGCAACACCAGCCTTCTCATCACACTCCCCTCCTGCCCACTTACAGGCTGGCTTCGGGTATGGGCTTCCCATTTCCCGCCTCTATGCCAAGTACTTCCAGGGGGACCTACAACTCTTCTCCATGGAAGGCTTTGGGACCGACGCTGTCATCTATCTCAAGGTGAGGGCCCCTGCCTGCACAGTCCTGCCGGGGGATTTGCTGACACGTCAGGCAGGATCGGCCTGCTGTGAGGTTTCTTTTTCATCCCTGCAATCCTTTCCCAATTCCAGACTGAGAATCAGAGCAAAGCTACAGTTCCCCAAGCCCCAGGTGCTCCCTACTTGGCAGGCAACTTGAGGAAGTCCATGACTAAGCCACCTGTTCTGGGGACCCTCGACCTGTTAGACACAGAAGGAAGGGGGTGCCATAGAGAATTTGTCATTCATCTCGGGGGAAGATGGAGGCCCAGAGTTGGTGACCTTGTTCAAGGTCATGGGGCCCAACCTCCTGGCTCTCCCTCCTGACCCTTTGAATGAGCAGGCTCCTTGAGTAGGTCGGAGCAAGACACAGGGACAGACCCTTGGAGGGTCTTCCTGGTCTGGGGTGATTGTCTCAGCCACTATCTGGCACCTGGCTGGGCTGACATGGGCCACAGTCAGTGGCCACCAGAGCCCACCTTGGAGCCAGGGTGGTTGCTGAGGAGTGGGCAAGGTGCAGGGCAGTGGGAGAAGCTGAGCCCGATACTCTGCAGGCCCTGTCCACGGACTCAGTGGAGCGCCTGCCCGTCTACAACAAGTCAGCGTGGCGCCACTACCAGACCATCCAGGAGGCCGGCGACTGGTGTGTGCCCAGCACGGAGCCCAAGAACACGTCCACGTACCGTGTCAGCTAGGGGCCACCACACTTGTCTGCACCCGGGAGGATGGACTGCTGTCCCTGGGACCGGCCACCATGGTGACCCTCCCCATCCACCCCAGGCGGGGGAGGCTCTCCCTGATGACCAGCTTCTGTCTCTGGAAATCATTGCAGTAACCAGTTTGCGCTGGCCCCTAAGTGCCGATCTCTGTCTCCTTGGAGACCCTTAGGTGGTCAGTCCCATGTCCAATCTCTGGGGGCGATGTCTGAGTATTGGGGGATGTCTCCACCCTGTTGGGGTGTCCCAGAGATACATTTCCATGGCAGTCCTCTTGGAGACCAGAGCTGCTGCTTTTCGGCCAGGGGTCCTGGGTCCCCCTCACTACCCTGTACAGCTTGGCTTGCCTTAGTCCCTTAACCCACCCAGGCACCCAGCCCTGGTCCCACGTCAGTGTTAGAAAGGGACTGGGTGCCCCCCAGATCTGGGTGGTGGGTAGAGAAAGGGGTTGTACCCTTGGACCCCTGATTGGGGACCTGGTCCTGCAGCCTCTCACACCACTCTGAGCTTCAGGTCAAGGTGGGGAGAGAGGGAGTTTTTCCCTGGAGCTCACCCCTAAAGCAGAGGAACCTGGGAGGACCCTGAGGTCAGCGCCCAGCCAGGTTGCTCGAAACCCCACAGGTGGCCCCAGCAATGTTCCGGCCGCCTCCCAAGTCCTTTCCCGCATGTCACACCTGCCAGCCTCTCACCTACACCACCTGCCTGAGCTCCAGGCCCCAATTCCCCCTGTGCCCGGACACGCTGCCGGGGCCGCCTTTCCCCTAGAACGCCGTGGACATAGCTAGTTTTAGAGCCCTGAATGCCCCCCCTTCCCCTTAGCACACAGGGGGTTAAAGTGGTGTGCTCCTCCCCGTGGCTGTGATGGTGACAGTGACATCCACAGTAAAGAGGAGATCCAATGAGAATTCAGCGTGGCTGCTTTCCTGCGGGGAGGGGAGGGAGATCGACACAACACGTACAGACCGAGGCAGGCAGGCTGCAGTCCCTGTGGCCGGCACACGCCTGCTCCGGACGCCAAGCCCAGCTAAGGGCATGACTCTGTACCACGAGTACGACAGCAGGCGTAGCCATCCTTTCAGAACCCTTGACCGCACAGTACCCGGTGCTGGATGTGTAACCGCACCACACTCGGGGCCCCTGACGCAAGCCAACCCCCAACTGGGACAGACACAAAGGTCACTGGCACGTCATAAGTGTTTATTGAAATAAATTGAGTACTGCCTCCCCCCTTCACATGCAGGCGGGCACCCATAGAGCTCCCGATAGGTTCAAGGACCTGGGTGCCTTCCAACCTCCCCACCGGCCCCTCCACCGGGCCCAGATGGTGCTGGTGCCCCCATATCTTATTTCCCTCTGAAGCCCCTCTCCGAGCACAGACAGCAGAGGGGAGGAACGGGCTGGGTCCCAGGGACAGATGGCCCTCAAACCACAGGCCTGGGCAGGAATGAGGAGTCAGCATGCACTGGGTCCTGTCCACTGCTCCAGGCAGATGGGAGGAAATGGAGGAGGCTTCTAATCAGAGGCCCCCTGACTCCATTGGTAACTCTGGCCAGTGCTCCAGAAGCTGGGCGAGCTGTTGGCCAGCACCAGACCTGAAAGCTCCCTTCCTCCAAGGACAGATGCTATTCGTAAGCTGATGGGATACACTCCACCCCCTTAGGGCAGGGGCTGGCCCCACTCCTGGCAGTCTGTGAACCAGAGCCTGCAGTCTTCCAGTTCTGGAGCCCACTGGGCACCAGGGCAGAGGGGAAGGGATGGCAAACCCCTCCAATCTAGCAGCTTCCAGGTGCCCTCCTAGATTTGCCTCTGCTTGGCTAGGGTGAGGATTCACCGGTTCAGTCCCTCCTAGGCATTGGTGGGTGGTGTCCTTTGTCCCCACCAGCTCCCAAGTTTGCTCTGTTTCCAGGGAGGGCTCAGGTACTCGGTGAGAGAGCAGGCCCCAGGAAGGATAGACCTGTGGGGATGTCATCTCCATTGGAATCACAGGACTGAGAAGGGGAAAAAGAATTTCATCCTCCCTTCTCCTGAAGTCCTTGCAGAGACCACGTGGGATAACCATGCTGTTTCCTCTGCTCTCCTGTTGAGGCAGACTGGGAGTCTACCCTGAGTGCAGCTTGCTGCAGTGCCCACCAGTCTCCCTGGGAACAGAACAGCTCTCCCCACACACAGCCACCTTGGAGAGCTGAAGAGGAACAGCTCCATCCACCCACTCCTGCCGAGATGTTCAGCCACCTCTCTGAGCCCTGGGACCCTGGCGCCGTCTCAGGGCCTCTGGAAGGCAGGCAGGCAGACGTCCTAGCTCACTGCCGGCCCCAGCACCACTAGGGCCTGAGGGCAGAGGGTCAGACCCGTGTGCCTCTGGGCTCCTAGACTGGATCAGCCCTAGTCTCTCTGCCCTCTTCCCATAGTCGGCCCCCTCCCCCAGGAACTTTGCCACATGAGTCCTTGAAATCGATTTATTACTGGGCCCTGTCCCTGGAATCTCCCTTTCTGGGGGATCTGGGTCCAGACAGACTGACGGGGTGAGAGAGGGTATGTAGCCCAGAGAGCGTGGGGCCAGGCCAGCCCAAGCGTGGCTCCCAGGCCCCCCTCCCTGAAGAGGCCTCTGCCCCCATGCCTGCCTCACCCTCCCCTAGCTCTTCTTGGCCTCCTGCTCCCTGCGGCGGAGCTTCTCACGCTGCCGTGCAGCCTTCTCCTGAGCCTTGCGCTCCTTCTCTGCAGCAGCTGCCAGCTCCTTCACCTTCCGCTTCACCAGTGCCCGGTCATGCGAGCTGCTGAGCCCCAGGCTCTGGGAGAAGAATCGAGGGTGAGGGAAAGCGCCCCAGAACCACCCCAGGTTCTTTGTGCTCCAGGGGTACCCTCTCTGGAGCCCCGCCAGCCCTCTCTGAAGTGAAAACTCCACCTCGCACGCTTGCAGATGGATCAGAACTCTCAGGGCAAGAATTTTGAATGGGAGTGGGTTGGGAGAGAGGAGGGTGGAGAGTACCTGGCCCTTTGCCTGTCCCCCTTCCCACAATCCTTGGCTCCCATTCCTCTACCCAGGATTTCAGCCTTGGCATGCCCCTACCCTTGCCCTGAGATCCAGAGATGGACAGCAACTTGCCCAAGATCACACAGCTGGTTAGTTCGCAAGACCCCTCCTCATTGCAGACTTCCTCTCTACTCCTTCTCCAAGCAACTCAGCAGAGGGTGGGAACAGGCCAGAAACTCCCCAGCACAGAGATCAGAGCCTTCCAACCCTGCTACCTCCCCACCCTCCCATTTCCTACTATCACTGGCCTCCAAGACCGAGAATCAGACAACGTGATCAAGGCAGAGACTTGTTTCCAGCTGTACTGGGAGACTCATCAGAGTCAAGAGTCAGATGATATGATAGCCCTAGAGCGTAAGGTCAACCTGGAGCTTGAAGGTCAAACTGAAGAATTGGGCATGAGTTTCAAGTCAGATGGGGGACATTAGGCCAAAGGGTGTGCCTAGAGGTCAGAGGTCAGGGCCGTGGCCCCAGAGGGAGTGACAAGTCAGAATGAGGGAATCCCAATCCTCGAAGTTTGCCTCAGGCTCCAGCTGGATACGGGCCTTCCACTCCGACCCACCTTCAGTTTGCTTCCATCCAGCTGCAAGAGCCGCGGCCCGTCCACCTGCCGCGCAGCAAACTCAGCGACATGTTGCTCCAGGTTGAGGCTGTGCAGCCACTGGCCCACCTGCTGACTGGTCCACTGGTGGACAGCGGGGAGAGGTTCATCCAGGAACTGGGATGGAGACCAAGGAGAGTGAGGGGGCAAGACATGGCCTGTGGCCTGCAGCCTGGCAGCGTCAGGGGCCAGGGCTGGCTCACCTCATCCGAAGACTGGGACAGCGTGTGGTAGGGATAGGAACACTTGGCCTCCTGCCGGGGACCACTTGGGATCTTGGGGCTGCTGCTGGGGGGTGTGGAGTCATCACTCAGGGTGGATTCCTAGACAGGAAGGGTTGCATGCCACTAAGGAGAAAGTTGCCCCCAGCCCAAGGGAGTCCCCACAACCCCCCCGCCCGCCCCCATTTGGAAGGAGATTGCTCAGTGCACCTGTGCATGAGCCAGGAGCTTGCACGTATGACATGGTGACTTGTGTGAGACATCAGCATCTGAGGCCTCGGGGAGGACATGGGGCTAGAACTGAGCCAGGCAGAATAGTTAGCAGGAATGAAGGAGGTCTCAGGCTAGGTGCTGATTCCTACAGGCAGCCAAGCAGGATTCCCCCAGGCTGGGACAGGTGTGCTTGTCTTGTGCCTCCCCACCAGAAGCTGACGCCCTGGCTAATAAGTGCCTGATTAGAGGTCCTTTTCCTCACTGGACTGTGAGCTCTATGAAGGCCTGGGCTGTTCACTGTGGTACTCGCAGGGCCCAGCATAAGGGAAGGAAGAAAGGGAAGGCATGCCAGGAGGGAGGAAAGAAGGAAGTCTAAGGTCAGAGGGGACCCCCTTCTTCCCTGAATTTCCAGCTGTCTGTCCCAGCAGCACATGAGGAACAGAACCACAGAACAAGCCCTGGGCTGGGGTCAGAGCGTGGCAACGCAATCCAAGCATGTCTGTACAAGTTCCTTCTCTCTGGACCTTCATTTGGTCATCTGTACACTGGGGATGGGAATGACTGCCCTCCTTACTTCACTGAGCCTTTAAGTGAATAGAACACGCAAACATGCCCTTGGAGCTTTGTAAACTATAGAGTGCTGTGTGAACACAAGCAGAGGCTCAATGGTGCTTGTTGCTTGGCCTCACTTCTCCCACAGGGTTGTAAGCTTTGTGAGCACTAGCTACGCTGGGGTCCTATTCATCTCTGTATGCCCCAAACCTTACCCCACCACACAGGTAGCTCAGCTCCTAAGACAGTATGTGGGGCTGAAACTGAGCCAGGCAGAAGAGTTAGCAGGGAAGGAGGAGACCTCCGGCTGGGTTTACGCAAGGGGAACCATGGTGTTTGCTGATGTGTATTGAATGGAGGAAGCAATGAACGAATGAACAAATGAACTACTCAGAATATGAATGAGTGAGCGCATGAATGCATGAACTCAGAGATGGATGAGTGCCTGAAATCACTGAATTCGTCCACGGATGGACAAATGGACGTTAGGAATGCCTGGATCCTAGCCTGAGCCGGGGTGAAGTATGTCCTCATGCCACTTGAGCCCAAGAGGCAGTGTGGGGGCAAAAAGGCCATGGACTCACCTGAGAGGCTGACTTCTTAGGACTGAAGCTCTCGTGTTTGGGGGAACAGGCAGGGGAGGTGGTGCTGCCGGAGGATGGTGAGCCCTTGCCGCTGTCTGTGAACCAGGAGAAGGGCAGGAACGGGGAGCCCCCTGACCTGCCGGATCCCTCCACCGACTCCCTGCGGAGAGAGCACCCTGCGTGGGTGTGGGCACGGAGGCGAGTGCTGGGCCCACCGCGAGCTACGGGTGGAAGCTGTGGCTGAGGTGCCACGGGTGCCTCTTACCTGCTGCCCATGGACAGGCGGTTGCTGCCCTTCTCCTTCCGGCTCTTGCTGGTGGATGCCCGACGTAAGGTGACCCTGGGGGACGACAGGGGGGAGGGGCAGTGCCGCCCACTGTGTTACCCGGTACCAGACAGATTCAAGCCTTTGGTTCTGGCCCCTCCTCCACTCACCCCAGGTCTAGGAACTTTCGGCGCGTCTTCTTATCCAGGCCGATGGTGGGGCTGGCTGGCTCGGGTGGGCTGGCATCACGGCTGTCATCTTTTGGGGAAGAGGGAAGGAAATAACCCGTGTGGCAGCCTGCCTGCCTTCTTCAGCGGCCAGCGTGAGGCAGTAGAAATTCTCTTGACTTAGAATCATGCAGCCTGGCTCTGGTGCCCGTCACTAGCTGTGTGACCTAGGAAAGCCACTTTAGCTCTCTGAGCTTCCTTCATTTCAAGGACGGGAATAATAACACCTGCCTATTTCATGGAACCTAAGGGGATGTTTATGAAAACCTTATGCAAACCGTAAACCACTGTGAAAATGTAGGGACCACTGCTATTTACTGTTAATTTTATCTTGGCCAGTTTCTAACCAGCTTCCCATCTTGCCTCACCTGTCACATCCTCAGAGAAAACTTCCAGAATGCTTCCAACCGGCTCCTTTCACCCCGATATATGCTCTCCCACCACCGTGCAAGTTTCTCACATAGCACTTGTTACAGCTTGTAACTATATACTTAATTAAGGGATGATTTGATTGCTTCCCCCACTGCACTATAAGAAATTATTTCATTGTCTCTCCCCAAAACGACAAGCCAAGCCCCAGGAAGACGAGAACGGCAACTGTTTGCTCGTACGTGTGTTCCAGTGCCCAGCAGTGTGTGGCGCATCATAGGCGCTCAGTAGATGAATGAAAGAAGCGCGATGTTACGTGCCCCGACCCCCCACCCCAAGCCATCGGGTCCCACGTTGTCCAGCCCTGTGCCTCGGGGCCACCGGAGCGGAGGGGCCGCTGCGGTTCCCGCGCGCACCAGCAGGGGGCGCCGCCAGGCGCGCTCACCTTCGCTGTGCGGTTCTGCGCGCGGGTGGCGGCGCACGAAACTGGGCGAGCTGTCCGAGGAGGGCGCGGAGCGCGGCGGCGAGCAGGAGGCGGCGGCCAAACCTTCGTGAGAGGCGGCGTTGTGCAGGGGCCGGTAGCGGGTGAGCGGCGAGGGCGGCGGCTCGTCCTCGTCCAGGCTGCGCCGCAACCCCGGGGGATCCAGGCAGAACGAACCCCCGGCCGGGGACCCCGGGCCCGAGTGCAAAGGCGAGCGCAGCCGGTGCAGGGGGCTCCCGCAGCCGTCGGTCACCTGCGGGAGGGGGCAGCCGCTCACCGCCAACCCTTCTCCTTGCTTCCCGGAGGGGCTGGGAGCCGGTTTCACCCTGTAAATGGGCAGGAGCCTCCGAGAGGGTGTCCGGACTCCTGGGTCCTTCAAAGCCCGGGCAGAGGGGTGGCTGGACAGTGACAGGTAAGAGACTGGGGCTTTCAGTCACATGGGCTGGGCTTGAATCCGGCCTCTTTCACTTACTGTGTGACTTTGTTACCGAACCTTTCAAAACCTCCATTTCCTCATTTGTAAGATGGGGCTGATCATCCCTTGCTTGAAAGGATGAAATGAGCCAGAAAAGAACGCAGCTAATGTTTGTGAGCATTGTTATGTCAGAAGCCCGGGGTGTGGTTTCCTTGGAAGAGCGGTATGGAGGGGCAAAAAGGGTGGGTGGGGTATGTGTGATGGGGTGGGCTGCCCCAACCTTGCCTCCAGGCCCATCGGAGCCTTCCCCGTCCTCTGCAGAGCTGGCACTGTCCCGAAGCCTTGAGCGGGAGGGCCGGTGTCTCCGTCCCTTGGCCAGCAGTTGGGCTCGGGCTTTGTGTAAACTGCTGTCCAGTCTGACGGTCTCGGGCACAGCCAAATCCAGGTCTGCAAAGCGGGTGAAGGAGGTAGAGACCAGACACAGGAGGACAGCAAATCCAGAGGCCCCCCTCAAGTGGCCACCTGCACTCACACCCCAGACATTCAACAAACGTTTCCGAGAGCCAGGCACTGGGAGTGCAGATGAGATGGGAACCGGTCTCAGTCTCCAGGAGTGCCAGATCTGTCAGCACGGACATACAGCACTGTGATGGAGCCTCTCACAGGCGCAGAGGGCAGGACCGCCCTGTTTGGATGGTCGGAGGAGGGCACACCAAAGCTGGGTCTTAAGGGCTGGGTGGGAGTCTGTGAGAGAGGACGTTGGCAAGACTGGTACGTGCACTGCTGGGAAGTAGGGAAGCAGGGGAAAGGGGGCACCTCCAGGCACCTGGAGAGTAGGTTGGTGGAGGGAAGGGCTGGGGGATGAGGCTGGAGAGATCATGGGAACAATGGCTACCACAGAAGAAGACCTACTATGTGTCAGACAATGTATATACATCATCTCGCCTCGTCACAACAACGTGGCAGACTAGGAACAGCTATTAAGCACATTTTAGAGCTGAGCAAACCCAGGCTCAGAGAAGTTATCCTGACTGAAGCCACCAGCTAGCAGTAGTCTGGGATTTGAGCCTGGCTAGTCTGGCTCCAGAGACTGGCCCTGCTGGGGACCCTGGCTTGGTGTGCCATGCTCACAGTCACACTCCTGAACATCTAGAGGGCTCACGGTTGAGTTGGAGCAGAGGGACACTGCCCCCTCCCAAACCAGTGGCAGCAGCAGGGAGGAGAGTCCACAGTTCTGTGAAGCCTGTCTCCTGTCCTGGGTCCGTGGCTCAGGGTAGGTCCTGGACGAGGAGTGGAGGGAGTGTAGGCAAACCCAGGGGATCATGCATAAACGCTGTTGCTCCTAGTTTCATTTCTCATTTGCTTCACCCAAGAATGAAGCCCTCACTCTGCAGTGTCTCTCAGTCCCCGAGCTTGGCACTGGGGTCTCCAGGCAGAAAAGCTTCTTCCCAGACTTCAGAATGGGTTAAGACCTTTCCTCCCCACTCCACCCCCAGTGATCTCAGGGACCCCTATCCCATCAACCATGACTATTCTAGGTTGCCTGCCTCTCCTTCTCTTGTCTGCAGACACCCCATACGCCACCCTAGGCTTAAATAACACCTATGTCTACTCTAGCTCCGGCCCCACCAAGCTTGGGCACCTCAGCACCTGCCAGGGAACTTGCCACATCAAGGCACCAGGCACCTCAAGCTCAGCCCGTCAAAATGAACCCACCACCTTGCCTCACACTGGCTTCTCCTCTGTTCCCTTGGCTCAGTGAAAGTTCCCGTCATCCACCCCGTTCAGACAGCTCCAAGCTGCCCTGCCTCCTCAACCCCAGACCCAGTTGGTCATTCACCTATCCAGCTGCCTACTTGATATTTCCACTTGGATGTTCAGTGGGCATCTTTAACAAACATGTCAAAAGTGGACTCCCCACCCCGCAAGCTGCTGCTTCCAGTCTGCCCAGCTCAGCAAACGGCAGCTCCGTCCTTCCAGCTGCTTGGGCCAAACCCCTGGAGTCATCCCTGACTCCTTTCTTTCCCTCCCACGCTACAAACTGATCTATCCACAGTTCCTATTAGCTCTACTTCTGAAATATATCTAGACGTACTGAAATATTTATGGTGAAACGACAAGATGTTTTGGATTAGGTTCAAAATAATCCAGGGGAAGAGGGCTGGAACGTGCAAGGGGAAATAGATGAAACAACACTGTCTGGGAGTTGACAATTGCTGTAGTTGAGTGACGAGTAAATGAGCGTAAGAGGGCATACATCATGCTATTCTCACAACTTTTGATTTCCCACAATAAAATATTGTTTGTATGTGTCTGTTCCACACACTCCTATACATGCATACATATTCGGAGAAAGAGGGAAAAGCACAGGAGAAGAGAAAAGAGGAGAACAGGGGAGGGGTGGGGAGGGAGGAGAGAGGAGAGGAAGAATTCCTCATCGCCTTTTGCCTCCCAGCTGGTCTTCACTCCTCCTCCTTTTCCCATCTACAGTCTATTTTCAACACCAACACCAGAGTGATCCTGATAAAACATGTCAGCCCGTGTCACCCCTCTGCTCAGTACCCTCCAGTGCCTTCATTGCACAGAGTAAGAGCGAAAGTGTCCCAGTGGCCTTCCAGACTGAGGCTGAGGCCCGTACCTCTGTGAGCTTCTGCCTTTCTCCATCCCTGCCCTCCACTCCAGCTCCCCTGGCCTCCTGGCTCTTCCTTGAAAGCTTAACCTGCACCTCAGCACCTTTACATGTCCTCTGCCCTTTCCTGCAAGGCTCTTGCCACAGATTTTGCATGATTCTTCCCTCACCTCCTTCAGGTGTTGGCTTAAATACTTTCTCTCATTGAGGACTTCCCCGACCACTCAATTCATAACTGCCAGGACTGCCATCCCTATTTTTCCCTACATCATTTATCATTCCTTGGCATACTGTATATTTTTATTTTATTTATTGCCTTTCTCCACCCGTTAGAATGTCAGGTCCATGAGGGCAGATGTTTCTCTATTTTGTTCATTGCTCTTCACACAGGCATATTATTATTGGAATAAAAGAACACAGATTGGCCTCCTCACACCCCCTGGAACCTGGCCTCTGCTTTCCAGGGATTTATCCATCCTTTGCTCCCTATCTCTGGTCTGTCTCCACGCCCACTTTCCACAAGCTGGAAGAAACTTCCTAAAGCATATTTCTGACTGTGTCCTTACTCTCCTGCTTTTGAAACCTGGTGGGGGTGGGGAACGAGGGATGGCAGTGGTTGTCCCAAAGCCCACAACACAAAGTTGGCCTGGCTGAAGGAGGAGGGTGGACCAGAGAGGCTCTTGCAGTTGTCCGGGGACAGCTGGTGGTGGCTTAGAGAGGGGAAAGGTTCTGTCAAAGGAGTATCTTGGACCCCAGGCTTGACACCACCATTCTGATCCTTTAGCTGCCCCTGCTTCACTTCTGGTGTTTCCAGGCCCTGCGGCTGAGCTGGGAGAGGAAGCCCTCTGTCCTCTTCCGGGACACAGAATCTCCAGGCATTGCCTGGAGGCAGCAAGGATTGAGGACTGACCACAGAATAATAATAGCTAATACTTACTGAGCTCTCACTGTGCTGGGCACCATTCTAAGTGCTTCACAATTACTAGCTCATTTAAACCCACCCACAACTCCAAGAAGGAGGCACTCCCAGGATTCCCCAGGCAGCCTTAATTTGCCTAAGGGCTTATGGCTGGTGAAGAGCAGGCCAGGGTTATAGGTAGCCTGGCTCTGGACGCTCCGTTTGTAACTACCCAGCCGGCTATACCTCCTCTGAGGCCTAGATGGGAGTGACTTGTGAGTCCAACCCCTCATATTACAGGTGAGGAAACTGAGACTGGGAGAGGAAAGGTTTGGCTCATGGTGCAGAGGGAGGAGTATCCAGGTCTCCTGGCTCCCAGGCCAGTGCTCTTGCTGCACGGGAGGTGGGGGGGGGGGAGGGGCAGAGATGCAGAGGAGCTGACGAGCATCCTCTACCCCTCCAGCACTCAGAGGGTGCCCAGCCACCCTGGGCCAGGGAGAAGGGCCCTTTGCTCCTGACTACGGGCCATATCAGGACCATGGTCATCTTACTTTGGGAGATGTAGGGAGCAAGATGGGGCCAGCTTCTCCACCAGTCCCTTGCTTTACCAGGCACCCCTCACCTCCTTTTATCCCTTCCTCCAGATCCCCTCTCTGTCTCCTCCCTGGCTGGGAGTTACTCAGGCCTTGGGCAGTGGGAAGTCATGAATATTTAATTGCCTTTCGCATCAGGAAGCGGGCAGGGCGGCTGCAACCTCAGCAGGTCAGGGAGAAGGAAAACAGAAAGGGTTGGGATGAGAGGAGGGGGAGTAGAGGCTGAAAAGCTCCAGAAAGAGGGAGCTCATCTCTGTCGGGACAGATGTCTGGCCAGGCCTGGGTGGAGATGGGGCGGCTCAGAGTCTGAAGCCCAGCGGCAGTTTAAGGCTGCGGGAGTCCTGGAGGCAAACTCTCCACTCCACAGGCCCCAGGAAGGGGAGCTGGAAGTGGGTTCCCCAGGAGCCAGCAGGCAGCAGTTCCTGGCATTGCCAGGGCATGTGGAGGTGGCAGGGGAGAATGAGGTGAGCAGGGGAGGGGGAGGAAGAGAGGGGAAGGACAGCAGAGATAAGAAAAAGGCAGGGGAGGGGAAACTGGGAGGCCCTGTAGCATTCCACATGCAGGAGGCCCTCAAGGCCACACACACAAACGGGAGTCCTGAAGCCTGTACACATTAAAGGCTTCAGGTGGCTTCTTTCTGTCTCCACCTCTCCCTCCATGTTCCTCCATGATCCTTTGCTCACTGACTCCTCCACCAAATCTAGCTAGAAAACGGCCTTTCCACCCCAGTGCATGCTGGGAACTCTGCCCTGCCAGGTGGTCTTTCTCCAAGCCCCACAATAGAAAGACTGCAGAGAGTAAATGATGGTGTAGGCAGGTGTGTGCATGCACCCCAGTGTGTATTGAGGCTGAGTGTGTTTTATACATTTAATTTCCATTCACATCCAAGCAGAGTGGGGTCCCTTATTTATGCGACTTGGAGGTAATATGTGTCACCTGTGCTGGAGGATACAGGTGTTCAGCACTGGGAGTTAGGAAGTCTGCAGTCCCAGTTCTGCCACTGTGATCTTTAAAGCAAGTCGCTTCAACACTGTGCCCTAGGCTCCCTGTCTGTAAAATGGGCACACTTCTTAGCATTATTGTGAGGATTCAATGATACAATGTGTGTGAGATGGGAGTCCTAGTCTAGTACCTGGCATGGGACAAGCACTTAATAAATGGGGATACTTGTTAATATAGCTGTTGTTGTAATTGGCATGTCCACTCAGATAGTGGTGACAAAGAATCAGGCTGTAAGGTCGCTACACACACACACACACACACACACACACTGTAGTCCCCAAGGGACTCTACCCCCACCCCTCCAGTGCTAGGTGGCCTTGGCTAGAGATAGGGCGAAACAGACTTACCAAAAACCTCATCCACGGGTTCTCGGAGCTTTGAAGACGCCATGACTCAAGAAGAGAACTAGGGAGGACAGTGGGGAAGAGAGAAAAAGACCACTGATAAGAGGTTCAGGCTGGTGGAGGCCAAGGAGCTGCCTTCCCTCAGAACTCTTCCTCCAGCCCCTGGAAGAAAAATCATCTGAAACATAGCCCAGATTGTCGGGGTTGGAGCAGGAGGCAGAAAGCGGAACGCAGAGGCAGAAGCAAGTCCAGGGTGTCCTGAGGTGGTGGACCCCGCTGATTTGCTGTGTACCTCTACCCGAGTCACAGAAATTTTCCCCTCACTCTCTTGGGCCTTTTCATCATTTGCCTTCTCTAAAAACTTTTAATCATTGTAAGTTGTCCAACACAAAATCTAAGAGCAATCTCAGAGACTATTAAATCCAATGCTCTCATTTTACAAATAAAGAAACGGGAGAATGACTGGCCTAAGATCATATAATAAGTTAGTGGCGCAATCGGGACTAGAAGTCAGGTTCTTTCATCTATCCATCTACCTCTACCTCCATACTTATCCACCCATCTACTTCATTCACTCATCCATCATCCATCCATCCACCCATCCGATATCCACCCCATCCACACATTCACCCATCTTTGCATACATCAGTTCATACCATCCACCATCCATCTTTTCATCCATCACCCAGTCCTGCCTCCCCCACCCCCCCATCACTGGTATATTTACCACCTGCTTTCCTCAACATGAGCTGTTCAGGAAGCTGGTGCCATCGGCAGCAGGGCCACTGTTTTTGACAAACTCACAGTTCTAGACAGGCTCACAGATGCCAGAGGATATAAGGAATACTCACAACACAACAGTGGACAGTAACATCTCTGACACATTGAGTACGTTCTGGGAAGTGTGGCTGGGTAGGGGTTGGTTTTGTTTTGCTTTTGGAGGCAGGTGGGGAAGCAGGATATATGCAGCTGAAACAATTTGGACATGTTTCCTAGCAGATAGGATTATAGCGGCTCAAACCAAAGCCTGGATGTTAAGGAGCAGGGGAATACCAGATGAGGGGAGAGCAAGGAAGCCCAAGGACAGGGGCATACTGTGTGGCTAGGACATGGTCTCCAATTACTTCTCACACTCAGGTCCCCATGAGAAGGGCCAAGCACTGGTCTAGACCATACGTTTGGGAAGTGTAGGTAAGCTAGGCCACATGCCTGCTGGGGTCTTTTCCAACTCTGTTATTATATCTTTTCCTCTTCTGTTATTATATAGAGATCATCTCACTGTGAGCTGGCCAGGCTTAGGATTCTTAGTTTCCTCACTTTACAGATGGGAAAACTGAGATGCCAGAGATAAGAAGCAGTACAACCTTGACCCGGTTTCCTGCCCCTCCGCCCTATCCTGGATGATGATCTGTAGTTTTGGAGGGTACTTATAAGGAAAGGACACTGTGAGGAGAAAGGTAGAGGGAGGGGAGCTGATCCGTATAGGTTAGGACTGGGAGGAGCTTCAAAACCACCTCCACCCCAGGCTCCAAGGATTCTTAGGGCTGAAAGCAGGAAATGAGGTATGAGAAGGAGCCAGGGACACCAGCCCTCCAAGAACCCTCCTGTCATTCTTGAACTCTGGGTGCAAGTCCTAGAACCTCTCTACCTGTCCTGAAGGGTGAGATGGGAAGGGAAGCTGCCTCTAAGGATAAACGGAATTCCCTCATTCAATCATAAGGCTTCATTTGACCAGGACCCAGCTGCCATCTCCTCCAGAAAGCTGTCCTAGATAGCCTTCCCTCCTCCCATTTGTCTACATAATTTCTAAATCCGCTCTTCCCCAACGACCGGGAAATGAATTTTTCATACTTCATCGATTCCCTAACTCGGTCATCTCTTCCCCACATCTGATGGGAGCTCCCTGAGGAGAAGGGCCAGTATTCCCCACCAAACTAGGGACTCTCTGAAGATAAGAATGGAGGCTCCCTGAGGACAGTAGTGGTGCCTGCTCTTAGACTACCTGAGATGGAGATCCCATGTGTTCTTTTTTCTTTGTAATTTTTATTTTTGAATTACAGTTGACATTCACTATTATATTAGTTTTACCATGTGTTCTTATTCAAGGTCCCAGTCCAGGGTGGAGACCCTCTTGTGGATGGAGCCCTCTTTCAGGTAACTTCTGGGCTGGGCTGAGTCTTCCAGCTCATACTCTGCCCAGTCCATCCTGATTCAGCACAAACTGCTTTCTTTCCCTCCCTCCTTCAACAACTAACTCCCTGAAGTGTGTATGGGGAACAGGCCCTACACTGTTCCACGGAGAACTCTGGGAAGCAGGATATAATAGAGGTCACCAGGCCCCTCCCACCAAACCCTCAGTCCCAAACTGAGTCTTGGAAAATTAGACCCTGACCCCCCCATTCACACTCCTACACACACACACATACACACACTCACACTCGACCAGGTAACTACCACAAGGTGGAAATGAACCTGTTCCTCCAGCCACAGTCTTGGGCTCTGACTCTATTAGGCCACTCCTTTTAATTCCTGGAGGAGGAGCACCAATGACCTTTGACCCTCCTCTGGGAGAAACGGAGGCAGGTGAGATCTAAGGTTCCTGGGGGACCACGGTGGTAAGGAGAAAGAGAAAGAAAGGGGCTCAGCCCTGGAGAGGGAATGGGGAGTAGGAACAGAGACAGACCTACAGGTTGGTGGGGATGTCAGTCCACCGATGCGCAGAGAGAAGGAAGAAAGTGCAGGAAAGAGATGAGAGAGAGTGGAGCCAGGGAAAGCCCAAGTGGAGAAGGACCACCAGCAGCCCTGAGTGAGGCCCAAGGGATGGTTGTGAAGAGTGAAGGAGAATCTGCTGCCAGGAGAGGGGTGGCTTCAGCGGAGCAGACTAGAGGAGAGAAGCCCCGAAAGAGCAGAAAGGGACCAAGAGAGAAGTGCAACTGGGAAAGGCGGGGAAGGAATGGCCGGAAGAGGAGGCTGGGGGTAGAGGGAATCAGTTGTGCAGCTAGAGAAAGCCGAGTCCCCCTCCTAAGGGCCCAGGTTTGGGGTGTGGGGCAAGCGTCAGAGGCCCCTCCAAGCGCCACTGCAGATGGGGTGGGGGTGGAGGGCAGGGCACCTACTGCATTGCAAGGGCCCCTATCCTCCAATGAGAGCCTGGCGGCTAGTTTCTTTCCAATCCATCAGTCCAACTCTGCGCCGGGCAAGAAAGAGTTAAGCCCTCTCCCCCTCCCCCCACACCAGTTTTTTAAAATTAATTTCTCCGGGCGGCGGGCGGGAGAGGATTAGGGACACAAATCCTATCTCCGCCCCCTCCCCTGACAGCCCAGCACCCTAGCTCCGCGCGGCCCCCTTAGGGATACGGGAAGAAAGGCCCATGTCGCTTCATCCCATCTAACCACTGGGGGTCCCACCGCGAGCCGGAGTAACCCCCTGGCCCCGCTTCCCCGTCCACCTCGGGGTCCTTGGGATCCCGGCCCCTCACCTCCAGCATCAGTCATCTTCAGCGTCCGGCGCGTCGGGAACCCTTCGGGCCCATGGTGCTCCGGGCGGGGACCGGGCAGGAGAGGGGCGGGGGCCGTCACCCCGGCCGCGGGGGGCTCCGGGCTGGCTCGATCCGCTCCATCCCGGGAGTGGAGTGGGGGGTGGACGAGGAGGGTCCGGAAACCGGAGGGAATGGGGGGGGAGTGTGGGAGAGAAGGTTTGCAGAAAGCTGGAAGCTCGGGCGGGGCTGGACCAGGAGACCTGACGGGAAGATGCTCCGTGTTCCGTGCGTGTGTGTGTGTGTGTGTGTGTGTGTGTGTGTGTGTGAGAGAGAGAGAGAGAGAGAGAGAGAGAGAGAGAGAGAGAGAGAGAGAGAGAGACCTCCTCGCCCCGCCCGCCTGCCAGGCCCGGCCGGACGCGGGCCCCCAGCCTGGCAGGCCTACACGCGGCGGGTCGTGTCGCGTCGGCGGGGGTCCCCGTAAGGGGCGATGCGGGGGGGCGCGTGGCGGGGAGGCCGGGCGCCCGGGAGACAAAGAGCGGGAGGAGGGGGAGCGAGGGGAGGAGGCAGCGCGCGCGGAGGGGAGGAGGCTACCGGGCGAGGGGATTCTGAGTTGCCTACTTCTCGGCCCGCGGGAGTGTGGGGGGAGCGGGGTGGGGGGGGAGCGGCCGGGGAGCAGCCCTGCCTTACGACCCACGGGTCTACCGCCTCCTCTGCAAGGTCCGTAAGGGCTCCTGATTCATCCACTCGACAGACGTCCACCGAGTGGTCGTGTGCGACGATGCCCGAGGGGACCTCGGGGAACAGAACCCACCCGGTCCCGGCCGTCGGGGCTCGCGGGGTTAGTAGGGGGATAGACCGGTGGAGAGGCCCTCACAAGCCCGGTGCTGCAAGGCCTGGTTCACGGAGGATACCTCAGGGCCGGGAGAGCGCACCGCGGAGGGGCGGGGTGGGTGGTGCTGGGAACACCGGGAGGATTCCTGGAGAAGGTGGTGTGATGGCTACTCCTGCACGCGGGGCAGCGAATAAGTGCTGGGGGGGTGAGGTGGGTAGACCGAGGGCTTGCCCTTTATCCTCAGCCAGAGGGTTAAAAGTAACAGAGGAGGGAAGGGCTTACACTTGCATTTTAGTTAAGAACCCTTGGCTCCTCTGTGTAGAATGGACTGGAGAGGGCAGCCTGACGCCAAGGACACCCCCGTGAGGCTGTTGAGGGATGACGGCAGTGGCCATGAAGATGAGAGAACAAGTTGAGAACTATTCAGGATGTAGAATTGAAAAGAAAGATTGACAGGATTTGGGGACTGGCCGGCCACTGAGGGAGAAGGAGGGGTCTAGGATGACTGCTTCATCCCGGAGCCCTGGAGGCGGAGTGGCGGGCAGGGATGAGAGCGATGAGATCAGATATGGACCTGGTCAGCTGGAGGTGGAGGCAGGCCAGCCAGGGGAGATAAGGTAAAAATGAACAACTAGCTATTGTGCTGCAATGGCTTAGGTGCCAGGCACTGTACTAAAGCCGTTTTCTCAGACTATTATCACCTTCACATTAAAAACAGGTAGGTGTTCCTATTACCCCTATTTGAAAAGGGGGAAACAGACTTAGAAGAATGAAAGTAGTTTGTTTAAGAGCAAATCGGTGAGGTTGGATAGGGGTCTGGAGCTCAGAGGAGAGTGGTGCAGTCTCTAGAAACAGAGTTCCCCAATGGCCCACCAGTCTCCGCAGTCCCAGCTCTCCAAGGGGATGTGGAAGATGGCATGTTAAGCCAGGAAGGTCTTGGGAATGTGAGTGAGGGTAGAATTAACAACCTTTAGGGGCTAATAGTATCCAAGGAGATCTGTGGGAGTTTGGGGGTCTCTGAGTGTCTTTCGATTCTGCTGGCAGCCATGGGGTACTTGCTAAATTGTGGAGATCTGGGGAGGGGGTGTTGACTCTGGGGCAGTATCTGGGGCCTTTATAGAGGACATAGTGTTTTTTTTGTTTATTTTATTTTTTTATTTTTTTACGTCACCACATAGGTCGAAACAGAGGACATGGTTTGCAAGCGTCTAGTGAGATCTGGGTGGTAGGCTGGAGTGGGTGATTGATTATGTAAGTCCCTGTAGGGAGTAAGGAAATGATGGGTATGGAATGTCAGTGCTGGTGGGAGGCAAGTTCTCTGTGAGGGTGTCTGCTAGGCCACAGGACTTGGGAGGACCCCCTGTTCCTAGTGATGCCTAACCTTCTGGGAATTGAGAAAACCCTCATCTGATTTCCCTCCCTTATGACAAGCGTTGGGGTTGTGGCAAATCTGCCCAAGCTCCTAAGAACTAGGCAGGTGACAGCGCTGGTTGAGGTAACAAGCCTCATAGAGGCCTTCCCATAGCCACTGGACACAGCCTCAAACGTGGATATATCTCATGGGGGAGTCACATCTCAGGTCTGAGAAACTCCCAGCAAAGCCACACACAATACCCTTGCCTCACACCACACTTAAGCTTAGATGTGTGTGGGGGGCTACTTGGCCCACCTTTAGGAACATACAATGTGCAGACCCCTCCCCTAATACACAGGACAGGGGGCAGCAGGACACTACCCTGGATGCTGAGCCAGTCAGACCAGCAGAATCTGTCACAACCCCCACATCGGCCTCCCTACTCAGGGAGGCCCAGCCACTTCACTTCTTGGGACTTGGCTAGGTTTCCCAAGCAGGCCTCAGTGACCTTTAACTCTGGAGCCATGAGCTGTGTGACCTTGTGGATTGGTGGTCTCTGATCTTGGGATTCAGCCACCCGGATATGTCTTCCCAGAAGCGTTCCAAGGAAGACCCACTTGGAGAAGACACCTTGAGAAGCACGGTCACCATCCCCAGGTTTCCAGGTTGACCCTCGGGTGGGTAGCAGGACTTGGACGGGTCCTATATGGCCCTGAGATGTAGGACTAGGGTGTTTAAGAGTAAGCTACGGGAAGCCAGAATTTGGCTTGATGTGAGACTTATGTGAAGGAGCCATCCACACGGGAGTGGCTGCCACTGGAGATGAGGCCACTCACCTCAGGTGTTGTCAGGGACCCACCAAGGTAACCTTGAAGTCCCTGACGTTGGAGCTTCCATTCCTTAGGGCAAAGGAGAATATGAGAATCTCCTTGGGTGCCAGGCTACTGAACACAAGTGGCTTGTGCCTCAGTTCTCACACATACACACCAGCACTCCGAGCAAGGAGACGCTGGTGCTGGAAATGGCCACAAGCCTTGGCCCGCACGCCCCTCTGCTTCCACCTCTCTGGGACTTTACCAAGGCTTATACTTGGAACCCTGGCATCTAGATTCCCAGACCCATTTGTATTAGAGCCAGTGAGTTAGCAACCAGACCTGTTGGCACAGAGCAGGAGGCCAGAACTATTTAAGGCCTCTCTGGTGGCCCCCAGAGGGATTCTCCAGGACCCTGGGAACAAAACTGCTCTGACGTGTCATCTCCCACCCCAACTGCCACCTCAGGGAAACCTGAGATCCTTCATGTACCTCCTACAGGATGCCTTGTGAGAGCAGGGCTGGATGTGCCCATCAGGTTAGAGGATTTCTCTGGGGAGGGACTTGGGATTCACCTTACCATATCTAGCCCATCCTCGAATTCCCTCAGAGGCCTTGTAAAAAGAGGACTGCAATACACCTAAGGAACTATCTAGAAAGCCCAGTTAGAATGAAGAAAGCATGGGTGCTGATGGGGGCAATGGGAGAGGATTTCTTATAAAGATCCTCAGGAACAGAGCAGCGCTAATCCCAGATCACTGGGCACAGACTGGCATCCCTGTCCCTCCCCCAACCCTCTCCTGCGAATCAAGAAACCAGGCAGCGAGGCTCTGGGGGCTGCTTTTATGGGGACGACCTGACAGAGGGCATGGTCCGTACAAAACCGGGAACAATACATACATATATATATTATATACAGAGACGCAGTCCTGCGGAGGGCGGGGCTGGGGCAGCCACTGGCCCGACAAACCGGAAGCGCCCCGCAGCCCCGCCCACCTGGCCCCACCCCCTCCATCTGCCGGGGTGGAGGAGGTGAAGTGTCTGGGCTGGGGCGCTGAAATAGCCAGCTCTTTCAACAGGGTAGGGACATGTCTGGGGACAGGAGGAGGGTGGAGAAATACTGATTGATGGCATGGTCTATTTACAGGGGACGAGGAGAAGCCAAAACAGATGGGACCGGGGTTGTGTGTTTAAAAAAACGAACAAAAACCCAGGTTAGGGAGGGGTAAGAGGAAAGGGCAAAATGAGAAATGGAGTCTGAAAGGGGAGGGGACCTGAAGGTGGGGGGGTGTGTGTGGGGGGTCGGGTCTCACCTCCCTTGGTCAAAGCCCCAATTTGGGGTTAAAGTGGGGAAATGGAGTCGACTTCACTTAGAAAGCAGGCTGTCAGCAGGGCAGCCCTGGTCTCCAGAAACATGAATAGTAAAATTTTGCCCTCCAGTCAAAACATTGGAAAACAGTGTGGGTGTGGGTGAGGTGAAGCTGAATCTGTGGTGTTAGTACAAGGCTTCCAGGTGTGGCCCAGGGCAGGGCAGGGCCTGGCTCTCAGAAATGTTCCCCTTGCCTAAGTCCAGGGTCTCTGCAGCCAGGCCCGCTAAGCTGACATCCTCTCCTCCCCAGCATTCCCAGGCTTAGCCAGGAAACTGGACCCCAAGAGGCCACAGAACAGTTCCTGGGAGAGGTTATGGCTATTTGGCACCAGGGAAAGGCGGGGTCGGGGGGAGGCACAAGGAGAAATTGAGGGCTGCTGCCCCCCTTTTCCTACTCTCACTCCCCTTTTCCCGAAGGATACATGAGAAATCAGTGCAGGGCCAGACCCAGTTTCCAGGTTCTAGGGTGGACTCTCTCCCTCCAGGGAGGGGGAACAGCGATGAGAGGAGGTGTGGAGGCAACTCCTCCCAGAAGGAGGGTCAGAATGCAACAGAGACAGCACAAGATGAGGGAGGGAGAAGGGCCAAGAAGGTAGAATCTCAAGTTAAGAGGCCCCGGGGTCACCCAGGAGCCAGGTGGGCAGGGAGCAGCCTCCAGGTGGTGAGATGTTGGGAGAGCCCCCAGCCCCATTCCAGTCCAGAGACAAAGGCTGGAGGGTGTAAAATCTGGCAGTTTGGTCGCAGGTCCTTGTGTCCATCCATCACCCAAGCCAGCCCTTGCCATCCCTCGGCCTCTGTGCCTCAGCCCCATGGTGCAAAACGGAGGCCATCTTTCCAGCCACCTCTGTCTGCCCAAGCCACCATAAGGGGGCCTGTGATATGGGCCCTCTAGTCCCTGAAGCTGGGAAAAGTGGGGCGGAGGGGTGGGGGAGTGGGGCACCTGTCCCCAGGCTGGTAGGGGGTGGGGTGGAGGACAGGGGAGAGAGGACAATGGGAGGGGATTAATTATTGTCTGGTCAAGGAATGATTCCTGTTAAGTAGAATTGGAATTCCTCAGTGTTTGCAGGTTTCCTTCCAGTTCTGAGATCTGGAAAACAAAAGGGAGAGGGGGTGAGGCCTGGGTAAGGGGCATGGGCCCTGATCCTTCTGTCCCACTGGTGGGAATATGACCCTGAGCTCTCAGCCAGCAGCATGACCCCCCCTCTCTCCCACCAGGATCCACAGAGTAGGTGCTAGATGGGGGCTTACCTGCTACTCCTATTGGGTCCTACCCCCAGGGCACCCCTGGGCCTACCTTGTCCAAGAGCTTGTCCATCTCCTCCTTCCTAGCCAGCTCCGACTCCTCTAGAACCCGGCGCTGTGCAGTCTCCTTTTTCAGGAACTCAATCTCCCTGGGATCAGCAGGGGAAAGACAGTGAGTGGGTACTGGTGTGTGGCCTGGCTCCCATCCAGGGAGTGCCAGGGTCCTCAGCCTTGTCCTCAGCTCCCCCTGGGCAGCTCTGCCCTCTCCTTGTTCTCAGGTCAGGGGGGCTCAGGTACTCCCAAAGCCTCGGGGGTCTGGCTGTGCTGGCTCTGGTGCCCAGGTGCCCCAAATACCATGGGGCCTCCAGCTTCTATGTTCCTCACCTCCCTACTCAGCTGGGGGTGGAGAGGGACTACCACAAAAGGCCTCTCAATCCTCCCTGGGCCCAGGACCCCCAGCCCCCAGCCCTCTGGCTACATACTTCTGCTGGTAGTCCTTGATGAGGCGCTTGGCCTTGCTGTACTTGCGCTCCAGTGCCTGGTACTGGGCCTGGGTCTCCCGTAAGTGCTCGTCCACAGCCTGGCACAGGCTCTGGGCCTCACCCCAGTAGCCTTCCAGCTTCTCCATGCGCTCCTTGTTCTCCTCCACACTCTGCTCCAGCTGGGCCTTCTCCACCCGCCATCGCCCCTTCTCCTGCTCCAAGCTCTGCAGCTGAGAGAGGAAGGAGCAACCCTGGGTTGGTGGGGGCCAGAGGGAGCCCAGGAACACCCCCATCCTGTACTGGGAGCAGTCTCTGAATGATTCCTGCAGATAACGGGCCCACTGCCCCTCACCCCCACTACTAACTCCTTGGCTGAGCCTGAGACCTGAAACTGGAGAGGGATCTCAGCCTCAAAGCTCCCCGGGGGCCAGAGTCCCTGACACTGTACCACATTCCTAGAAGGCAGGAGGCCTGGGTTAGTTATTTACTGACTAGCTCTGTGACGCGAGGCAAGGCAACTTCCACCTTAAGCCTCAATCCTCTGACCTGTAAAATGGGAGTGATTCCTGCTTTGCCCAACTAACAAGGGCTACAGTGAGATGACAGAGGTTAAAGAGCCGGGCAGGTGAGGGCCACCACTGCCCTCTGTTCCCTTTCTGCAGCTCTGGCTTTACTGACCAGTCCCTGCTTCTGTGGCTTCCTGAACATTCCTGGCTCTTCTCCTAGCTCCCAGACCACCCCAGTGCAGACCTCCAAGCCCCAATAGCTCAGTTCTGTTCTCTCTACTCACTTCCCACACCTCCTCTGTGCACTCAAAGCCCCGAGTACCAAGCTCTAGCCCAGCCTTGCTCCCACCTTCTCACAGGCACCATGCCCCAAACCCGACCCCCACCCACACAAACCTCTCCCTCCTTTCTTGTCTAGCCTACCTCTGTTCAAAGCTACCATCGCCTCACTGCCCCCCCCCCCAGCGATCAGCCCCTGCCCGCCCCTTCAACCTTGTTGGCTGCAAGGTTGTTCTTTGTGCCCCACCTACCGCTTGTTCTCTGTGCCCCACCTACACAGGCCTTCCTGCAGATGCTCAGACTTGCCAGGTGCCCTCCTGGCACAGGGCATTTGCCTGTGCTGTTCCCTCTGCCCGGAATGCTCCCATCTTCCCACCCCTTGCCTCATCATTTCCCACTAGTTCACCCTGTGGCTCTCTGCTCAGAATGTCCCTTTCCCAGAGAAGTCTCCTGTGAGTCCCTCCAACAGCACAGCACCCCCACCCCACAACCCGGATCATGTCCTGCTGCTCTAGGAGCCCAGTAACCCTATCCTCGCCCACAGAGCCCTGTGTCAGTGTGGAACGGCCCACTGCAGAGACTGGAAGAGTGCGTCACCTAGAAGGCACCTGAGCTATATGTTTATAGATTGAAAGCACGAAGGACCTTTCACTTGCCCCTTCCCTTCATGCTCTGCATCCACCCAGGAGCATGGCTTGTCATCAGGACCTCAGAAATGCAGCTCCACCCTGCTCTTCCCTTCCATGCCCTCTGCCATACTCTGGGCAGCCCTGGCCCGGCCCTGCCACGATACCCCCTGGGCCTCTAAGTTAGCTGGCCTCTAGGTCCTGCCCACCCACCCTTGTGCCCGTCCACTTCATAGGCAGTGTGACCTTCCCCCTAATGGCCCCACGTGGCCACAGGTCCAAGGCTAGAGTCCTTAGGGGAGAGTCAGGACACTGCAGCTACAGCCCCCCAGCAGTCCAGCCCTGCTCACATTCTCCCCCCCAGGAACAGCTGCCACAGCACACGGGCCTTCTTCCAAAGCCAGCCTCCAAGCTCGAGCTTGTCTCCCTGCCAGCAATACCTTTCCTCTGCCTCAGTCATCTAAATTCTGCCTTCCCGAGGCTCAGCTTCACAATCTCCTCTCTGCATGCATGCTGGGTGTAAACCCACATGTGGGCGTGCGCACACGCATGTACCTGAGTGTACCGTGTTTGCATGGCCCCTGTGTGCACCTGCCTTTCCCCACCATACTGGAAGCCCCACAAAAGGTGGGGCTCCTCATGTCCAGGCCCAGCAGGGGCCCAATACAGACTTTTAATGTGAAATCTGTGCATCTCCATGCCCGCGAGTGTTGGCCCCCGATGTGCTGGTCTGGGTGTCTGTGCCTGGCAGACATACGTGACTACGTATGTCATGGTTGTGTCAGCAGCACTGTGAGGAGGCACATGTCCTACGACCCTCTTCCTGCGTGATGGCCTGTCCGTGCATCTCACAACAGAGCGATCCGAGGGGGGTCGACACTGCAGGGTGATGCAGAGCGTGTGATGTCATGCGATGCATGGGCCCAGCGTCTCCGTGTTCTGTGTGGAGTGGGTGTCTGGGTGTGTGGCTGAGGCCCAAGCTGGTGTGTGCCTGTGTGTGTATCTCTGCACAGTTTGCATTTATTGCTGGGCTTGCATGTAGAGGACACATGTGCAACAATATGAAAGTGAAGACATCTAGAGTCTTCAGTAGAGTAGCTCCAGTATAACAGCTAATAACTCAACCTGGGATTGCACACCTGTGATGTGTCAGGGCCCGTGCTAAGAACTCTCCATGTATTACCTCACTTAATCTTTACAACCATCCTATGGTGTTGGCACTGTTATTACCCCATTTTTTAGGTGAGGAGACTGAGGCACAGAATAGCAACTGAATGGTGGAGCAGATGGGTCCAGAGATTGAGCTCCTAAGACTGCCCTCAGAGTAGCTTGTTTTGTATGTGCCTATGGGTGGTAGGTGGTGGAAAAGTGTCAGCATGTGCAGGTTTGAGAGTGGGGGAGTGTCCCCCCAGCCCTCAGACCCCGTCCTCCCCCCCATACACCCCCTCACCTTTCTTTTCAGCTGCTGGATCTCTGCCTCAGTCACAGCATGCTTGATCTGGAGCTGTGAGGAAGAGAGGCAGGGGCTCAGTTCCGGCTGGGGCAGGCAGCGCTACAGGGCAGGATGCTGGCCTGCCTTTGCCCTCTGCCACCCCAGAGACTCCCACCTCCTTGAACTTGTGCACCAGCTTCTCGGGCTCCATGTCCACAGGGGACAACGCATCCTCATTCTCTGCCAGCTCGAACACCTCGATGGCCATCTCGCTACCCGGAAACGTGGGGCTCAGCTCCTCATCCTCATCGGTCGCATACTCGCCTGTCTGCGAAGGAGACAGGAGGCTGTGCTCTGTACCCATCCCAGCCTCCCTCAGGCCTGCTGGCCAGGGCTTAGACTGGCAGCAGTCTGCTCGTGTCAGACTGGGAGCGAGCTATGCAGGGCTGTGGTTCATGCCTCCCCATCAGACGGGGGGCCATACCAGACTCATGGTTTCTGTCTTCCCCTGAAGGCATGGCTAGTTCCCCTATGAGACTGAGACCCCTGAAGAAACAGCCTGTGCTTCCCCACCCCCCCACCCACACACACACACTGTGGGGCCCCTGAGGTCCGGAGCTGTCTCCTTCCTCAGATTATGTCCCCTGAGTTTAGGGGCTATGCCTTCCCCTTGGAGTGGGGGCTCTTTGAGAAACTGTGTTTTCCTTGTAGGACTAGGAAGCCTCTCTGAACACAGAATGTGACTCCTCCATCAGACTCAAGGTTCCTGGAGAGAAGGGTCTGCATCGCCTCCCTCAGACTGGGAGCTCCCCTAGGACTGGGAAAGGTGCCCTGGGCTTCTTTACAAGGCCTGGGAAAGCTGCAGACAGTGGATGGATGTAAAGCTCCATCCAGCCACCAGGGGGCGATGATGCTGGCAGCCAGGCCAGGTGTCCCTACCTCCTCGTCATCCTCCCCGTACTGAGCATATCTCTGTTCCATCATCTCCCGCTGCCATCGCTCCTGTTCCAGGGTCTGCTGAATTAGCTGGGCCACCTCGCTCTGCTCACCTGGTCGCTCCCGGCCAATCATAAACCTGTAGGGGCACCAGTGTCATCCCTTTTGCTTCTGTCCTCAGCTGGGTAATGCCACCATCCTCCCAGCTGGTGCTCCTCCCTCCACACCCAGGCCCTCCCAGGGGAGGTGAAATGAGAGGGCTGAGTCCGGAGGCTGCAGAATGTTAATAATGAATGGGGGAGCTGGGGGCCCTTATTGGGTTTCCTTCCCAGGAGAGGCAGAGGCCCACTAGCCCTCCTGGCCAGTTTTGGAGGAGGGGGTGATGTTAGGGTTAGGGTTAGAGACGTGAGTTCTGGAGCTGCCAGTGTAGAGGCTCTGACCCCACCACGTGGGAGAAAATGAGGCAGGGGATGGCAAAGCTGACCCATCCCGGCAAGGCCGGGGCTGTGGAGGGGTGTCTCGTGTGAGCTCCAAGGTCCTGAGCTTCAGGAAGGGGCGGGATGATGGTGACTGGAGATTAGGATGGAGAGGAAATAGTGGAACTTCCAGGCACCAGCCCCTCCTCTCCGTGGCCACCCACATCCTGTTTCTCTCCACCACCCTTTCCTGGGGGCAGTGCCCCTCTTGGAGGGGGCAGGGAGTGGTCCCTGAATGCTACGCCAGAGAGAGACACAGGGAGCTTCTAACACAACCCCCTTAATGACAGGCCCAGGGAAGAGAGTGCTCCCAGGATTACACAGGGTACGTGAGGAGGAAGGGATGAAATGCCCTCAATGAATGAGTCAGGACAGGCAGGGGGAAGGAGAATGAACCCCAGAGGCCAGTTGGGAGGTGCTGTGGACAGTGGGCCTTGCAGCCCGAGTGCTGGTGACCAGCAGTGGTCAGGGGCGTAGGATGGGAAGGCAGGCCTGGGGCAAAGGATATTGGCACAGCAACTCCTGTGGGCAGAGAGGCAGTGGGACATCTTGATAAATTGGGCCGCCCAGAACCTTAACTGCGTGTGGGCACTGGGCAATGTCTGGATGGGGGCCGAGCCTCCCGCCTGCTCCCACTTGCCACCAGTCCTACCCTCCTGGCCCTCACCGCACTCGGCCCTTCGTGTTCCGGAGCACGGAGGCTGCAAAGCTCTGGGTCACTCCCACCAGACTGGTTCCATCCACCTCCACCAGGAGATCGTTCACCTGGATCCTAGGGGAGGTGACACTGGTTAGGGGATTCATGAGGGGAACTGTGGAGCTGGGGTAGAGGTGGCCCCCTTCCTATCAGAACCTCGAGGCTCAGTCCCCACAGGGACCTGGTCCTTTGTCTCCCTACATAAAATGCAGGAGGCATGAGGATCAGATATCAGCCAGACCCACCTGTGGGCAGTGAGACCTGGGCAAGCAAAGCACACATAGCAGTGTGACATCCACAGAGCTCGTCACCGCCATGTAGCTGGGCACGGGCCCACAGCCATCTTACCTGTATACATCTGCACAGACCTGAGTCTGAAGATTTTCTCCCAATGCCTGAGAACCACATAACACCCTCTCTCGTGTTCACACTGTCCCACAAGTTCCCTTCACCCCGATACAGGTGCACAGCGCCCAATGCACCCTAGCTGTGGCACTGGACACCCTTGTTCTCCACCAGAGAGAGAGATGGGGGTGGTCCAGCCTTGCCTGCCGAGGGGGGTGAAGTAGTTGGGGGACCTTTGGTCACCTCCTTCCTCCACTCCTACCTCCCTGGGAGCTCCACGCCTTCTCTCAGGACTCCCATGTGGAAAGGGTCTTTTGTAAGCAGCTGACCCCCACAGGCCCCACATGTGGGCACCAGCTCGTGGACACTCTCCACGTGCAAACACACTCCCCAAATCACCACCATGGGACTATGGGAAAGGCTCTGCAAAGTCCAAATGAGGGAGGTTTAAGTGACAGACCAGGGACTGTCATCTTCCTTTGCCCCACCATGCCACCTAGGCTGTAGCAGGCAGATGCCCCCTGAATGAGGCAACCCCACCTCTAGCAACATGACCCCAAAGTCACCCAGCTCTCACGGGGACACCCACTCACCTCTGGCACATGACAGGAGTCTGGGTTTGGAGGTACCACCACAAGGATCCCTGATGTCAACCTCCCACTTACAACCCTGAGGCGCCCTAAAGCCCGTCCCACTTCTCCCCTGCAATACACATACAATGAAGCAGCCCCCAGAAGCGCCATGGGCTGCCCAGGAGCACAGGAGGCCCTCCCAGAACCTTTTGACCTACACATACCTCCTCTAGCCTCAGCTGCCAAACACAGGCGCATGCCAGGCGTGTGCCAAACACACACACAAGCAACAGCTTCCACTCGAGGCACACCCCAACCTCTTTCCAGCCACACCACACACCTGGATCTCCTTTGCTCGCTAGGCTCCAGCCACACCTGCCCATTATTGGTCCCCTGCCTGGAGCCCCCTGTATATAAAAATCCTTTGGCCTAGCGAACTTCTAGTTATGCTTTAGGGCTCAGCTCCAAGATCACTTCATCCAGGAGGACGTCCCTGATACCTTTTTATGCCTTCACGGCACTCTATACTTTTCCTCCATTTCATCATTTTCTGTGTGTCCATTGGAATGTCTGTCTGCCCTAGCACACCACATGCTTCCCAAGGGCAAGGCCCCAGCACTGACTGCCCAGGACCTGGCACCAGCCCTGTGACGGAATCGGGGACTACATATTTGCTGAATGAAGAAAAGAGTGCTCAGCTGTACTCCACCAGGCACACAGAATTCCACACCCATGCTCTCCCTGCCACAGCCCCAGGACATACCCCAAACCAGCCCCTGCCCTCGGCCTGCCTAGAATGCAAGCACCGTGAGGCTGGAGGTTCCATCTGTCTTGTTCACTGCTGTCACCTCAGGCCTGGCCAGCACCCGCACAGGAGTGCTCCCCGAACACCGGATGTGGACAGGTCGTGAACACGCCCCACAGGTGGTGGCCCACCCCAGCGATGACAGCTGGTGGGGAAGGGGGCGGTGGTACCTGCCATCCCGATGGGCTGCGCCGCCCTCAGTCACAGTCTTGACGAAGATGCCCAGCTTCTCTAGGCCCATGTCCGCCCCGGCCCCCATGCCGATGATGCTGATGCCCAGGCCCTCGGAGTCTGTGGAACAGAGGCTGGTAAGAGGCGGGTGGCAGGCGTGGCGGTGGTGAAGGGGGGTGGGGGCAAGGAGCCCTGGCCTGGGGCGTGCAAGGGACAGAGCGAGACCCACCCTCTCCCCAGTCCTCACTTCAGGAACAGTCCCCATGCTTGGGGTGTCCCACAACTGGGCAAGGAACCAAGTTCTGTCCACCTCCTCTTTGCTGAGACAGTTAGGAGGCTCGTGGGTCACTCCCTGCCCTTTGCCCAAAGAACTGACAGGCAGGAGGCCCTGCTGAGGGTGGCCTTGCACGGCTGGGCCCGAGATGTGTGCATGCAGATGAGGGTGTGTGCAGGGATGGGGGGCGGGTGGGGGGGCAGCAATGGGCTCAGTCTCTTCCTTCTCTGAGCATTCTCATCCATATTCACAGCCTCAGTGACCAAACACCTCCTGCTCTTCTCAACCCAAGGTCCACTGCACTCTCCAGAGCTGTCCCTGCCGGTCCCATGGGCCTCTGACACCCAAACTCATCTTCCCCCACAAACAGGCTCTTCCTGTCCGCCAGCCCCTCGAGGGATTCCTCCCCCCCTCCGAGCCTTTGCCCAAGGCAGGTAACCCCAGACCTTGTCAACTGCACCTCCCAGGATCTCGCAAGTCCACCCACTTCCCACATGGCCATCCTCTTGTCATACCACAGGGGTCTCTCTCCCCACATCACAGCCTGGTGTGATCTTTCTAGAATACCTTTCCCACACCTTGTGATGGCTTCCAGCTCCTCTTAGAAAAAAGACAGTGTCCTTCATGGAGTCTCGCAGGGCTTGCTTACATACCCTTCTCCCTTGCACTGTCCACATCCAGTCAAGCCTGTCTTCTCGCTTTCCCTCCCCAGAACTCCTCTTCAGACCTCAACTCGGGCATCACTTCCTTGGGGAACCCCTCACCCCCAAATCTAGTCCGGTCTCCCGTAAAAGACTGTTATGGCGGCCCCTCCCGTCCCTCCCTAGCACCCGTTACAGGACATCAGGAGGTAGTTAGATGCGACTGTTCCATCAGGGTCTCCCATGCCCATCCATTTCCCATCATCGGAGGGCCAACATACAGCCCAGGATGCAGCCTGCGGTGCTTGCGGGAACCTGGCAACTGAAGGAGCACACCGGAATGGCGGTGGGAGCCTGGGGCTGGACGGGAGTCCCTGTGGCTGTGGGCTGCTGACGGGCCCGGGGCTGAAGCTGGCACCAGAGAGGAGACCTACGCGGCCTGGCCCTGGCCTCTCACCCTTCTCCAGCTCCACAGGAAACAGCTCCAACCTCTCCACCCGCTTCTCCAGCTCGTACTCAGCGGAGGCCGCCATTGGATCCACATCCTCGTTGCGACGGTCGTAGTCCTCGTTGGAGTACGTGCTGAACACCTGGGGGAAGGAGCCCTTGTCAGAGGGCCTGGCAGAACTGGGGGGAGCAGGCCGAGAGGGCAGGGTGTGCCCCCAGCGATGCTCCCGACCGACCACAGGCCTCCTCCGACCCCCTGAGAGGTGGAGATAGGGCCTCCCTCAAGGCCTGCAACGATCCCAGCTCAGAGTGAAGGCCCTTGACCGTGGGGCAAGACAGAAAGGGCCGCAACAGCTTTGCCCCATCCACACCGTTACTCTCTCCTGCAGCCCTGATGGCACACGCATGGCCTGCTGGAGAAGGAAAGGAAGGGCCACACTGGAGAAATTGTCCGATTCAGGAACCCAGGTCAGAGAGAGACCGAGAGACGGACAGAGAAACTTTCATGAAAGATGAGGACCCAGAGAGCCAGACAGAGGCAAGGGTAGACCCAGACCCGGACAGCAGGACAGCGAAAGGCACAGGCTGAGCAGGAGGAGAGGAGAAGGGCGGGGGAGATGCTGGAGGATGCCAGATGGGGAGAGAGGAGGGATCGGTGTGAGACACAGAGAGGGGGAGGGGAGCAGGAGAGACAGGGATGGAGAGGCAGAGGGGCACACTGACCTAAACTTGAAGTTACCGCCAGGGTGGAGGAGAGAGGCAGGAAGTACCACCTCCACCCCCATGCAGGAAGGGCAGGCCCTCCACCTGAGGTGCCCCTCACGTGGCAGGAGCAGGGGAGAACACCAGACCTCTGTGGCCTTGCCTGCCCAGCCAGGCCTCAGTCTCCTTCTAGCACCGCAGCTCTCTGAGGTTGGCCCCTACCTTCAGTGCCCTGGGCCCTGGTGGGAGGAGGATGTGGGGACCTGACAGTCTCTCTGACACTGTCCACAGCCAACTCAGCCTCTGTGGGGGCCCCAAGGCCAGTCTTGCCTTGTCCCATTCCCCTCCGCTGTCTCCCTCTTCCTGCGCCTTTCAGCAAAAAGGGGGATTCTCCAGCCCAATCCTCCTCCAAAGAACAGAGAAGATAGGGCAGGGACTGTGGGAGTGCCTAACTCGGGGCCCAGGCAGAGGTGCCCCCCCAGTGGGAGGTTAATTAGCACCATTTGGGGTACCATGACGCGTTCCTGCTTCAATGCCTGCAGCGATAGGTTGGCATCACTTGGAGCCAAGTGGGGGCGAGGAAAGGTGGGAGCAGCTCTGTCAGATGGCTGGGCCTGAGGCCTGAGGAGCTGGAGTGGGGCCCCTCCTGCAGCCCCTGCCAGGGGCCCCTCTCCTCCAGGAGCGGGCCCCATGGGCACCTAGCAAGCAAAGCAGCACTCTGGTGTCCCAGGCTTTGTTTGGGCGTCTCTGTTCCTCCCCCCGCCTTGGCCCCCCAGGCTTACTCCAGGGTGAGGTTCATAGGATTAGAAGCACGGCTGTGGGGAGCGGGGCTATGTGACCACTTAACTCATTACCCTCAGTTTCACAGTATCAGAGAAAGCTCAAGCTCTTAAAGCTCATTGTCAATTGTGCAGCGGTTGGACTGCTCTCCTGACATCTGGCCAGCAGCCTCCACGCCCCCTGGAGGGATGGGTCGCCCAGTCTGCACATGGTGCAAGATATCAGGTCCACTGCCCTGTGTTAGCCAGTGTCAGGCCAGGATGAGACTGCGCCCAGCTGGGCTCTGGCGGGCGGGTCACCTGTGACTTTATCCCCATTGTACACATACCCCAGGCCCTCGGTCAGGAGCTGGCGTGAGCCCGGACCTGACAAATTGGCTTTGGCCCACTTTCTGCATCTGAGTCCCCTGATCCTCCAGAAGATAGGGTTCCTTCATCCCTCAGTCTTTGTGGTGGCCTGAGTCACCAAACCCCTCCCCCATCCACGTGTGCGCATGCGTGTACACACACACACACACACACACACACACACACACTGACCTCCAAAACACCCTCACAGACTGCCCTGGGTTTTGCCCTCCCCTCTCTTCTCGGCCTGGCCTATTAAATCCTGCCCCCTGCAGGACACCCAGGCCTCAGGCTCAGAGGTCCCAGAGGACCCTTCGCATTGCCCATCACTATGTGCCCAGCCTGTCAGAGGGACCAGTCCCCCTACCCCAGGCGACAATCTGGAATTGGGTTCTCTATCCTTAGTAGAAACCTCCAAAAAGGCAACAATTGGGTCATCAGGGGGACGCAAGGCCATGGACTTACCGTGTTTCCGTGAAAATAAGACCTAACTGGAAAATAAGCCGTAGCATAATTTTTCAGGATGACATCCCCTGAACATAAGCCCTGATGCGTCTTTTGGAGCAAAAATTAATATAAGACCCGGTCTTATTTTCGGGGAAACACGGTAGTGTCAATGCAGGGTGGGGGCAGGGAGAGGGAAAAGATGGGGACCTACTATCCAGGGCAGGGAAGAGGAAATCCCTAGCAAGGGCAAAAGTCAGACACAACAAGGTGGCACCACAGGCCACTGGCTCCCACACTCAAGCAAGCGACAGTCACCAGGGAGTCAGGGAGCACTGCTCCAAATCATGCGCTATTTTTTACCTAAAAATCAGGGTAAGGTGTCAAATATAGACAGTCAAAGACTCAGGAATAAATGACCAAACTCCACCACTGAGGGGATCAGGTGGTTCAAAAAACTGGTGGTGGTGTGGGTAGGGGTCCTGACTCCCTCAGTGGTCCCGTCCTCTTCCTCAGCACCCCAAGAAACACCATAATCCTCAGTTCCCTTCAGGATCTCATTGCTTCAGGAGGGGAGAAGGGTTGGGTAAGGACTTGTAAGGTTGTAGCTGGGAAAGGGGCTGGCCTGGCAGGAGTAGCACCTTGCAGGCCTCTTGCTGGGTGGGAGGTGGGCGAGGGCCAGAGGTTAAGATACTCAGGGGTGGGTGAGAGGAAGACTGGGCAGCTTCAGTGACCAGGAGTAGTTATGGAAACTGCCTGCAAACAGATGAATTGGCTAGGGAAGGGTAAAGGCAGGGTCCAGGCCAAGGAAAGTCCAGGAGCCTGGCACCCCCTGCAGTGGACCTGGCGCTGGGCACCACTGAGTCTGGAGTGGTGAAAAAGGCCATCTAGGCTGAATGTACTAGCCAAGAGTGGAGGGTGGAAGGAAGTGTGTGTGTGTGTGTGTGTGTGTGTGTAAGGGGGGGTGGCCTGGGGTTCTTTCCTCTCCCCAGGGCATATCCCTTCCCTACCACACACACCAGCACTGTTCTGAGGATCTCAGGGCACTGGCACAATCCACAAATTAATCACCCAGAGTAGTGGCGAGGACGGGAGGGGGGCAAACTTAGATCCACAAAGGGGGCAGCCCCTATCCCTCTTTCAGGGCACCCAGAGAATGTGGCAAGAACATTTGGGGCCTGCCAAGGCCATGAAATTCTGTCCTATTGAGCAGCCAAGAGCAAAGGCATGCAGGCTGCTGCCAGGCCCTGTGGGGGGGTGTGGGGAAGAGGTTTTCCCAGCCCCACCCTGTGTCCTCCCAGCCCTGCTGAAGGCCTAACACTCTCAAGAGCCACACAAAGTGCCTGCTCCATGTGGAACCCACCTGCACCTGGCACAGGGAAGAGTCCCAGCACCTTCCTTCCCACAATGCCCAGTCACATGCCCCCAGCCCCTGCTCACCCTCACAGAACTGCTTCCCTCTTTCACTTCTGCAAAGTTGGGGTGGGGGCTACAGACAGGATGAAGGAAGGGCTACAGCCCCCTGCACCTTCGTTTTGGGAAGTTCCTGGCTCCTCCCTCCCACACTCTGTGCAGCTCTTATATAGGGGGAAAGCAGGGGATGTTTCTGAGCTTCCCTGACCCCTCCTGCCCAGAGTGGGATAAGGACCTACGTGGGGACGCTCTCCTGAAGGGACACACACACACACACACACACACACACACACACACCCTTCCCACCACCCCAGCCCTCGCTTCTGACACCTCGGGAGGAAGAATGTATGGGAAAGGAAAGGAAAGCAGGTGTCCCAGGACCCGTGGGTCGGGTGCGGCCGAGCTCTGGGCGGGGCAGCAGGCAGAGGAACCTGAGGGCAGGTCCGGGCAGGCCCCCCACGTCTCAGGACTGAAAGTCGTCCCGCTCTGACAAACAGCTGGAACTCCCCTACGTCCCCCTCAGGGTGGTAACTTCTGCGAAGGGGGCTGGGTGGCAGGGGCTGACTCAGCCTGCCAAACTAGGCTGGCGAGGCGGGGGCGACAGCGTGCACGTGGCAGGGGCGGCGCGGGGGCGGGGAGGGGGGCTCACTTACTTGGATGGGTGCCGTACTGAAATGGATCTTCCGGCTCGGGGCCGGGTCCTCTTCCTCCGAGAGCCCGGGAATCTCTACGCACCCCGACTCGGGCTCGTAGGGGGGCTCCCCGTCCTCCTCGTCGTCTTCGTCGTCCTCCTCCAGGGCACTGCCCCCAGAGTCCTCCCCCAGCCCACTGTAGGCGCTCACGTCCACCAAGTCTGCCTCCGAAAAGTCCTCCTTCTTGGACTCATCAGCCTCCTCCGGAGCCACGTCCGGGGCCCGGCCATTGCCCACCCCTCTCTCCCGCGCCGCCACGGTCGCCGCCTCCTCTTCGGGGGCCACTTGGGCCTTCTGCTCCTCCAATGCGGGGCTGGCTGTGGTTGCCAAGGTGCTGCCATTCTCCAGGGCTGCGTGGACTGTCACCTCCGCCTGGATCACTTCCCCTGGTGCCGCCTCGGCCTCTGACTCCCCGCTCTCCTCCACCTCCACCGGCTTAATCTTGCGCACCTCCCGGGGTTTGGGGGGCGGCCGGGCGGGGGCCACTCGGTGCTGCGGGGTCTGCTGCCCTCCGAGGCCGCGCTCTTTCTCCCCTGGGGCATCCCCCGACGGGGCAGGCGGTGGGGGCGGCGGCTGGAACACCCGGGACCGCTTACTGACCAGCTTCGAGTTGACCTGGGGAGCCCCGGCGGCCGCGGCCCTGGGGAGCCCGGGCCCGCGGTGAAGGCCGGTCCTCGAATCCGCCTTCTCAAAGACCGCGCTGAGCTGGCTGACGGTCGGCGACACGGCGTCGGCGTCCAGCTTGTCCAGCGCCTCGGTGCTGCCGTTGAAGCGCACCACGACGTCCAGCTTCCGGTCCTGCAGGCCCGCGCGCTCCTGCCTGAGCAGCCGCCGCGTCGCCGCCTCCTTGTCGCCGCCCGCGGCCGCCGGGACGCTCCGTTCGAACAGCTTCCGCGTCTCCTGCAGCCGGGACGGCGGGTGCGGCGGCGGCGCGGGCTGCGCGGAGGGCGCGGGCTTGGAGTCGAAGCGGCTCACGCGCTCGGACACGCTGGTGCCCAGCTTGAGCAAGGCGCTGTGGTCCACGTTCTCGTTCAGGCTACTCGCCCTTGGCAGCGACAGACGCACGCCGCGCTCGGGCGCCCGCGGGGCCTCAGTAGGGCCCGCGCCGCCGCCCGCCTCGCCCGGCGGCCCCGCCGTGGTGCCCATCTGCAGAAACATACTTTTGATGCGGTGGACGTTGGAGCCATATTTCTTGTGGTGGGCCGCCTTGGGTGCCTCGTCGGGCCCGGGCGCGTCGGGCGGCTTCAGTGCCTGGATGCCTGCCTCGTAGGCGCTGCGGTGTGGGGAAGCGCTCCGGAGGGGACCCCCGGGCCCCCGCGGCTCGGTCTTCATCATGGTGGGGGGAGCCGGGTTCGCATACCCCCGCTTCCCGCTCCCCCCCTCCAACAGGCGGCTGGCCAAGTCGGGACCACCGCCCCCTCCCCCCGAAAAAAGAAACCCCGAAAGGCCTTTTATAGGCTCCTAGCAAAAAACCAAGCAGCCAAAGACAGTTAACCCCTCTTAAAAAAAAAAGAAAAAAGAAAAAGAAAAAAAATCTCCGAGCGCCCTGTGTGGGTCGCCTCCCCCAGTCAAGCTGCCAAAGACAGCCAGCCCCTCTTCCAGAGCCCGAATGACTTGGTCCGGTCGCCCCCACCCAAATTAGAAAAGCGGCGGCGGGGCGGGTTGGACCGCGCGCCCTGCCCGCGAAGCAGAGGCGGAGGCGCCGGTTCACATCGTCCGAGGCGGTGTCAGTGGGGCTGGCAGCCCGGACGCCCCCAACCCCGGCCGGGGACCTTGGCTCTCGGGGGGCCCGGCACCCCGGCGCCCATGGCTGCTCGGCCGGCCCGGGCCGTTCCGCCGCCGCGCCTCCCTCCCTCCCTCCCTCCCCCCCGCGCCCCGAGCTCCGGTCTTTCTCTGGCTCTGCCCGAGCGACCGCTGCCGGAGACCGAGCGGCTGCCCTTCTCGCCGCCGCCGCTGGGGAACTGGCACCTCTGGGTCCTAGAGGAATCGGATTTCCGGGGCCGGCTTGTGAGAGCCCTCCCCTTCCCCTTCACCGAATGTATCCCCTCCCGGTCCCTCGCCAACAGCCTTCCGCTGACCCCAGACCCTGGCCAGTCCTCTTCAATGCTTCCTTCCTAACCTCTGACTGCAGTTTATCACAGCCCACATAACGGCATCCCCACTAAATGCTGGGAGGAGGCAATCCAGCCACAGTGGTCTCAGTGGGACCCCTCTCCACCCCAAATGTAAAGGAAGCTTAGCGGGGAGGGGCAAAGGATCATTTCCTTGAAGGTCTTTCGAGCTCCCTAGTATGGTTCAAGGCCATCAGCATCAAAATCGCTCTGCGCTTTAAAAAATTTTTAAATTCAGATCTCTGGGCCCTCCCCAAACTTTGTGAAGCAGAATCTCAGGGGCTAGGCCCAGGAATCTGCATTTTAACAATTTCCCACAGGGAAACTTTTGCACCTGTCCTCTAAGATGTGAAACCTTGACCCAGTGTTGCTGGCCTTGTGGTGGAGGAGGAAGCGGACCGGAAAAAGGAGAAGGTCCTCATCACTCAAGCTGGCCTTTGCCCTTTGGAAGTCTGAAGAGGGTGTCCTGCCACCTGCATGCTCTGCACCTAGGCTGGATGGGAGGGGACAGAAGTTGTCTTCATGCCAGAGTAGGCACTCCTGCTAGTCAAACAGAAGAAGGAGTTTTGGAGGAGGAATTCTGGAGGCCTGGGGCCAAAATTCCAGTAGCTTGGGTCTCTGATCTAAAGGATCCTGGCTACTGTGTGCAAATGTGTACAGGAAAGAAGGGCAAAGGCGGCAGTGACCTACACATTCTCTGTCTTGGCAACTCAGAAAGTTGTTTTGCTGCTCCCCCTACCCCCACGTACACAGGGGCCTGGGGCTGCCCTCCTCAGCTGCCAGGGCCTGGAAGTGAGGTCTACACTCTAGACCATGACAGGTCCAGATGCCCTGCTTCACTCCACAGATCCCAGAAAATGGTGAACAATGTGGACCCTAGGACCCAGAGAACAACTCAGGCACAAAGCCTCCCCCCACTCCCAGCTGCTTCCTGCATCTCAGGCCTTCCTGCAGCCTTAGCCTCCTCCCCCGCCCTCTTCCCTTCCATCCTCTTCCTCTTTTTCCCAATCTTCCACTTTCTACCCCACCCCCCAGAAGGGTGGTCGAAGGGAATCCTCCCACCCCTCCGCTGTAGGGATGTGTGTGGGTTTTGTGGAATATAAACCAGTTAGCACGTGCAACAGAGTATGGGGGATGGGGTGTGGGAAGCCGCCTGTGAACCCTGAATATTGGGACAGGGAGGGGCCAGGAACCACAAGACTGGATCCAGAAGCTGGCCTGCCTGAGGCTAAGGGAGAGGGAAGATTTGGGTTCTGAGCTGGAGCCGGAAATGAACCCAGCCCTTAGGCTTTCCAAGGCCACCTGCCTCTTCTTTGCCCAGCTGCCCAGGAAACTTACCCCTCCCCAATTTTTCGCTTTGGGATAGGACGGAGTGAAGAAGCCAACCTCAATCTCCCCTCCCTCCTAACCCTGCTTAGATGACTGCTTTCAGGAATAAGAGTTAGGACTTGGATTTCCAAGCTCAAGTCTGGGGCTTCACCACCACCCCCGAGGCCTTACAACCGCACTATGGAAGTGGGTGAGACAGAAATCTCGCCTAGCTGGGGGTTGGGGATTTGGGCAGAGAGTCCTCAGAAGCTCCGTGTGGATTGGAGGAGGGCGCAGGCCCCTGGGTGTTCTGCCCAGAATCTCCCACACCCTTTGGTGAGTCATCTCAACTGGTCCCAGCCCAAGGGGTCTGTGCCCACGCTTCTGGCCAGGTGGGAGAGCCAACTCCTAAAGGTGGGAGGAGGAGCTGAGAACCAGCCTTCAGGCCCAGGGACCCTGGAACCCCCAATAACATCTCCAGCAGCTCTTTGGAATGAACTAGAATTCTTGGGATGCTTGGGTCTCCCTTATCCTGAGACTTCCAAGAGTGAAACCCCTTTAATGGCTCTGGGATGCAAGGTGGTGGAGCCAGCCCAGAATTTGGATAACTGAGGCTAATGAGTGGGATTATTTTTTCATGGGCTCCTGATTAGCTCAGTGACACCCCTAGCCAGAATTCCCAAAGAAGTTTTTATGCTTAGCTCCTTCCCAAGCTGGCTGGCCTGGGAAATGGGTGGGGAATGGTGTTATCTCCTCCATTCCTTTACCGCCTCCCTGCAGCAGTAAATTTTTGGCCCCACCGCACCCCATCTGTGAGGGTAAGGAGGGAGGTTACTTTGGGGAGGATTACCATCCAAACAGCAGGGTTTAAACTTAGTTTTCATTCGCAGGCTGTGACCCTCACCTATCTCCGGTTCAGTATCCCAGAGTAATTTCACTATTCTTTCTCTTTCCATTGTCCTTTGTGTCCTTGATGCCCAAATTACCTGGTAGTCTCTGACTGCAAGTTCCTTCCTTACCTTTGCCCTGGAATAAAGGGTGGAGTGGTTCCCAAAGTTGAGCCAGGAGGTAGGCTGTCAGAGTTCAAATCTTGGCTCCACCACTTAATAGCTGTATGACCTCGGACAAGTCACTTTGCCTCTCTACTCTGAGGTGAAAGTGGCTGGAACACAGAAGATAGGGTATGTGAGGAAGGAGATGCTTTTCCCAGTCCTTGCTGAAAAGGCTAGAGGCTTCTATAGGAAGAGATAATCCTCCCCCAACCCTCTTGAAGAAAAAGCCTCTCCCTGTATTACCACCTACCCCCAAATCCGATGAGGGCCCTCAGTTACTATTCCTTGAGTCTTGCTAGTTTCAAACACCAAGTGTAACTGTAAAGATGGGTGATGAAGTCAGGGAGAGACCTGATTTGTGATAAGTCCCAAACCCTCAGCACCCTGGGCTTAGGCCCCGGCTGTGTGCCAAGGCTGGCTTCTCTTCCTAGTCCTGGGGCCTTGAGACTCAGCCTCTGAAAGTGGTGTTTCCCTGGCCACGGTCATCTGAGCAGAGGCTGGCCTTCAGCCATTCTGTGTTGAGCCAGTGGTTCCTGCCCCAATCGCTCTCCTTTATCTGCCTTCCTCTGCCAGAGACTTGGGCTGATACAAGGAGGCTGGAAAGGTGTGTAGGGGGTGGTGGAGGGGGGTGTGCGCGTGCACGCGGACTTACCTACCGAACTCAAATCCAAGATATCCATATTGAAGGGCCTTTAGTAGCCCTTGGCTAATGCCTTCCCTGGGGGAATGAGGAAGGCTGAGATGTGGAGAAGGAAGTAAATTACCCAGGTTTGGAGGAAAGAGAAACCAGGCTAGGGTTCACAAGGTCTGAAGTGAGTCCTAGCTCCACCTATTTGCTAGGTGACTTTGGACTAGTTCTTTCCACGCCCTAACCTCAAATTCCTCAAAATGCTCAGTTTGGGTGTCTGAGTGTGTTTCCTGAGCATGGGCAATCCTGGACCTCCCCCACTCTGTGTGGAGTAGAGCAAACATAAGCTTTGAAGCTAGATCATCTTTGCTAGAATCCCCAACCTGCCACTTCCCAGTTAGGGGACTTCAACAAATTCTGCATCTGTCAAATGGAAATAACATATTGACCTCAGAGTGTTGTGAGGATTAAATGAGTTTGAAATGCATAAAGCATTTAGAACAGCCCCTGGCACCACATAGGAGCTTGGTGTTGGCTATTACTGATTGCATACGTATCTGAACACACGTGTGTACATGTGCACGTGTGTGGGAGGCGAGGCTGAACGTGGGCAGCAGTGTTTGCATCTCTGTGTCTTCATAGGCAGACCTGGGCCTCTTGTTTCCTTCTAAAGTCTACTATAGGAAATTCTGCAATATAAGCACCCCCTGCTTGCAGCTCCTCCAAATCTTTGGAATCATCCCTGGAGTGAAGGCGACCTCCCTTCTCTACCTCCCAAAGGGTTTTTCATTCCTGATTCTTGGTTTCTCAATCCCCCATTGCACCTGCAGGGAGAGGGGTTCTTTGAGGTCATCCTACAGTTGGGAGACTGCGGTACTGCCTGTGTCCTTTTGCTCTGCCCCGCTTTCTTTCATTTACCCTCCACATGTCACTCTAGTGCCACTGGGAAAGTTCCTATGCATATTGGAGGTCCAGGAGGGAGACCAAGGAGGAATCAGGCTGTGAGTGTGTGTGTTGGGGGTGGGGAAGGGGTGGGACAGAGGAAAGATTTCTCCAAATCATCAGTTGCTTTAAAAGAAAGCCTATATTTAGCCCGTCTTAGACGGCCTGTAAATATGTATTTTGCAATGCAGACAGCCATAGCTGGGGGAGCTCCAGAGATATGCAGAGAGGTCAAAGGAAAAAAAAGAAATAACTGGAAAAATTGGGCAATATATTTTGTCATCAGCAGATTCGAAGAACTCTTTCTACTGCCTGCTCCAATTGCCAATAATACACATTCCTGAGTTTTGATGGTAGTTTCTGTTTTTCCTCTGCTTTCTGGATCTTGTGCAGTGGGTGCTGGAGGAGGAGATTGACTCTCAGAGTCACCTTCCTCCACCAGCCTTTGCCTCACCTGCCCTGGGTCAAGGGAAAAAGCATCCTGTCCCTGCCAGCTCCCCTCCTGACTTGCTCTGCCAGGCTCAGCGAGGCTGGCATGGCACCTGGCACAGGGGCAGCCTCTGTAAGGCCAGATCTCCAATCTCCCACATTCAACCTCTTGTACTTCACGTGGTTTTGGGGGGTGAAAGATTGGGGAACAAATCCTGTCACTTCAGGGCAGTTCTACTTCAGAGAACTCTTCTTTCTAAAAAAAAATATTTATTTTTTATTATAGTATTAATTTTTATATTATTATTATATTTTTACTTTTAGTTGGAAGAGTTTCTTTAAAAATAAGAAACGTTCAGAGAATCACATAACAAACAGAATTGACAAATGCTAGCTAGCATTGTGTCATTTTTGCTTCAGTTTCTTTCACATAAAAGACACAGGACATGAGAAAGGAACTGAAGCCCCGTTCTCCCTAGTCCCGTTTCCCACCCTACCCACTCTCACAAATTTGGAATGCATCCTTTAGAGCCCATACTTTCAAAATTAATATTTTTAATTGTAATATATATATAATATTTACTATTTTTACCATTTTAAGTGCATAATTCATTGGCATTAAGTATGTTCACATTATCATGCAACTATCACTACTATCCATCTCTGGAACTTTTTCCATCTTCCAATACTGAAACCCTATACCCATTAAACACTAACTCTCTATGTCCCTCTCCCCATAGCCCCTGGCAACCACCATTCTCTTTCCTGTCTCGATGAATTTTAGTATGCTATGTGTCTCATACACAGGGAATCATCAGCATTTGTCCTTTTGTATCTGGCTTATTTTGCTTAGCATAATTTCTTCAAGGTTCATCCATGTTGTGTCATACATCATAATTTGATTCCTTCTTAAGTCTAGCCATAATTTAATATTTTTCCTACACATTTAAGTATTCATAAAGCAACACATAGTAATGTTTTCTGTATTATTAAAATGTATCTAATGGCCATTATACTGTACGTATCATTTGTGTCTTTTTCTTCCCAATTGACATACTTTTCACAGTGGAGCCACTTTGATACATACGGCTTTGGTTCCTTCATTTCAACTTCTGTTTATTATTTCATCATGTGAATACACCACAATTTATTTGTCACTTCTTTTACTGAAGGGCATTTGAATTGTTTCTATGTTTTGCTATTATAAGTAGGACTGCAATGAACACCCTTGTACTTTTCTGAACCATCTTTAGAGTGCATACACAGGAGCAGAAAGCTGGGATTATAGGGCAGATACACTTTCAACTTGACTGACAAACTGCTCTTTACAGTGACTGAACCAATTTATGTTCTCGCCACCAGCATTTGTACAAGACGTCTTGTCTGACCACATCCTTGCCAACATCTGCTCTTGTCAGACTATATTTTTGCCAATCTGATGGGTGTGAAGTAGTATCTCATTTGAATCTGCATTCCCTGTCTATGAGGTCAAGTGTCTTATGCTCATTGGCCATCTGGGTTTCCTCCAGGCAAATTGCTTATGTTCGTATCCTTGGCTATCTCTTGCAGCTTTTGATACAAGTTACAGAAAGCCCAACTAGATGTTGTTTAAGCCAAAAAAGAATTTCACTATTTCACACAAGAAGTCCTAGGGTTGGTTAATTCAGAGGCCCAACTGTGACCTCAAAGACCAGGTTCTTTCCATTTTTCTACCATATCCTCCTCAGCATGTGGGCTTGTCTCTTATACTGGCCCCATCAAGGTCCAATAGGGCTGCCTCAGCTCCAGGTGTCTCCTGCAGACAACAACGTCCAGAGGCAGAGGAAAGTGAATGCTTTCTTCTTAGTGTCTCTTTCCCAGAGGGCCCTCAGGAGATCTCCTTTCCAGTCTTGGTAGACAGAATTGTGTACATGTCCACACCTCAACCAATCATTGACCAGAGGAACTAAACTATCATGCTATATTTAGACCAGTCACCATCAACCCCATAGGACTAGGGAAGGCCTAGCCTCCCCAAAGCCTAGACCCTTAATTCTTGAATCACACCAGGGTTCTATTAGCAAGAAAGGGGGGAAAAGAACACCATTGGGGTGGCACTCAAAAGGTCTGTGCTTTCCTTATTGATCTGTAGGAGGTCTTTATATCCTGGATACTAATCTTTATCTGTTTTATGTACTGCTAACATTGTTACCAAGGCTGTCACTTCTTTCAACTTTGTGTATAATGTCATTGTCATAGCAGAAAGCTTTTTTTTTTTTTTTTGGTAATGTAGTAAAATTGTTCAATCTTTTGTGAATTGTGTTTGTTATCTAAGAAGTCTTTTCCTATCCTGAGATCTCCGACATTTTTTTCTAATTATTTTAAGGTCTTTCACTTTTAGGTCTTTAATCCATCTGGAATTAATATTTATGGATGGTGTGAAGATTTTTCATATGAAAAGCCAAATGTCACAACACTTTTTGTTGAATAGTTTATTCTCTCTCACTGAATTGCAATGCCACTGCCATCATAAATCAAATTCCCACATACACTTGGAACTGTTTCTGGGTACTCAATTCTATTGATCTCTTTGTCTAGCCCTGCACCAATACCACATTGTTTTAATTACTATCGCTTTCAAATAAGTCTTAGGGACTTATTCTTTTTTGGAATTGTCTAGTCTCTTGTTGGTCCTTTGCTCTTCCATATGAATTTTAGAATCAGTTTTACTAGCTCTCTGAAAAATCCTGTTGGAATATTTAGTGGACTTGCACCGAATCGATAAATTAACATGGAGAAATTGTCTTCATGATATGGAGGCTTCTTATCCCTAAAATTAATACATCTCTCCATTGCTCAATTTATTCCTTTTATAGCCTATAGTTTTTCTTCTTTAAAGATAAAGACATATCTTTAAATGTCTTTTCTAAGTTTTTTTTCTGGGTTCTGTACAATTTTAATTTTACTGTGAATGATTTTTTAAAAAGATATTAGTTTCTAATCAATTATTGCTCGTGTATAGAAACACTGTTGAATTTTATCTGTACTGGGATGTTAATCTCTGTCCAGAAACTTTGCTGATCTCTCTTCACATGCCTAAGAATATATTGTATTTTCTATGTAAATAATCATACTGTCTGCAAAACATGTCAGAATCGTGCTTCTTTTATTTTCCTAATCCTTCTATTACTGAGTGGTGGCTTCTCAATCTGACTTCTCCCAGCACTCAGGCTGTACCAGTGGGCAGGCCCTCGGCAACTATGGCCTTGCACTGTCAATTATAAACAAATAAAAGACCCCTTCCTTTCTCCAGAGCTTTACAGTCTACAAAGCACTTTGGCGCCGGAATCTCATCCATCCTTATTACCCCCTCTTTACAGAGAGGTGTCCCAGTGGAAAGGGCTCTGGGCTCCACGTCCAGAGACCTAGATGTGCAGAATATTGTTCTGTGGGACCTAGGACAGGCCCTCAAATTCTCTGTGTCTCCTGTAAGCTAAAAAGTTTGGCCAGGGATGATCTGGTCTTATGACTCATGACTGATGCCTTTGGGTGGCCACCAGGCTCAAGGAACCCCTTTGAGGGCTGAAATCCACCAATAAGGAGGAGGAGGAGTCTGGGTACACTTAGGTCCTCAGGCTGGTGCTCCCAAATGTCGTGGGGGAAGGCAGGGAAATATAGAAATGTCCCTGGAAATCAGAGGGTTGAGATAGATGACGGGGAGAGTGGGGAGGAGGGCATCGTGTCCAGCCTCCTGTCTCCATGCGAGTTCTCCTCCCCGTTTGGAAGAACATCCTCTGGACCCGGAAGAGGAGGACGGAGAACAGCTAGAGTCTGCGGGTCCCCTCCTCCGTCGCCCCCTCGAGTCGCCTCTTCAGCACGCATCTCTGACGCGAATGCCCAACTCTGGGCGGGGCGCTCCGCGGCCACCCAGCCTCTCCACTCCCCCGCTCCGCCCCAATATTGCGCAGGCGCAGGTCCTAGCTGGGGAACCAGCGAACGCGCCCTCTCGTGGCCGATTGACAGATCGCATCCTTTGTTGTTGCGCGGGAGGGGGACGGAGAATGATGTGGGTGGAGTCTGGGAAGCAGATGCAGCAAGCAGATCACCATGTCGAGAATCACTTTCCTTTGTCCCTGATGACAACATATAATCCCCTGATTTAGATGCAGAAGACGAAAATATGGTCCTCAGAGATCAAGAGACAGGTCTAAACAGACCGAAGTGGGAAGAGAGAGTTGGGGAAAAGATGTATTTATTCAATCACTCGCTCATATTCATTCAGCAAACATTCATTGAGATGGGGAGAGACAGGGACAAAGGACCAGAGGAATTAAAGTGAGACACTGACGGGCTGAGATCCGACAGAAAGCTGGGGAGACAGGTGTGGATGGCAAAGTAGCAGGGACAGAGACCCAGCTAGCTGAGGGCATGGCTGGGGTAATAGAAATAAAGCAGAAGCATGGAAACCCGGGCTGGTTTTGTGGGGCCAAGGCTGAGACAGGCCAAGATGCAGAGATCTGACCCTCCAGTACCCGATACGGGTGCTCCAACTGGGTGCTCCAACTGGTGGGGACCAAACCGGGAGCTGAAGATGGGACAGCTTAGCACCAGCAGGGATATTAGTTACAATAGATTGAAGAAGTCAAATATATGTAAAGCCATAAATTCATAATTATACTTCTAATTGTAAAAAGTTAATTGGTCACTAGGGAACCAATTGGATGCTAGGGAACCAATTCATTATTTGGAAATTGGTAAATACAGGAACAGAGTCAAGCATTTGTCCTGTCTTTCCCACATGAGCTGTATGCCACTCAGTAACCAAATAGTAAGTGAGGGGCAGTTTTTCTGTCTAGAATTATTCCAGCTAATAAAGGAGGGAGTGATTGAATTTGAATGTCACCATTTAAAAAAAAAACCCGAGGCACTGAGCATCAATGGCTGCTGTGCTTCTGGATGGAAGAAGCAACACCACCATCTATGAAGTGGTCTTGCAGAAGAAAATGGAAACTATACCTGATCAGGACCCTTGATCCAACTGCAGTTTACGGGAAATAACAATTTACAAGACGTGTAGAGGTCAGAGGAACACGTGAGAGAACACCATAGAGAGGCAATCAGCAAAACCCAGACTGTGGAAAACTACACAACAAATAACCTGGTCCTCTCAAGGCGAGAGAGAGAGAGAGAGAGAGAGAGAGAGAGAGAGAGAGAGAGAGAGAGAGAGAGAGAGAGAGAAAGAGAGAGAGAGAGTTGGAGCAGGAATCTATAGATTTAAAGAGATTTAAAAGGGGCCTGTCAATCAGTTGCCACGTGCACCTGATTTGAATCCTGATTCAAATTGCAAAAACAAAACAAAAAATTTATGAGTAATTGGAAATTTGAACACTATAGATCTGACATTAAGAAATTATTAACTTTAAGGTCTATCATGTAATTAGGTATAATAATTGTGATTATGTTTTAAACAATATTCTCTTTCAAAGATACACCCGGAAATATTGACAGAGGCAATGAAATAGGAGGGGAAAATTGACAGAGGTATAGATGAAAGGAGATTGGCTATGAATTGATGATTGTTGAAGCTGGGTGATGGATATATGGGGCCTTGTTATATTATTCCGTATACTTTTGTTTTATTTAAAATTTTATAAAATCCATTTAAAGACGTTGTGACCCTCCTCCCTACCTCCAGGCCCCTATGAATAGAAGGTGCTGAGTGTTACAGCAGCAGGTTGTGATCCAGACAGCTCTGAGGTGGGGAGGTCCCCTGGTGGGCCAGAGGAGACTTTCAGGGGACTTCCAGCTGGCTTCTGGCTCAGTCTCTGGTTCCCCTGTTTTGGGGGAGGGGGAGAAGGATCAGTAAGGAAGGCTGGCTTCTGTGCGCCTGGTGGCACTGGGTTTGGGCACTGCCACCTTAAGACAGCTGAGGGTATGAGTGGGTGGCTCCAAAAATAGCATGGGAAGCAGCAGGGGGGAGGGAGGGAGTCACACGGAGCTGCTAAGGGGCTGAGGCCTGGGCAGCTGGCCAGGCTACGGCACCTCTGCCTACTCCCCCAGAGCCCGCTGACTCTCCCTCTGCCTCCAGAACTTTTCTCCCTCTCATCTTCCATCTTTGAGAAGGCAGAGAGGTGCCAAGGTGACTCTGGTACAAACACCACCCTGCCTGAGAGCCTGAGTGGACGCTGACTCTGGGGTTTGTTGGCTCTCCAGGGACAGGTGGGGCTGTCAGGTGGGGAGAGAGAGGAAGGGACAGGGACTAAGTAACCTGCTCTTCAGGCACCCCAATCTATAGGCCAACACCTGCCCCTTCAGGCCCGACCCAGGGCAGGTCCTGGATGTCCTTGCCTGGGGCTGTTTGTTTATGGGGGTGAAGTGGCAACACTCTGTCTCAAGGCCAGGAGGGATGCTCACACAGGCACCAGGAAGTTTGGAACCCTGCACCCATGGGCTCCTGCCTCCTGAGAGCATCTTGGGAGTGTGCCTCTGAACCTGCTCTGAGTAGGAAGTTCCCAGAGAGAAGGGCACCCCGCCCACTTCATAACTTGGCTAGGACCCTTTGGCAAATGTGGGGAAAAAAGGGGAAATGGTGCTGTGGATTGAGTCGGGACTGGGCTGAGTGCTTTACATGCATTCAGCTGGTCAGTAGTGTGGCCTTGGGGAAGTTATACATCCCTTGTGCCTCAGTTTTCTTGTCTGTGAAATGGGAACAATAATAATACTTGCTTCATGGAACTGCTGTGGGATGGAATGAGTCACTCTATGTAAATACAGAGGATGCCAAAAGAATGTATACACATTTTAATGAAGGAAAAAACTGTATTAAAATTGTAATACAATGAATGATGCTAGCATTCATTTGATTAACACCATCTTTTGAGCGAATGTCATATTACACATTGCTACCGTAATTCATTCAACTTCAAAAAGTAATACATAGATAACATCTCTTAAAATGTGTGCATCTTTTTTTGGCACCCCTGATATATGTCAAACCTTCAGCACAGAGCAGGCAGGGTCTAGCTCTCATTATCCACCAGCATGCAAGCCGCACACTATCAGTGGTCTGCTCACCTCTGTTTCATCAGGGCCTGTTACATAGTAGGTGCACTGTTAACATGTACCGACTTCAGGATTTTGTGGATTCCACACACAAGAACACCAAGAGGTGAGGACTGTTCTTGCCAGTTTATAGTTGTGGAAACAGCTTAGAGAGGGCAATTGAGTTTTTCTTTTTCTTTACTTTTTTAAGATTTTATTGGGGATGGGGAACAGGACTTTATTGGGGAACAGTGTGTACTTCCGGGACTTTTCCAAGTCAAGTTGTTGTTCCTTCAATTTTAGTTGCAGGGGGCGCAGCCCACCATCCCTTGCGGGAGTCGAGGAGTCGAACTGGCAACCTTGTGGTTGAGGGCCCACTGGCCCATGTGGGAATCGAACCGGCAGCCTTTGGCATTAGGGGCACGGAGCTCCAACCGCCTGAGCCACCGGGGCCAGCCAGGCAATTGACTTTTTCAAGGCCACATCTCCAGTAAGTGGTCAAGGTGGAGTCATGTCCAGGCCTGCAGGCCTCCAAACCTATGGCCCCAACTCTTCTGTCTCTTTCTGGCTGGTCCTGTCCAGGCCTCTCTCTCTTCTCATATCTGAGGGACATGCTGGGGGTGCTTGGTCTGTGGATGAGGGCTAGGTGAACGGGCACCCTCAAGTGCTGTTGAGGAAGCTGTCACCTAGTCCCCTGTACCTACTAATTGCCAGGCCCTGGGCAAAGTTTAGGGATCCAAAGATAATAAGATCCTAGTCCACCCCAAAAAGCTGGGTGGTTGGGGTCACAGGGGCTAGGGGCCCCCCAGCTTGGCCTAGAGGAGAACAGAAAGGCTTCAGGGAGGAGAGGATACCTATGCTGAGTCTTGAAAGGTGAGTGAAAGTTTGCCTGATGGACAAGGGCAACAGGGGAATTCCAGGCAGAGGGCACAGCTTGGGCAAAGCTGTGCAGACTAAAGAATGCATATCAGGTTGGAGGGCAGCAGAGTGAGGCTGGGCTGAAGCCTGGGGTGGTGTGTGTGTGTGTGTGTGTGAGTGTGTGTGTGTGTGTGTGTGTGTGTGTGTAGTGGGGGGTAGAGGAGGAGATTCTAGGCAGGATGGCCATGTGTAGGAAGTGCCTGAAAGCTACCAGCAGCTAGGGGACTCAGGGCAATGGGAGCCATTAGGGTTTTCAGGGGGCCGGAGGTTGTCAGGCTGGTGGTTTAGAAAACACACTCTGGCGACCAGGATTGGAAGGCCCTTGTCATGTGAGGAGGGTGTCCACCCTAGATTCAGTGTCTGCTCTGGTGGGGGTGGGGGGAGGGAAGGCCCCGCTGGCTGAAGCCGGGCAGCTCTGGGGCACCTCCCCATTCCTCTCCCCACCCTCCCCCTGCTTCTGTCTCTGTCATTCACAGGGCCAGCCAGGCTGAGGCAGCCATGGCAGGAGTACTGATCTGGATTCCTCTCCTTTCGGGCAAGTTGGGGCTTTCTTCACGGAGAGGCCCAGGATGAGGGGGTGGGATATAGCCGTGATGACATGGAAGTAAAGGAAGTTCCTCAGGGGACAGGTCTGGGGTGAGGCAGGGTTCAGAAGAACTTTGGGGTGTTAATGCTGCAGCTGGTGGGGCGGTGCAGAGAACTGGGGCTAGGAGCTGGGCCCTGGGTTGTGGGGCGGGGGGCCCTGGGGGATGAGTTGTTCTAGTCCGGGGTGGGCCTGACAGCGCAGGCCCGGAGCATCATGGGCCTCTCTTGGGCTGACTGGGCTGGCTTCTTTCTAGGCCCAGGCTAAATTTGGCCCTGGAAGGTTGCAGGGCCGGCTGGGGCAGGCCCTCTCCCTGGGCCTCAGGATCCCTTTTGCTCAACTCCTGTTGGCCTCTGGCGTGGGCCCTGTTCCCTCTGTATATTAGGGGAGATGGGTGAGTGGTCCCAGAATGGCGACCCTCCTCCTCCAAAGGTTCCTTGTCTCTCCCTCACCCCTCCAGGCTTCCAGACACTCAGCATGGGTTCTTTTCCAAGTGCCCTTATCTCTCTCTTTCTCTCTCTCTTTCTCTCTCACTTTCTCTCTCTCTCTCTCTCTCTCTCTCTCTCTCTCTCTCTCTCTCTCTCTCTCTCACACACACACACACACACACACACACACACACACCACCACCACCACCACCACCACCACCACCACCACCACCACAACCCTCCCAGTCAAACATCAGTTCCTGCTCACTGTGACCCCCAACTGGGGCCTAAAATGAGGAGGAGTGGGGGGCTCCTGTGTATCCAAACCAAACTAAGCTCTGGGTCTCGTCACTGATTAAAGTGTGTGGCACCACCAGGGACCCACCCTATTTATTCCTGGGAGCAAGCAAAGGAACCCCTTCCTTTCACACTATTCTCTTGGCCTCTCAACAGCACAAAGGACGTGGTGGGGAAAGGGAATGCATCCCGTGCCCAGGACTGAGGCTAGTCTGTGTTTGGGGCTTTTGGGGTCCTCTTAGGTCTCCTGACAGAGCTGGGGGTCACCAAGGCCCAGCAGACCACCCTGCACCCCCTTGTGGGCCGCATATTTGTGCACACCTTGGACCACGAAACCTTCCTGCACCTTCCTGAGCATGTCGGTGAGAGGGGCCTGGGTTGTGGGGCGGGGGGCCTTTACCAGCCCAGGGCTGGTAAAGGCTCCTATTGTGTCTTCAATCCCTTCTCCTCCCTTCCCACCAGCTGTCCCACCCACCATCCCTGTCACCTACCAGGCTCACCTCCAGGGACACCCAGACCTGCCTCGGTGGCTCCGCTACACCCAGCGAAGCCCCCACCATCCTGGCTTCCTTTATGGTACCCCCACCCCAGGAGATCGTGGCCGGCAGGTCATTGAGGTACCAGCAGGGACCCCAGTGGGCTGTGTCATCTGTGGGTGTTCACGTGTGGGTGTTCATTCACATTCATCTACATGCCTCTAATTTGGTAGTATCTCAGTCCCCTTCTGCCAGGCCCCAGCTGGACCACTTTTCTCCCCTAATCCCACCTCCTGGTCCAATTTCCCATCCCCTCCAGGTCATAGCCTACAACCGGGACAACTTCGACACCACCCAGCAGAAGCTGGTGCTGTTGATTGGGGACCCAGAAGGTATCACCTATCCCGACCCACCCCCACCCTACTAGTGCCAGTCTTGGGGGATCTCCCCTGGAAGGGTGTATGTGGAAGGGAAGGCTTGGAAAGCAGTGGGGTGCCGAGCAGCCTCGAAAGCCTCTGGAGTTGTATTCTTGGCTGCTCTGCTGACAGTCTATGAGTGTTGCGGAAGGGCATTTGGGGCCTGTGATGTATGGGGTATTAGAGAGGAAGGAAGATGTCTGAGAGGATTTGAGAGGAGCTTGGGTCAGTGGAAGCTTGGGAAGGATCCATGCAGGACTAGGTGCAGCCTGAGGTACAAACCTGGTCCTTCTAGGCCCCCTGATACCATACCAGGCTGAATTCCTGGTGCGCAGCCATGATGTGGAGGAGGTGCTGCCCTCAACCCTTGCCAGTCGCTTCCTCACAGCCTTGCGGGGGCTCTGGGAGCCGGGGGAGCTCCTGCTGCTTAACATCACCTCCGCCTTGGACCGTGGGGGCCGTGTTCCCCTTCCCATCGAGGGCCGCAAGGAAGGGTAAGCACGCAACCCAGGAGGGCTTCTTGGAAAAGGAGGCACCCTGCCTTATATCTGGATGGTGGGCACAGAACACGGGTCTCCTTTCCAGGTGGGGCTTTACCTGCCTTTACATCTCCTCCCCACAGTTCTAGGTAGTTTTGCAGAAGACATCTCTGCTGTAAGTATTTTTGCTGTAAACATTTTCACCACATAATTGGCCATAAGGCAATTTTCCCTTAAAAGATAAAAGAACAAAAAAGAGGGACGTTAAAAAGTACATAATGAAACATGAAAAATTAATAACAAGAAAAGACTTGATTGTGAAAAATGAAAATACATTGTTTTTGAAGTCTTTGTTCTTAATATTATACATGTAGTTTTTGTTGGTTGTTTCATCTCATTTGACACCACACTTTTTCCTTATCTGCTAAAATGTCTTCCTTCATTTAAGAGAATTATCAGTTTCCAACTAAATAATTGATAATTACTGCTCTCGAAGACTGGTGAATGTTACATTCTGCCTCTCTTACATTTGCATAACTTGGTAAACTTTTGGTTTTGATGGGTGGGAAGGATGACCGCTCACCGAAGGATTTGCACACTGAGATGTGGTCGTTTTCTAGTAGAGTAAGCACTCTGGCTTTACACGTACCTTTGCAATTCGGTTCTCCATGTGGTTGTTACCATCCACGATTTTCAGACCACCACGTCTCCCTGACACTGTATGGACCATTATGAGGTTTAAGAGTTATGTAACAGAAAAATGGGAGTTCTGCAAGAACTTTGTCCATGGAGAAAAGAAACCAAACTAACAAAATTCATTAAGTCTCCCAGATGTGAACCAAACTGTCATCCAGTTAAATTGCCTTCAGGTCAATTAGTTATGCAGTGAAAATGCTTTCAGCAAAGATGTTTACTAGGAAACTTGCGGACACGCCTCACCCCACCCATCTACACCTCCAAGCTTCACTCTCCTGTCCACTTCCTTCCAGCCACCCCTTCGTCTCCTTCTTGCCCTTCCTGCACCCAAAACCTTTTCCTGAGCACCACACTTCCTGTGCCCCACGAGGAAATAAAAGGTCCATCCTTCAAAGGACATTCCTGGGGGCATAAGGCCCCCCAGAAGACTAGACTGCTCTGCGTGCTCTCACCATAACCTCAGCTCTCAGGGTAGCCTTGTAACCCTCAAATCTCCAGTGCCCAATGACACCCTCCCAATTTGCTACTGGTGGTTTCTATCTGGGCCCAGGGTGTACATCAAGGTGGGCTCTGCCTCCCCCTTCTCCACCTGCCTGAAGATGGTGGCATCACCTGACAGCCATGCTCGCTGTGCCCAGGGCCAGCCTCCACTTCTGTCCTGCTATGACACCTTGGCACCTCACTTCCGTGTTGACTGGTGTAATGTGTCCCTGGTAAGGAGGGACCCTGGCTCCGGGGTGAGGGGGGGCACAGGCCCTATCATAGTCTCTTCTCTCTCCCTTCTCAATCCAGTCCCTCTAGTTCTAATTCTGTCTCTGGTTATCTGCATTCTCTCTCTGTCTTCCTCCTTCTCCCTCTCCCGCTCTCTCTCTCCTCCTCCCTCCCTCCCTCCCTCCCTCCCTCCCTCCCTCCCTCCCTCCCTCCCTCCCTCCCTCCCTCCCTCCCTCCCTCCCTCCCTCCCTCCCTCTCTCTCTCTCTCTCTCTCTCTCTCTCTCTCTCTCTCTCTCTCTCTCTCTCTCTCTCCATCTCCACCTTCTCCCACAAGAGGGCGAAAGAGTCCATAACCCAGACAAGCACTGGCTCCTGAAGTCCCAGAAGTACCCAACCTAACAGCTAGAAAAATCACTCCCACAGAGCACTTCCAAAACTCTTTCCCCACTAAGGGCCTCTGTGTCACAGCTCTGTTGGCTTCCTTCTAAAGTGTCACCTAGCTAATCTGCCTGCGGTAAGGAACAGATAGCTGTCACTCCCGTGTTATAAACCAGAGAGGCTTACCACTGCTCTTTGGTTATTGAGCCGAGCTTTCTAGGGTCCAGAGTGTACTCTGTTCCTGTGAATTGACAAACAGCACAGACAGGGACTGGTAATCAACATTCGTGAGCAGTTGCTATATGTTCGGCACCATACATTCAACCTGTTTTATCCTTATGACCACCTCGGGAGACTGTTCCATTGTTAGCATTCCGACTTTACAGGTGAGGAAACTGAGGCACCTAGAGGTAAGTCATCCCAGCAAAGCACTTGTCTGAGTCAGGATTCAAACCCAGGCAGTCAGACCTTCGAGCTGTGCTCTAACCATTGTTCAGTCCTGCCTCTCTGAGAATTTCTCTCCTGGCTCTTAGTCCAGTGCTTATCCTGCTGGGTCCCCAGAGCTGGGAAAGGCAGGCAGGAGGAAACCCTGTGGTTGCATGGGGCAGTTGGTAGTGGCGCTCCAGAACCCCTGCCCTGTTTCCCCGGGGTCTCTGTGTCCAGCCAGTTGCTCGTGGGTCAGCCCTGGGCTCTCTGAGCAGGTGGATAAGTCAGTGCCGGAGCCTGCAGATGAGGTGCCCACCCCAGGTGATGGGATCCTGGAGCATGACCCGTTCTTCTGCCCACCCACCGAGGCCCCAGCCAGAGACTTCCTGACTGACGCATTGGTCACCCTCCTGGTGCCTCTCCTGGTAGCCCTGCTGCTCACCCTGCTCCTGGCCTACGTCATGTGCTGCCGGCGGGAGGGACGGTAAGTGTGGGGGGCAGAGGGCCAGGAAGGCAGTGTGGCTGGTGTGCAATCTGTGGGATTCTTTGTGGCACTTGTGCTGTGTGGGGACCCAGACCCTTCAGGGAGTGGGGCACTCAGCTGGGAAAGGAGTGAGGGGCCCCTTTCTTGGTGGCTCAGGGCTTGGGTCCTGCCTGGCACCAGGAGGGGATTGTGGATAACAGTTAATCCCTTCCATTGCTTTTCCACAGACTGAAGAGAGATCTGGCCACCTCTGAGTGAGTAGGGGAAAACTGGGGAATGGGTGGGAGCCCCTGTACACTGTCAAGCTGGACCCTCCATGAGTAGCATAGACAAACCAGATTATTCTGGGATGATTATTTTGGGGCCATCCTCGGCCTCTAAACTCCAGCCCTGGGATGGCTAGATGCTGGATGCCTGACCTATCCTGGCCTGGCCTTCTCATTTTTTGGTCTCCATGGAAGAGCATAATGTGGGATGGGACGGGGAGGGAACCTACCCAGGCTTCATAGGTCTGCTGCCCCTGTGGGGGAAAGAATTTGAGAAGCAACTTAAGAGCCTTTCAGCATACACACACCCCGACACACACACTTTGTTGTGAGTCAGGCACTTGGGTTCCGGGCCAGGTTCTGTCACACAGTTACTATGACCTTTTCTGGCCTTGGTTTGTCCACCTGTGATGTGGCTGGACTAGCTAATGCATGTGGATACTTTCAGTTCCCCCCACCGCTTCCCAAATCCATCTCACCCTTACTTTGCCTAGGTTTCCCCCACTCATGGCTTTACCTTCTCCGTGCTCCAGCCCTTTTCTTTTCCCACTCCTTTGAACCCCAGCGATTCCAGGAGGCAGGTGTTAAATAAGTTAGGCGCCTTTAATTCCCACTGCGCAGAGCCTGTGGTGGGCCTGGCCCCGCTGCCTGCTTGCCGAGCCTGCCTCATTCATTGCGGTGGCATTTGGCCACCCTGCGAGCCTCCTTGATTAGCCACTTGTGTCCCTGTTTGGGGCTCAGTGTCAACCTGCGCTGCCTAGGCCGGCACTGCCCAGATCGATGCTGCTTCTGCTGCCCTCTCTTGGTCTTGAACTTGAACTTGGAGGCGTGCTTCTTGCACATGCGGAAGGAGCCCCGCATTCCCCTGCCGGTCACCCCTTTGAGTATGCCCTTGTCCACCAGGCCTTTGAGCACTCGCGTGAAGCGCCTCTTGTTGCGGGTCATATTGTAGCCTGCGGTGGTGAGAGCATTCCTCAGGAAGGTCAGGGACACGCGGCTGCTCACCCCCTTGTCTGCCATAACCCCCAGGATCACCTTGGATATGCTGGGCTTCCGGGGCGCTTTGGGGCAGGCATGGCCCCCAGTCTCACTCTTGCCAGGGACTTCCAACACACTGGCCTGCTGACGTGCACCCAGGGCGCTGTTTGAGACTGAGGGTACCGTTGGGGGTGGCAATGAAGTGTCTTCCTGCATCTCTCCCTGGGGTGGATGAAGGGAACTGGATGTAAGGACCTCCAGGATGGCGGCTGGAAGTCTCCACTGGGTTGCTCCTAGGTGGATGAGGTGCGTCTCAGTTCCTGGTTTTCCTCAGAGGCTTCCTTGTAGGGCTCTGGCGCAAGCCTTCCCCTGGGTGGCCAGGAGGAGGAGCAAAGATGATCACCCACAGCAGGCCTTCGCAGACTTGTGACTCAGGTGCAGAGGGCAGTCAGGTTATCTCTGTGGTGACCTCAGGGGGACATTGTGAGCCCACCAGAATCCTGTGAGAGTCACAGTGACCCCATTGTTCCTGGGGAGACGCTAGATAGCGTGGGCATCTGACATGCCAGGTATGCTGGGAAGAAGAGCTGTGGCCGTGTGGCCAGCTGGGTGGTCCCACAGGTGTGTGCAGGCACATGCATGCACGTATATGCATGAGCGCCACGTTTCAGGGTGTTCTGAGACCCCAGTTTTAAACCCACAATTTCCACCTCACCATCTCAACCCACTGTGTTGAGGAATACAAACATGTTTAGAATCAGAATTATGACAACATTTATGAATTTTTAGGGGGAATAAATTTCCAGAGTGAATAAAATATAATTCCTTGATCTACCTAAGTTGATTTAATTCCTCAATCAACTTTCTATACAAAGCAATGAACAGGCTTTTTTTTTTTCTCTTTTCATTTTTTTTTTTTTTTGATAGAATTTTTTCCCATAGAGGATCAGTGACTTTTCTATGTAAATTTTACAAGGCGGATTTTTTCCCTCCATTTGTTTGGTCTCTGCCAAATTTGATCAATTATGTCTTCTGCCATTGAGATTGTAGATATTCTTTTCTGTTATTTCCACCACATCCAGCTTTCTTGGGTCAGTTTTCTAGTTCTGATGGAGTCAGGGAAATCTGCTCCCTCTCAATTTTGAATCAATAACCAATTTTACCGTGTGTGACATTAGCTCTTGTTGGTTTAGATTTTGTGTTGTTATTTCTACAAATTCCCCCCCTTTTTTTTTTTGCTTCAATACCTACCATTTTTTAAAATTATCCACAATTTCTGATTCTGCTGCCCTCTTTTTACTTACGTCAGATTTTACTGTCTGGAAAATCCCGCAGGCTCAGCAGCCCTTTCCTGTGGTCCATGTGCCAGAGCAGGACTCCAGGGTCTGTGTGCTGGTGGCGGAGTGTGTGTGTGTGTGTGTGTGTGTGTGTGTGTGTGTGTGTGTGCATGCCTGCCCATTCCTTCGTTTGCCCAAGTGCTGATGTGGAAGGACTATGAAGGAAGGCACCTTGGTTCTGGCTTCTGCTCCTGCTCTGGAAAAACATCCCAGAACATTTCTCCACCTGTGTGTGTTGCCAGAGTAATGAGACCCAGATGTGGGGCTGGGAGTGGGGAGAGGGCCCATTAACTAAGGCCCTTCACGCACAGGGGCATTATCTGCCTGGCTGCACCCAGCCTTCAGCATTCACACATTTCTTGCTTCTTTTCCCCCTCAGTGTCCCTTTTCCTGGGAATGGAAATTTGCTTTTTGGACAACCTGCTTGCCAAATTCCAGGCTCAAAAGCTCATTTTGACCCTCCCCGAGCCTTAAAGGGTGACTTTACCTCCTCCTGCCTGCCAGATAGGACTGGGTGCTACACCCCCCAGGAGGAGTGTGGCCCATTCAGCATGAAGCTGGGAAGTGCTTCCTGTAGTCTAATCTCTCAGGCTCTACCTGGAGTCTGTGTCCACTAATTGAGGTTTGGACATGGATGAGGATCACTTGTCCTCACCCAGTTGATCTCATAACCCAGATGCAGGTAGGGTTGCTTCTAGCCTACCTGAGGCCCCACTCCTTTAAGAAAACCAATTCTTATTTGTAATGAAAAGTCTGGGCCTGTGTCAGACCTGGCAACCAGGTACTCTGGAAAAATGTCTCCAGGTTGGGCCCTACAAATGTGGGTGGGTTCATGTAAAAGGGCTTGGAATCATGCTTCCACTAGAGGCCAAGTGGGCCTACCATAAAAATAACACCAGTGCTAATAATAGCGATTAAAGACTCCCTATGCTAATAGCTACTATTTGCTACATGCAGACCAGGAGACACATTCCAAGTGTTTTTCCTCTATTAATTCATTTAATTCATACAATAACTGCATTGTAGTTGAGGAACCAGCACAACAGAGAGGTTAAGTAACTTGCACAAAGTCACACAGCCCGTAAGCAGTGGAACTCACATTCAAACCCAAAGCAACCACTGTGCTACCCTACTCCTCAGAATAAACTAAAACTTGCCTCTGGACAGCAAAAAGCAAGCCCATGAGAATATCAAATGAGAATGAGTCTGAGCCTTCTGAGGGAAAACTAGAGCTAGAGTTCAGGAAGGACTTCCCAAGGAGTGGGCTGTCAGTTCGCTCAGCTGCTGGGATTTTAGGCCTGTTGAGGGTGGAGCCTGGTGCAGGCCTCAAGAAGCCTTGGTCTCTGAGGGCAGCCAGTTACCTCAGTTGGTTACAGCAGCACGGTGCTTATAACACCAGGGTTGCCAGTTCGATCCCCGCATGGACCAGTGTGAGCTGTGCCCTCCACAACTACATTGAAACAACTACTTGACTTGGAGTTGATGGGTCCTGGAAAAACACACTTAAAATAAATTTTAAAAGTTAAATTTTTTTTTTTTTTTTTTTAAAGAAGCCTTGGTCTGAAACAAAGACAGGGAAATAAGACTCATTGTCTGGAGTTAATCTATGCCAGGGGCTGACGAGGGGGGGGCGGGAGGGCTCAAGGTACAAAAGGAGCAAAGGAAAGGTCTGAGAGCCAAAGGATGAGATGGTCAAGACCTGGCGGGACATGGGCAAACAGCTTGGGCAAGAGCTAGGAGGTGGGAAAAGGTGGAGGGAAAATGTGGAGGGTATAGGTTTGCCAGACTAAGGGTTGGGGGAGGGGAAGAGAATTGGATGATCAGTAGTGGAAGAAAGTATTAGGAGAGGGAGCTGAGTGTTAGAAAGGACCCAGAGGATCTCCAGAATATAAAAACAGAAAATAAATCCCAGTAAATGCTAGCCTCTGGAAATACATATCCACTCTGGGTATCTATTCATGTCTTAGTATCTCAAGAGCTCTTACCATGTACCAGGCACTTTTCTAAACACCCACTTAATCCCCACAACAATCCTATGAGGTAGGATTGTTAGCCCCATTTTACAGGAAACTGAGGCATAGAGTGGTTAAGCAACTTGTAAAGAACACACAGTTTTGAATCCGGGCTATTTGTACCCAGAGCTCATGCCTCAGTCACTGGGCATTGAGCTGGCACTGTTTGTCCTCCCTTCACCCATCAGGTGTGTGAGTCTTCTCCCACATAACAGGTGGGGAAAACTGTAGGGTGGCTCAGAGGCAGTGCCAGGCTGCACCCCAAAGCAGTGGGGGCTGACTCCCAGAGCTGATGACTCTGCCGGCCATGTGCCCTCAGCATCCAGATGGTCCACCATGACACCATTCGTGGGAACACAGAGGAGCTGCGACAGATGGCAGCCAGCCGAGAGGTGCCCAGGCCACTCTCCACCCTGCCCATGTTCAACGTACGCACAGGCGAACGGCTGCCTCCCCAAGTGGACAGCGCCCAAGTGCCACTCATCCTGGACCAGCACTGAGGGCCTGCCCAGGTGGGTCCAGCTGGGCAGTGTCAGCCTCACTGGGGGGAAAAAGGTGGCCTCTGTCTCAAGGCTGGAGCAGGTGGTGGGGGTTGGGGGAAGTCAAGGGAAGGGCACACAGACCTGCCCACCCTACTAAGGAAGCAGTGGGGGGTGGGAGGTGTGCTCAGCAGTGCCAGGGTTCTATCCCCCAACGCCAAGCACTCAGGGTCAGACGTCTGGTCAGGGTGAGGGAGGAAGAGGAACCAGGGCCTGGACCTACAGCCCCCAACTCTCTCTTTTCCCTGCTGTTCCAGCTCCAGCCCTGGCCTCATCCTCGCCTCTCCCCCCATCACCAGGACCACATCCTTCCTCCTGATTCTGGCTCCTGGCCTGATGGACCCCAGGATTGGAAGAAGCCGAGATGGAAGGGGGGCAGGGTGAGGTGAGGGTGTCTGGGGTAAGGACCCCCAGAATAAATACCTGCCGTTTTGTTCATCTATTGCTACCAGTGCTTTTTCTCAGCAGCCATCCCGCAGCATTCATTGCCTCTGTTTCCCCTTCTGCCTCCTGAGGAGCCCTTAGAGACAGCCAGCGACTGCCAGCCTGCCCTTTGGACTCGGCGTTTGGCTTGGTCCCCATGTGAGCCCTGGACAGCTCAGCTGGCCAGGAAGAGGCCTGAGTTTGTTTCCATGTGGCTACAACCAAATCAGGCTGAGCCATACTCAGTTTCATGTCTGACTGCTCCCTTGGAAGGACAAACTGGAGAAGGGACACAGAGAAAGGAGGGAGTGGAAGAGGATTTATGGCGCAGGCCCCATGCCGTGACTCCAGGTGGTAATTCCAAGAGAACCCAAACTAGAGTAGGCCATCAGCCAGATGTCCCTGGGCCTCTAAATCCCTTTTTGAGTTCTACAAACCACGCTTGGGACTGTCCGCTGTCCTAGAGCTGACTGTCAATCATCCTTCCCCAACGCCCTCACTCTCCACCTGGGGCTGGGGGGCTGGGAGATGGGGGCGATGTGCAGGGAGTTCTCCCTCATCTGAGACAGGGGCCAGGCTTGGGGATAATGGGTTGGGGGACCAAGTGGGGTAGCCTCCTGTCTCATGGTGGTCGCTCCTGGGCCAAGGATCCCTGAGGAGGGCTGAGTCTCTGAATACTATGTCCCTGTGTTCAGAAATGGATAGGCAAGGGGGTCACGAAGCCCCAAATTATCCTTAGGCCCCTTTCCCTTTTCTCTCACTCCCCAGAATCCCCACCTTCACAATATGTCTTGAATTCATCCCCTTCTCACAGCCTCCACTCTAACCTTCCCAGTCTTGCACCAAGATCTCATTCCCGGGTCGGCGTGGGCTGCTGTGTGCTGCCAGGAGCGCTGGTGGCCAGCGTGAGTGACCGGCAGCCGGCGAGAGCTGCCAGGGGCTGCTGTGAGCGGCCAACCAATGACCGGCAACTGACTGCCTCAGCCTGGGGGCGGGGGGAAGGAGGGGGGACGGGGAAGGGGGGGGCGCAAGGCTCATAACACCAGCATAGGCCAGGGAGCTGTGTCCTACACAACTAGACTGAGAAACAATGGCTTGAACTGGAGTGGTTTTGCGGGGTGGGGGTCAGGTAAGGGGGGAGAAGCTGAAGAAGGGGTAAAAAAAAAGATCTTGCTGCTGGACCCTGCAACAGCGTCCCCATGCCTCCCTGCCTCACCAGTCTCCTCTCCAACAACAGCTGGGCCCATTCTTTAAGAGGGAAAATCAGGGGGTCTCACCCCCCTGCTCTCAACTCTGACCAGATGCACTGACCGCATCCACCTCTCTGACCTCAGTACCCTGCTCTCCCTCATTCGCCTGCTCCAGCCACACTGCCTCCTAACACTCTCCTGTTTCAGGCCTTGGCCTTGGCTCTTCCCTCTGCCAGGAACCCCAGCCCCCCCCCCCAAATCCACACAACTCCCTCCTCACTGTGATCATTTTGGTCTGTGCCCAAACGGCAGTTCCTCAGAAATGCCATCCCCCTCCTCAGAGAGCCTCCTCTGACGGGCCTGCGGCAGGCACCCTGCAGACCACTCCTCGCTCTGAGAAGATATGAGGTCTGACAATTAAGTTTGCGAAGTCATCCTAGAAAAAGTGCTACATATCTCATTGCTGAATATCACTATAGTCACCTTTGAAGCACTCCCCTTGGGAAGCTACGCACCGACGCCAGCGCCTAGTCCACCCTTCAAAGCAATTTTGGAACTCTTTTTCTGCAATGGCCATCAAAGCTGTTGTTGTATTACCCTTGATGTCCTGAATGTCATCAAAATGTCTTCCTTTCAATATTTCCTTTATCTTCAGGTAAAGAAAGAAGTCATTGGGCGCCAGATCAGGTGAGTAGGGAGGGTGTTCCAATACAGTTATTTGTTTCCTGGCTAAAAAGTCCCTCACAACAGTGCCATGTGAGCTGGTGCATTGTCGTGAGGCAAGAGCCATGAATTCTTGGCAAAAAGTTCAGGTCGTCTAACTTTTTCACGCAGCCTTTTCAGCATTTCCAAATAGTAAACTTGGTTAACTGTCTGTCCAGTTGGAACAAATTCATAATGAATAACCCCTCTGATATCAAAAAAGGTTAGCAACATTATTGCAACAAGTTCATGAACTTAATTGTCAAACCTCATATGCTTCTTGCCCTAGATTTAAGTTCCAGGAGGATAGGATTCTGTGTGCCCCCAGGGGGTACTGTGCCTGCACACAGTAGGCACTCTGGAAAGATGTTCTGAAGGAATGCGTGAAGGGAGGCCATCAGTCTGGGTTGCTTAGAGCTCTTAAGGAGATCGCTCCTCTCTGGGCAAAGAGCATGAGCAAAGGCCATTGTTAACCAGTATGTTCTGGTCCCTTCCTGCTGGGTGTCCCATACCTATATGAGTTAGTTAGTTAGTTAATCCCATAAGCATCTGTGGAGGCCAGCAGGGCCTCAGGTTGGCACCGTGTATGTGCTCAACAGACAGTTGTTGACGGAGTGGTTCTTTGGGTACCCACACCCTGCAACCACATGGGTTCTCTGGCAAGCCATGCCTCTGACTTCTCATTTGCAATTTCCTTCTTTCCCTGGGGGCTCCTCATCTGGCTGAAACCAGGAGTTGCAGAGTCTGCTCAGCCAGCCTGCAGACTGCAGTGGCTCCTCCTTGATCCCTGCCCCTTTGAGGAGGGGTCTGCTTGCTCCCTGTCTCTGTGCTCTCATCTCAGGTCTCCTGCTCTTATTGTGCTGGCAAAGGTTGGGAGAGTTCAAGGCCAGTCCCTCTCTTCCCTCTGCTTCCCAGCGTTGCCTTGGGATCTTGGCAGTGCCTTCCTCCCAGATGAACTCCAAGGAGCACACGGGAGCCTGGCGGCCGGCCTGGGAGGAAGTGGCCCAGACAAGTAGCTGGGAGGATGGCGTGACTGTAGAGGACACTGAGCTGTGCCTGGGCATACATGTATGCATACTCAGCCATCCCTGGCAGCACAGGGGAGGGCATGGAAACACTCAGCCCTGCCCTACTCACTGAAGGGTAAGATTCCACTGTGCAGTCATACCCCTTGCCCCCACTCCCAGCAAAGGACAAAAAGCCAAAATATTCCCCTACCTCCACCCTGAGATTCTACCTCACACCCCACTCCACCCTTCGCTTCTGTGGTCTCACAGCCAACACTGTCCACAAGGCCCAGTGAGTGGCCCCCACCTTCACCCTAAACAGAGCATCCACACGTGGCCTGACTCTAGACATTTCCTTACCACCTCTCAATCGGTGAGGAGGATCTCTGCCAGACATGGGGACACGGGACACTGCCTACAGCTGGCCACAGCCCCCACATGCAGGTTCCTTCCTATTTCTTGAAACACACACAGCCCGTTTCACAGAGAGCGCCTTTGGTGCATTTGTTGGGGTTTGGGGTCAGATTGAGCAGGGCTCAAATTGCAGCTCTACCACTTAGTTTACTCACAGACTATTAATCATAACTGCTTCGGGCCGTTGTAAGAATGTATGTGGACCTGGGGAGTGTCAGGTACCTGGCAGCTCCCAAACATAGAGACAGGATTACATACAGCGCTTGCGTGACCGTCCCCAAACCCGAGGTCCGTGGGGTCTCCCTGTCTCCTAAGATCCAGGTTTAAGGTTGCTTAGTTTCCATGGTGAGCCTTGTGAAGCAAGAGTTCAAGCTCTCCCTGTGAGTTTGGGGTGGGGGCTGAAATTCTCACGCTCCTGGGCACTGGTCTTCTGCCTAGTGCTGTGCTGTCCGGTAAGTCGGCTGCTGGCCACCTGAGGCCACTGAGCACTTGAAAAGTGGCTAGCTCAAATTGAGATGGGCTGCAAATGTAAGGAAAATGATAATATTGGGGGCATATATTGGGTTAAATCAAGTATACTATTAAAATTAACTTCACCTGTTTTATTTTATATTTTTATCATGGCTGCTCGAAAATGAAAATTACATATGTGGCTCATGTTATGTTTTTATTGGGCAGCACTGGTTTCATGGCTTTTCCTTTCTGTCCACTCCAGATTGACCCAAACCCAGAACTCAGCCCCTTTCCTTGCTTCCTCCAGAACACCTGCTCACACCAGGCTTTTGGGTTGTGTATCAGAGTTTTCTTGGGGAGTGGGAGGGATTGGCCCCACAGCAGTGAAGTCATCTAAAACTTGATTATGTGGTCTCCGTGTTCTAAAACGTGCTTTGATCTCCATTCACCCCATCTTTCTCTTCCTCCCACTGTCGCATGCAGAGAAAACCCCACTTTCTTCAGCACCTGCGTGCACCAAACTCACCTCCCTCTGGGCCTTGCCACGTGCATTCTCTCCAAAGTATTGAAATCTCCTTGTGTGTAAGGGTTCCATTACCCTCCTAGACAAGGGCCAGCCTTCTTCCAGGGTCTTGCTTTCTGGTCCGCGGACATCGCGCAGCTCTACTTGGTACCCTCCGGAGCACACACCAGGAAGGGGACACAGAGGCACAGTCGCTCACCAGCACGAGGATTCCACTGGCCCTAGAACTTCAGGATGGTTGTCCCCCTGCCACGCAGCCTCTCCTAACACTTCCCACACTCCTCCTTGTTCCACGCACCCTCATTCATCCTCACCACACTGACAGACCTTCTGTCCTCTCTCATGCCTGTGCACTCACATCCTGAATGCTAGACCCATACGTGCTCAGTTCACGCAGCGTCTTTTCTTCTGCCATGTGTGTGGGGAAGCTGTCCCCACATTTACAGACCCCCCGAACCATCCTCAGCACACCCATACATGGTTAGGGCCCCTGTGAACACAGACACATTTACTCCATTTACTCACAGGTGCGTGGACCCCCAAACAGTGAGACATTCTCATCCACACAGAGACGGCTCGCTTGGAACCACCCCACTCAATCACACAGCCTCCCACGCTCACGGCCACTGCACAGCCTCCTCCTTTGGCGCCTGGCTTTGAGAGCAGCCCCACACTCTCTGTATGCCCCTCACCTGAGGCTCTTACACTCCAACCAGGAAGTTCCCTCTCAGTCTCTCCCTTCCTTAACCCCACCCAGCTCTGCCCAGGTAAGCCTTGGAGGCATCTGGGAGGCTGAGGGTTAAGGAGCTGGGGGAGGGGAAGAAAAGGAGGGAAAAATCCACCGTATTTTGGTCCTAGAAAATCCTGCCAGGAGATGGGATTACCCCAAAAATGGGACCGAGGATTCTGAGAGAGCAGCAAAAATGAAAAATCCAAACGAAGCCTCATTCCTTTTTAGAATTTTCCATCTTGATCTGACTGAAAAATCATCGATAGGAAGGTGGCTCATCTCCTCACAGAGAAGCAAAGCTGTGTCCCTCAGAGAAGCATTGGGAATGGCCGGCGCTCTGCCACCGCGCAGGGGGCAGCAGGGTCTGGGGGAGTGGGTCTGGGCGGCTGTATTTAGGGCGGCTGTGATGTCAGCAGAAAGGAAGGCTGGAGTTAGGAATGTGGTACAATGGCCCCTTTGTCCCCCTCCTCTCCCATCCTGCAGCCCTGCGCACACACTGGAACCACATTCTGGCTTCATATCACGTGATACACCACGGAGCCGCACAGCAGGGCACTGCCACCACCACAGCCCTGACATGCGGTGTCACCTCAGGTGCCTGTGTACGTGCATATGCGCATTCATGCACACACACACTCATGCCCACACACGCTCATGCACCCACGGGTGGATTTGCACGTATGTCCTGAGGGGCGTATTCACTCTTTTGCCTGAAACTGCGATGCTCAGTATTGTAACCACCAGCCACAGGTAGCTATTAAAATTAATTCCAGGTAAGTAAAATGTAAAATTGAGTTCCTCAGTCACACTATCCACATGTCAAGGGCTCCATAGCCACATGTGGCTGGTGGCTGCCATAGGGACAGCACAGACAGAGTACAATTCCATCATTGTGAAAAGCACGGGCCTGAGCCTTCCATTGCTGTTTGCTCCCTGTGCGCTGGTTTGCAAGGGCTCTTCCTCCCACACTTGCTCACTCGTGTTCACAATGGCACAAACAGCTCCACATTCTCACCGAGAAGGCATGCTTCTCTATCTCTCTAGGTTTCCAGTATCTATGCACGGCACCTTGTGCCCAGCCCTGCTTTGCAGCCCCCGGCCTCTGGCCTCAGTCAGCTCAGCCTGGAGAGGATAACGGGATGAAAGCATGACAGCGTACAATGACAACAATCTCTGGTATTAAGTCAAGAATTTTGTAGACATGGAGGGCTTTGGAAAGTCAGAGGGGAAAAACTTGGCCTGGGTTGGGCAGGGGAACAAGGGGACCTGAGACATTTGAGTGTGGCCTGGAAGATGAGGGGTGAGGAAGCAGAGATAAAAAAAAAAAAAAAGAAAGAAAGGCCTGGATGGGGGAAGTGTGGTGTATATTTGGGAATTGCAGCCACCCTTTTTGGCTGGTGTGCAGGTGTGGGCAGGAGAGGGGACAGGGAGAATGAGCAGGTGGGTAGTGGCCAGGTAGAGCCTTAGATGCCAGGATGCTTCTGGACCCCCCTAGGGGCAGGTGAGACAGCTAAGGGCCCCAGAGGGCCAGATAAATGGGGGTTACCACGGCAGGTGTCAGGCAGGATTACCAATCAATCAATGGATTGGTCAATTGATCACCACATCACCAGGTAATTTACATATGAAGAAGCCTTCCTTTAACTTGTCACAATTTCTTACCCTCTGTAGACTAATTCCCTTTCTATACTTTCCCGATTGTGGCAGAAGTGTTAATGGTGAATTATTAAAGGCCATAATGAATAGCCATGACTATTTAATGACAGCCAGAATATGAGTATTACAGATACTCATATCATCTGGCCTCTGCAGACTTCTTCATCTGTCTATAGACCTTACCCAGGTACATGGGCCTTTCCTGCCTTTGAGGTTTAGGCCCTAAGACCTTGGGTGGGAGGCAGGGACTGCTGTCAACTTCTCCCTGTCTCCAGGCCTCTGGGCACCTGGTCTGCTCCAGACTTCTGACTCTCTGGACCCTCTATGTCCCCTCAGACTTCACACTGCTGTCCCCCTTTCCTGAGATTGGGAAGCTGACCAATTACCTTCCCCCTGGGGGGCTCAGGGTCTTAGGCAGGCAGGGAGGGGGCTGACAGAGGGGGAGGGAAAAAGGAAGGGAGAGAAAAGAAGGAGGAAAAGGAAGCGAGGAGTTTTTAAAGCATAAAGAATAGGCAGGGGGCAGGGGCGGGCAAAATGACCTCTCCAGGCCACCCCACGCTCAGGGGGCCTCACGTTTGGATGCCTTAGCAGGCCAAGAGGGACCGGTACGTGCTCAGCAGGGTTGGGGCCTTCCCGACAGCGACAGCATCCTGTAAGCGCCTTGAATATAGCTCCCCAATGGCCCTGGGGAGACTCCCCTGAGGGCTGGGCAGACTCCCTTCCTCCTTCCCCTGGGAGCCCAGGAGACTGAGCAGGAGGCATTTCTTCCTCCATTTCTCCTCAAAGGCCCTCAAGGAAGGCTCAGGGACCCTTCTTGTGCTGTACTGCTTGTTGCTCCTTTGGAGGAGCTCCGAGAGGGCAGGGAGGGAAGAGGCCAGATGACTCTTCATGTTTGCTCGGGGTGAGGCCCTGCTGAGGGCCCCACGTATCCTCCTTAGTCAGTCCTCCCTCCCTCACCAGGGCATGGGCCTCTGAGTGCCTCAGGGGCAGTGCCTTCCTATGTCCACCGACCCTGCAAGTTGCCTACAGCAGTGGAGAGGGCATCGAGAGGTGATGGCACTGATAGAAGAAGGGGCATGAGGTTTGGGCAGCCAGGATCTGAAGGGGTGTGTGTGTGTGTGTGTGTGTGTGTATTGCTGCACATGTGAGTTGCCTGTATGCACTGTAAGGGAGAAGAGGGTTTGGGAGACATGAAAGGAAGATTACATGAGAGAGGAAAGAAAATGGGTTAAAGCACAAGAAAGGCAAGAGGAAGGGGGTGGGACCATGGAGGGTGCTACATGGGAAGGAGGAGGACTGAAGGGGCAAGAAAAGACAGGAGAGCCCACCCTCCAAACCCAAGCTCCATACCCAGATCTATCCCTCCCCACCCCAACCCCCCACCCCTACGCCAAGGAAGGAAATTAGGAGGCCACTGCAGATATGTTTGGGTCATTTCCACATGCTTTATTCCAGCAATCAAAATAATTAAAAACATCTCAAATTATTATACACATACAAAATAGGTACAGAGTCTCTTGCTTCCTCCCACCCCAGGGGGAAAACTGCTTTGTGCTTTGGGAAGTTTGTGCTCTGAAACCCAGGAGAGAGGACGCAGGACAGACTGAGAGAGGCAGCTGAGGAGCGGGTTTCAGAGAAGAGAGAGGTCTGGAGAGAGAGGCCTGAGCAGGCCAGAGGCAGCAAAGAGGATGGAGAGAGAGTGGCGCCGTCTGAAGCCATGGCACTCTCTCCCCCATGTTAAATAGCACCTTTAGAAAATTCACATGAGTCCCCATCCACAAGAATAAAAAAAACCAAAGAATTAAAAAGACTTTGAACAAAAAGGAACATTTGCTGGCCTGGGGGAGGGAGGGGGCGTCTCAACTTCTATAGCACCAGTGATCCCCACGCCACCCCACCCCCACCCCATCACAGAGATGTAGCACCTTTGATATAAAATGGGGAGCCCCTTCCACCCTGCCCGCATCCCGCCCCCATGCAGTTGCACCGGTGACACATATAGAGGTAGTCTTTCAGCAACACAATTACACAAGGAACAGAGCAGTCTCTCCCAGCCCACCCTGTTGCACGGGGATTGACATGTTTCCACTCTGTCACGGCCCCTCTTGACTTGCCTCCAAACCCGGCAGGGAGGGGCCAGTGGTCCCCTGGCATGCCCCTCTCAAAAAAAAACACCGAAAAGGGTATGTTGCAGGGGCCAGCGGATGCCAGGTGGTATAAGTCTTCTTTGGCAGTCTGAGAACCCCAGGTTCCCCCAGGGTTTGGGGGTGCTGGGTGAGGGGAATAGGCTGGGAGTGTGGGGGCCATTTGGGTGTTTTAGCATTGCCTTTGGTTGCTGGGCAGACAATGCATGGTTTCCTGTGTCTTTTGGGGAGACTTAGATTTGGGGAGCAGTAGAGGGGAGGCCCCCAGAAGGCATGGAGAAAGGAGCAGAAAGGGCAGTGTTGGGGTATTATAAGCCCAACGGGCAGAAAAGGACTTACCCCCACATGGGTCTTCAAGCAAGTGGACCAAGCTTCCTTTTTTAAAAAGTTATTTATTTATTCTTTTTTTTGTTTTTGGTAAGGTTGAATGCGATTTTGGTTTTTGGTCGTGTTCAGTTGGTCAAAGATAAAAACTAAGTTTGAGAGATGAATGCCAAGGGAAAAAAAAATTTTCCAAAGTCCATGTGAAATTGTCTCCCATTTTTTGGCTTTTTGGGGGGTTCAGTTTGGGTTGTTTGTCTGTTTCCAGGGTCAGGGGCAAGTGGGTTGGGTGGGAGGGAGCCAGGTTGGGGCGGAGGGAGTTTACAGGAAGCAGACAGGGCCAATGTCGATGCCGAATTCCTGGTCTGGGGCGCCAATGTCCAAGGGGGCCACATCCATGATAGGCAGGCGGGAGGTCTTGGTGGTTTTGTATTCGATCACGGTCTTGCCCCAGGCTCCGGTGTGACTCTGGGGTGAAGGGGACACAACGGGAGACGGGTGTCACCACATGAGAGTGATGAGGAGGACTATGGCCTGCCTGGGAAACCAAAGCCCAGAGAGGGGCCCCTGCCGGGGACTCACCGTGCAGCCATCGTAGGTGACAGTGTAGGTGAAGCGGCTGTTGCCCTCGGCCCGGAGTTCGATCTCGTTGGAGCCCTGGAGGAGCAGGGATTTCTTGAGGTTGCCCGTCTGCTGGTCCATGTAGGCCACGCTGTTCTTGCAGTGGTAGGTGAGGTTCTGGGAGGCCTCGGTGGACATCAGGCGCAGGAAGGTCAGCTGGATGGCCACGTCCGCAGGGTCGGAGCCCTGGCCGCCGTACTCGAACTGCAAGGGACGGGAGAGCAGTGTGAGGGACCTTGCTGGAGCCTCTGGTCCTGGCCTCCCTCCCTACAACCTCTGAGAGTATCCCAATGAACCCCCACATCTGGAGGTGGCCTCTCTTGCCCACAGGCACCCTATGTCTGGGCCAGTGTCGAGGACCCAGGAGCCTGTACGTGCCAGCCTGGCTCTGTCTGTCATACTCAGCAGATGACTAGCACACCCAGGACCTTCCCTCACGGCCCTTCTGAGCCCTCAGACAGCCCGTCTCATGAGAGTGGCTCCCGGGTCCAGCTCACGCACCTGGAATCCGCCGGTCATGCTCTCGCCGTACCAGACATGCTTCTTGTCCTTGGGGTTCTTGCTGATGTACCAGTTCTTCTGGGCCACGCTGGGCTGAGTGGGGTACACGCAGGTCTCACCTGTCTCCATGTTGCAGAAGACCTTGATGGCATCTAGGTTGCAGCCTTGGTTGGGGTCAATCCAATATTCTCCTGCGATGGGACAAGGTGAGATGGCGTCAGGGGAGGTCTGGGAGGTGGGGCACACATGGGCATCAGAGTCCCTTGGGGCTCAGCACTGTCATGGCGGAAGGAGGAGGATGGACACATGGGAGGGGCAGGCCCTCACCACTCTTCCAGTCGGAGTGGCACATCTTGAGGTCACGGCAGGTGCGGGCGGGGTTCTTGCGGCTTCCTTCAGGGCTCCGGATGTTCTCGATCTGCTGGCTCAGGCTCTTGAGGGTGGTGTCCACCTCGAGGTCACGGTCGCGGACCACATTGGCATCGTCAGCCCGGTAGTAGCGGCCGCCATCGTGAGCCTTCTCTTGAGGTGGCTGGGGCAGGAAGCTGAAGTCGAAACCACCGCTGGGAGGACCAGGGGGACCTGGAGGTCCGGGAGGGCCGGGGGGACCCTACAAGGAGAGGGAGGACAGTGGGGGTTACCAGGGTCCGAGTGTTCTCAGGGCTCGAGGACCAAGGGCAGGCAGGGTGGGGAGCCACGTACAACAGGACCGGCATCACCAGTGCGACCACGAGGACCAGGGGGGCCGATGGGGCCTGGGAGACCGTTGATTCCATCTTTGCCAGGAGTACCAGCAGAGCCAGGGGGACCCTGCGGGGGGGAAGATGGTTGGAGAAAGCCTGTTAGAAATCACAGGACCACCCCAACTCTGGTGGAGATGCCCACCGCCCTCCTCTCCATGGCCTTGTCATGGCTCGTTCCCATAGCCAGGCCAGGAAACATTTTGTGGAGGACTAATCAGGCAGGGGGTGGTCAAAGCCTGGGTAGGATTGTTCAGAACTCTTCTTCCTTTCCTTCAACCCCTGCCCCTCAACCCTTCTCCAGAGAGGCAAGGGCCACCTGTGTCCCAGGCAAAAGGCCCTGAAGTGAGCCTGGGCTTGGGACCCATGAGGAGGAGATAGATAGAAGGGGGTGACTTACGCGGGGACCAGCAGGACCAGAAGATCCAGAGGGGCCTTGTTCACCAGGAGAGCCCTGAAGGACAGATGTAAAGGCAATTCAGGCCCAGTGTGGATCAAACTTGGCCAGCAGCCTGGCTTCCCCCCTCGTTTTTCTGGAAATCTAGTCCCAGGGTGTCCATAGGCTGAGACCCCTCCCACAACCCTTCTTTCTGCGGCCTTCATCCTCCAGAAGTTCCTTGGAAATGTCCGTGAATCTTCAGATCCCAGTTCTCACCCAGGAGGAGTGAAGACGACTATCCAGAGGGGGCCACTGACGCAAAGTACCCCCCCCCCACCATCATATAGCAGGGCATGGGAAGACACAAGAGAAGATTCAATGGCAGCTGGGGCTGGGGAAGCACTGAGCATACTCACAGGAGGGCCGGGGGGACCCTGGAGACCGGAGAAACCACGGTGACCCTTAATGCCTCTGTCGCCCTGTTCGCCTGCCTCACCCTTGTCACCACGGGGGCCTTGGGGTCCCTAGAAAAGAGGAAGGGACAAGTCGTTAGGTGGAAGGTCCATTAGCACTGAGTAGGGTGTAGTCCACATCTGGATAAGGTTCTGAGGACACGAGGGCCAGAGCAGGGCACTTACGGTGGGACCACGAGCGCCAGCGGGGCCGATGGGACCAGCAGGACCAGAAGGACCCTGGGGGAGAGCAGAGACAGTGTTGGATCCTGGCCAGGGAGGCTCCAGCTGAGCGCTGGCACAGCCTGAGCTGCAGGACGAGACCACCCCTCAGCCACATCCCTCTGTCCTCATATCCTTTCCCACTATATCCATCTTTCCTAAGACCCAGGTGAAACTTCATGCGAATTCAGGCTTCTTGTGAGCTGGGGCAAGTACCTGGGGACAACCCCATTCCTCAGGGGAAGTGGGATACTGTTGGGAGAGGGGCCTCAAGGCTGAGCTATGGCTCAGCACTTTCAGGGAGGCCAAGGGCCCAGACACCTTGCAAGAACTCCTCTCCTCCCCTCACCTAGGTCCATCTCGCCCAGGTCCATCTGCAGGACCCTACATATCCCTGGCCTGACTTGAAGCAGCAAACTGGAGGCCAGCTACTTACAGTCTCACCACGGTCGCCACTCTTGCCAGCGGGGCCGACAGGACCAGGGGCACCAGGAGCACCAGGAGCACCAGGGGGCCCAGCAGGGCCAGTCTCACCACGGTCACCCTGGGAGGGTAAGGAGGGAAGTGCGGGTCAACCCCAGCGGAAGCACAGGTCAATCTCGGCCAGGCCGAGGCAGGCGACCAGCAAGCAGGGCGGTGTCCCTGGGGTTGCAACCGTCTTACCTTGGGGCCAGGAGAACCATCTCGTCCAGGGGAGCCTTCAGCACCAGGAGATCCCTGCAGAGACAGGCAGAGAGGTAAGCATCAGCCAGGGGGAGGGAGGCACAGGCAAAGGCCAAACGGCCACACTGAGGACACTGATATGGGGCTGGTGACTGCTTACCTCACGTCCAGACTCTCCAGGGGGGCCAGCCAATCCAGGGGGGCCCATGGGACCAGGGGGGCCACGTTCGCCACTTGCTCCAGAAGGACCTTGTTTGCCAGGTTCACCCTGAGGGAGAAGAAAGAGTCAGGCAAGAGATGGGGTGGAAGAAGGCGGACCAGAGAGCCCACCAGGGCAGGTACCACCCCCAGCCTGTGCCCTCCAAGTCCTGAGACAGTTCTTCTCAGCAGTGCCCCCTAGGTGACGAGGCACTCACAGAGGGGCCAGGAAGACCAGGGAAGCCTCGTTCTCCTCGTTGACCGGGCAGGCCGACCACACCACGTTGTCCAGCAATGCCCTGAGGTCCGGGCGTGCCAGGAGCACCCTATGGGAGGCAGATGGCAGTGAGATGCCCTGCAAAGGCCGGGGACCGCACACCCCTGCCCTGAAGTCCTCCAGGACTGGCCCTTACAGCAGGTCCGTCAGCACCAGGGGATCCTTTCTCGCCAGCGGGGCCAGGGGGGCCAGGGGGACCGACTTCACCAGGACGTCCAGCGGGGCCAGTCTCACCACGGGGGCCTTTGCCGCCTTCTTTTCCGACAGGACCAGGAGGGCCAGGGGGTCCAGCATTTCCCTGGACAGGTAGAAGAGGGGCTGTCAGGTTCTGTAGTATTCTGGAGCACCACCGAGGCCTCAGTTGGTGACAACCTGTGTCCCCACCCACTCCCCTCCAGTGGTGGCATTTCCACCATAGATACTCACAGAGGGGCCGGGGGGACCAACTCGGCCAGCAGCACCAGGGAAACCAGTAGCACCCTAGCAGAAGGGGACAAAGAAGTAGTCAGGAGGAGAACAGCCCCCTCACCTGGCCCAGCCGCCCCTACCTCTGAATGCAGGCTGGGGAGAGTCTCAGCAGAGACACAGAGTGAGATACTCACAGGGGGACCAGCGCTGCCACGAGCACCTTTGGGTCCAGGAGCACCAACGTTACCCTGTAGGAGAGCACAGAGGCGTCAAGGCCGAGCCAGTCCTGGTTCCAGGCCTGTTGGTAGCTCAGGGTCCAGAGGGTAATATACTCACCATAGGGCCAGGGGGGCCAGCAGGGCCAGCAGGGCCAGCGGGACCAGCATCGCCTTTAGCACCAGCATCACCGGGTTCACCTTTAGCACCAGGTTGGCCATCAGCACCCTGTGGTGAGCGGAGGAGAGGGATATGCCAGCACAGTGAGTCGGGTGGTTCCTCAGGGCTGAACTAGGGCAGTAACTCCAGGCAGGAAGATGCTTGAAGGGGAGACAAACCCCTCCCTGCCCCCTTTCCCTAACTCAGGCTGACATCTCTCTCCTCATCTAGTCACTGAAAGTCCTGCGTCCCATTTGGTGATGAAAACTGAAGGGGGTCTTGGTACTCACAGGGGGGCCAGCGAAGCCAGCAGGGCCAGGGGGACCAGGCTCACCACGGTCTCCCTAGAAGAAAAGGAGGCAAATTGGAGAGATACCCTGACATGGGAAAGGTGGGTGGGGTAGGCTGGAGGGACAGGCGAGGAGAAGGGGTGCTCAGGAGCACTCCCCAGGGCTGGGGGGGAATGAAGGTGGAGGAGGGACAGAAAGAGGGTGGGGAGACAGTATGGAGGGAAAGAAGGGCCAAGAATGAAGCCTTAACAGGGTCTTGTGTACTTACGGGGGCACCACGAGCTCCAGTGGGACCAGCAGGACCACTAGGACCAGTTTCACCCTGAGAGGGAGGGACAATAGGTTCAGGATCAGGGCCCACCCTGAATATTCCCGGCAGACAACCCCAGGAAAGCCCCTCTCCCTTCAGGTCCCCCATCTTCAGGTCACCACTCAGAATGATAGGACCTGCCTTCCCTGCAGAGCCATGTCCAGGCTTGCTGGAAAAGCTGTGTTAGGGAAGAAGGTGGGGAGGCGGCCACCTCACCTTGTCACCAGGAGCACCAGCGGGGCCAGGAGGACCGATGGGACCAGTCAGACCTCGGACGCCATCTTTGCCAGGAGCACCATCAGCACCTTTGGGACCAGCATCACCCTAAAGACATGGGAAAGTCTGAGACTTCCAGTGTGGAGCAAGGAGGTGACCTCTCATGTCTTGCTGGTGTCCAGGACCCCTCCACAGCTCTGCCCTGCCCCCACCCATGCCAAGGAGTCAAGACATTTTAGGGGAAAAGGTGCCTGCCTGAGGATTGTCTGGAACATAGGTTAAAAGGCTCTGCTTTGTGTAGAGGGACGAATAAAGGATTCCCCATCAAGGAGTAAGCCCCATCTCTTGTTGCCATGGTAACTCATGGGGAGAGAAGGACCTGGACCACAGGTATAGGATTCATCAGCAAAGAAGCCAGAGAGGAAGAAGAAACGACTGAGGAAAAGAGGAAAAGATCACAAGGAGGGGAAAGAGAGACTAAGAGATCCAAAGTAGACAGAGAACGGGAACCACACAGGGCTCAGGGGAGGATGGTTGAACTTACTCTGTCACCCTTAGGGCCTGGAAGACCAGCTGCACCTCGTTCACCAGGCATTCCCTGAAGGCCAGGGGCACCCTGGCTACCAGGAGCTCCAGGGGCACCAGCGTCACCCTATGTGACAACCAAGAGGACTGGAGTGAGACCTGGGGTCCCAGAAGTGGATCACAGCCCTAAGGCCCCTCTTAACGTCTCCCAGGCTTGGTTCTGAGGCCCAAAGACAAGCACCAGCTAAGAGGAAAGCCTCACAGCCTAGAACTTCGGGCTGCACCGGGACCTCGCCCCAGCCTTGTCCTCCCACCCCTCCCCAACATCTAGGTGGCTTTGGTTACAGACAAGTATCCCCTGCCGCAGGAGAACCAAGACCTAATCCCAGTGCTGTCCTCACCTTAGCACCATCATTCCCAGGGGCACCATTGGCACCACGGGGACCTGCAGGACCCGGGGGACCTTGCACACCACGCTCGCCAGGGAAACCTCTCTCGCCCTAGGAGGGAAGAAATGACAGGGCACATGATGGCGGCTCCATAGACAGGGCCAAGCATGGGGCATCTAGATGGGAGCAGCAGAGGTTCTACTTACTCTTGCTCCAGAGGGGCCGGGGGCACCAAGGTCTCCAGGAACACCCTTGAGGGGGAGGGAGGGAGGGACAGACAGTGAGCAAAGACCACCTGGGCCCTGGAAAGCACCCCTGCCCTCCTGCTGGGGGCTGGCCTGGGGGTGTGTGTGTCTGATTAGAGACCAGTGTCTTTGCAGCACTGAACGAGGGTCATCCCTCAACTCTCCACTCCTCCTTGAGACACCTTCCCCTACAACACTCCCCCCGCCCCCCCCCCACAACTTTAGGTTGAGGGAAAGTCACAGAGTAATCCAGCATCTCTAAAAGGAAGTCATCCAGACTAGCAGCCATGCAGCTCTTTCCAGATCATATCCTGCACAGCTGCAGCTCTCTGCCTCCCTCTGTGTAGCTCCCTTCATGATGAGAAGTCCTTCCTTGTGTTCAACCATGATCCCTCTAGCTGATGGGTGTCTGATTAGCTAGGAGGGCTGGCCTTTCCTCCCTGCATGTACTCCCTGCATTCCTGCCTCTCTGGCCGCTGCTGCCTCTTACCTGTTCACCGGGTTTGCCTGCTTCACCAGGAGGACCAGCTGGGCCAGGGAGACCCTGGAGGTGGGAACGGGGAGGGAAGAGGAAGGTATTAGAATCCAGAAGAGAACAAAGGGGAACCCACACCCCTCCTCCAAGCCCCTGACAGCTTGAGGCCTCACCTGGAATCCAGGAGAGCCAGCAGGGCCTTGTTCACCTCTCTCACCAGCAGGGCCCTGTCAGGTGACAACATGCTGGTCATGGGAAAGCTCAGGAGAGGGAGGGCATGGGGTGTCTCCCCTTTTCTCCTCCACTGTGCCTCTCCTCAGGCCCCCCTATCAAGGGTACTTACAGAAGGGCCGGGGGGTCCCTGAGCTCCAGCTTCTCCATCTTTGCCAGGAGCACCCTGTGGGGAGAGAGAGCAAAGAACTCAGGACCGTGAGGCAGCTAGAGGAAGAGAGGGCAGGTGGGCAAGGCCTGGGGCTGGAGGCTCCTGGTGCCCTGCTGATGGGCGCAGCCTCCCGCACCCTCTCCTGCAGGGTGGCAGACTTGTAAGATACTTACCACAGCACCGGGGGGTCCTGGAACACCTCTTTCTCCAGCTTTGCCGGGCTCTCCCTGGGGAAAACGGTCAGGGTTGAGGAGACTGAAGTGGGAAACCAGGGCCTCCTAGGTCCCTCCTGTTCACTTCAAGTGGAATTTTTAAAGGGATTTTCTTATCTCCCAGCTTGGGCCCTGTGGAAATGCCTTTGCTGGCTTCTACTGTGGTCCCTTAGATTCTCCACCCAGAAGTGCCCCTTCAGGCTCCTCTCTCCACCCTCTCCCCTTCCTTCTCCCTGTCATATGCCTGCGGTGACCTGAGCTGCAAAGGACTTTCATCTCCTCTGATATTTCCTTTTGAACCTCAGAGAACCCCTAAGATTTGTGGGTGACTATCATATAAAAGGCCCATCCTATCCTGATGTGTGTTTGGGGGCAGGGCGGGTACCAACAATACTTCTTTCCAGGGATAGAGCAGTGGTAGTGGTGCCACGAGAAGTCTCTCATTTTATAAATAGAGAGGCTGAGGTCCAGAAATGGGCAATGAGTGGCCTGAGGCCACACAGCAAGTCAATGGCAGAGCTGGGCCGAGGACCCAATGCTCCTCACTGAATACTCACAGCAGCACCTTTAGGTCCAGGGAATCCCATCACGCCAGCCTGACCACGGGCACCAGGGGGGCCTGGAGGTCCAGGGCGACCATCTTGACCAGCAGGACCCTGAGGAGGGAACGTACAAAAGCAGAGGTGAGAACAGAGGGGGGGGGGCAGTCAGAAGAGTGGGAGGGAGCCCAGGAGCAGCGATACTTACAGTGGGGCCAGTTTTGCCATCAGGACCAGGGCTGCCAGGGCTTCCAGTCAGACCCTAAGGGGAAGCAGAGAGGTGTGGGTGAAGTGGAGGAGAAAGGTGATGGAGGAGAGGGGAGAAGAGTGGAAGCTGGGGTAGGGGACACTCCGGAAGGCAGATCTGTGGTCCTGCTCCAGAGGACCTCATGCCAGACCCCAGATGGGACAGGCAGGTAGGGTCTTGGGCCAAGCTGGGCAGAGGGCTGGGGTCTCACCTTGGCACCAGGCAGGCCAGCTTCACCGGGGCGACCAGCTTCACCAGGAGAACCTTTGGGGCCAGCAGGGCCAGGAGAACCACGTTCACCAGCGGGACCCTGGTTGGCAGGGGGAAGTCACAGGAACAATTAGTCTCAAGTCTGAGCGTCTTTACCAGGGGCCAGCATCTTGGGGACTTTGAGGGGCATCGTTGGATGTGGGAAGGTCAAAGTGAGGCTGATTGTGAAGAGAGAGGTCTGCAGCCCCAGCATGGAACCCAGGGCAGAGGGGTGGGAGAGGGCTGACTACATCTGGAAAAGGGAGGGAACGGGCAGGGAGCAGCAGGCTCAGCCTCCAGCCCCGAAGAGAGGTTACCTTGGGACCAGAAACGCCATCTGCGCCAGGGAAACCACGGCTACCAGGTCCACCCTGCAGGAGGAGAGGAGGTCAGTGAGCTCAGACATGAGGCATGGGGCTCGCACTGGGCTGGAGAAGGGGGCACTTACACGCTCGCCAGGGGGTCCGGGCAGGCCAGCAGGTCCAGGTTCACCTCGGGCTCCTCGCTTTCCTTCTTCCCCAGCAGGGCCAGGGGGTCCTTGAATACCAGTGGGGCCCTGGAGAGGGCAGAGAGGAGGGGACAGCCTGTAGTGAGGGTCTGTCCTGGTGCCAGCTTTAAAGCTGGCTTGAGGCTGGGCCTCCAGCACCAGGAGCTTCCGTTCCTCCCAGGATCTCCCTCAAGGGGCTCCCAGGCAGATGGGGTGAGCTGCAGGCGGACTTACAGGCTCTCCTTTGGCACCAGTGTCTCCTTTGTTGCCAGGAGCACCAGGTTCACCCTGCGTGAGGGGAGACGAGTATGAGCAGAGTTGAGGGAGCTCAGGTGGCCTTGATCTTTATACTCCCCAGACAAGAACCACACTGGAATCCGTGCAGAGCGGGGCAGAAGTAACAGAATGGTACTTACGCTGTTACCCTTGGGACCAGGGGGGCCACTGGGGCCCTGGGGTCCAGAGGGGCCTCGGGCACCAGGGAAGCCAGGAGCACCAGCAATACCAGGAGCACCCTGTAGGAGGCAGAACAGGTTGGGCCCAGGAGTAGGGAGCACAGGGCAGGTGGGATGTGGGCACCAGGGGCAGCTCTGAAACCTGCAGGACACTTACATTGGCACCTTTAGCACCAGGTTGTCCATCAGCACCAGGGTTTCCCTGTGGCACAGAAAGAGGATGGTGAGGGACAGGCAAGGACTCTGAATAGGGGAGGGGCACAGGGGCCTGGAGGAGGCAATACTTACAGCAGGGCCAGCAGCACCAGCAGGGCCAGGGGGGCCGGGCTCACCACGCACACCCTGGGGACCTTCAGAGCCTCGGGATCCTTGGGGACCAGCTTCGCCCTGGATTGGAAGAAAGGACATGTCAGGAGTCACCGTAGGAGACCAACTTCACCTTTGGATATGGGGGTGGGGTGGGGTGGGTGAAGGGCAGGGACAGGAGACAAAGAATCAGGACTCCAAAACCAGAGAGAGTATGGGGGACAAGGAGTTGGGCAATGGGCTTCTCTCTTGCCACTCTGGGTCTCTCTGGTTTGGGGAGCAAGGACGACTTGGCCTGTGGGAGCTATGCTCAGAGGAGGGCAGGTGTCTCACCTTAGCACCAACAGCACCAGGGAAGCCAGGAGGACCAGCGGGGCCAGTGGGACCCTGCAAATGAAAGGGAAATGTTGTTACCAAGAAGGAGGGTGGCAGCTGCAAGTCACCCTGGGACAGAAAAGATCTTGGGGTTCAGACCAACATGGCACACCCCCGGTATCACCCCCAAGAGCTGATCGACACTGAGACCCCCTGCCCACTCCTAGGCACTGAAGCCCAGGGTTCATACGTACCGGGGGACCGGCAGCACCAGTGGCACCATCATTTCCACGAGCGCCCTGCAGGAGAGAGGTGAAGCCCCGGTTACATCCACTGAGCACTGGCCAGTCCTTGTAGCTCCTGGGGAACCCCCTTCAGAGCCCAGGGATCCCCCAAGGGGTCAGGAGTACTTACAGCAGGGCCAGGGGCTCCAGGGCGACCTCTCTCACCAGGCAGACCACGGGGGCCCTGACAGCAAAACCAAGGGATGCCAAGTAAGATGGGAGACACACTCCTTTCCTTCAAGCCCCCATCTTGCACCTACACCCTGCCCCCTCTCTTCCTTCTAGAGCTGGACACACTCACCATCTGACCAGGAGCTCCATTTTCACCAGGGCTACCAGGCTCACCCTATAGAGCAGAGAACAGAATTAGGAATTCGTTCATGGTGGGACGGGGTGGGGGAGACGGAGGACCACGACATTCAGACAGCCTCTTACCTTGGGACCAGCAGGACCAGCATCTCCCTTGGCACCATCCAAACCACTGAAACCCTAAGATAGGAACGAGAGCCAAGGTGAGACCCTGTGGAGGGGTTGGACCACCTTGACACCCACCCAGACCTGAGAAGGAGCCTCAGGAGGTCACCACAGCCATTCCCCTGTCTCTGAGCTAGATGAAACCCCAAGAGGCCCAAATCTCACCCAATCCCTTTATCGGGATTCCTTTCCCAATGGAGAGAAGTTCTTTTGGATGTCTACTCTCTATCCCTTGGGGCTTCTGCAGCTGACACCCACCATGACCCTTTGGGGAAGGGGCTGGAATAGTGGGATGACGAGACTTTGGGAACTTAGATGACTCAAAGGGGACTCACTCTGTGTCCCTTCATTCCAGGGAGACCAGCTGTTCCAGGCAATCCCCGAGCACCCTGGTGAGAAAGAAGAAAAGAAAAGAAAAGAAGGGAAGGGAAGGGAAGGGAAGGGAAGGGAAGGGAAGGGAAGGGAAGGGAAGGGAAGGGAAAGGAAAGGAAGAGAAGAGAAGAGAAGAGGAAAAACAAAAGCAGGGTTATTAGAAGGCACAGTATTAGAAGGACACAACTCCCAAACGGAGCCCAAATACAGCAAAGCTGAGGGCCGGCCATACTCTCCTGCTCACCTGAGGTCCAGGAGGCCCACGCTCCCCAGGGCGACCAGGTTTTCCAGCTTCACCCTGAGAGGGAGAGACAAGGCCTTCATGCCCATGCCACTGGGCTGAAAAAGCGTGGAAGTTCTGAATCTTTTTGGAATTACTGAAAGTCAGGCTTAGGGGCCCAGAATCGTGTCTGTGAATTTAGAGCATATTTAAATCTACCATGAAACCCTTGTCTGGTGAATTTTAATACTTTCCAAAGGAATTTCTGTTTATTTCTGTCACCAGTATTTTAATGTCACCATGTGGAGAGCAAATCTGAGGTGCCCAGAGCAGTTAAACTTAAGGAAGTCATTCACACTGAGGGATGGGGATGGGAATTGCTTTAAGGTGGCCAAGGTGAGGGGAGGAACAGTCACTCCTGTTGGGGAGACAGGGAAAATCCCACAAAGGGTGAAGATCATTGTTCAAGGGAGAACTTGCCCTGGGTCTGGGTATCACCTCCAAAGCTGATGGGGCACTGGGGTGGAGATTATAGGGATTTAGCACATGGACACAGTGGGGATGAGATGGTATCTTCTTACGGGGGCTACTTACATCATCTCCGTTCTTTCCAGGGGGGCCAGGGGGACCACGGGGACCCATGGGACCCTAGAAGAGATAGGAAGAGAGGACATTAGAATCACCAGGATAAGAAAAAAAGAAGGGGAAGTCTGGGATTAGAAGAAGGAAGTAAGGAAGACTCCAGATGGGGATGGAGAATCCATGTATTTGTAGAGGGAGTGTGTATTTGTATAGAGAGTACAAGGGGGACACTTACAGAGGCTCCAGGCTCGCCAGGTTCACCAGCAGGGCCTTGGAAACCTTGGGGACCCTGGAGGACAAGGAGAGAGGGGTGGGGTTAGAAGAGCAGGGACCTGCCAACTTTTCCTTCTCACCAAGAGACCTTGGAACACATTTCCTGCCCTCATCTCAATCCTCCCTCCAGGTGTATGATGACATCTTGGATACTCACAGGTGCGCCAGGGGGGCCAGGGAGACCACGAGGACCAGAAGGACCCTACAGAAGAAAAAGAAAGGGAGGTCACAGTGACACCTCTATGGGAAAGGGCAACGTGGGTGTAGTCTTGCTATCTCCTACTGGTTCCTGTTGGGACCACTCAGTTGCCTTGCATCCTTGCAGGACTCTGAGGTCCCAAGGTCGTCTTGACCTTCAAAGCTATCTCTGCCACCCCCATACGCCATCACTGGCCCATCTTGTCTGGATCCCCGGCACCTCTTCTTCTGTCATCTCTGCTCCCCCTGGTGGCTCACCATGGGGCCAGGCACGGAAACGCCTCCAGTTGATTTCTCGTCATAGCCATAAGACATTTGGGGAGCAAAGTTCTAGAAAACAGAACAAGAGAGAGTACATGAGAAAGTGGGGTCAGGAGCTATCACCAACAATGGGACAAACTGACATCATGTGCCTCCGGATGGGATGCACTTAGCAGGACAACAACATCACATGTCTGATAGTCCTGCCAAAATGCATCACCCGAATCTAATCATGAAGACACATTCGACAAACCCAAAATGAGGGACAGTCTACAAAACCACCGGCCTCTCCAAAAAATGTCAGTGTCATGAAAGACAAAGAAAGTCTAAACAATGTTCCAGATGAAAGGAAACTAAAGAGACATGACAATTAAGTGCAGTGTATGATCCTAGATTGGATCCTGGATCAGGACAAAAAAAAATGCTCTCAAGGACATTACTGGATCATTGGTAAAATTTAAATGTGGACTTGTATATTGTATCAATGTTAAATTTCGAAAAGGTAATCACTGAGCAATGGTCATGTAAGAGAAGGTTCTTGTTCTCAGGAAATACACAGTAAAGTATTTAGGAGCAAAGGGAAATAATATTAGCAACTTACTCTCAAACAAATGGTTCAGAAAGAAAAATAACGGTAATTATATGTATACAGAGACCGATAAAGCAAATGTGACAAACTGTGACGGGTATATGAGAGTTCTTTGCACTATTCTTGCAACTTTTCTGTAAGTTTTAAATTATTTTAAAGTGTAAAGTATGCCATCTACCAAGAAAACCAAACCAAACCAAAACAAAACGGGTAGGGGCAAGAAAGGAGCCACACAAGGCCTTCCAGGAATGTCTGGACTCTCTACTTACTCCTCCGAGGCCAGGGGGTCCGGGAGGTCCGGGGGGCCCGGGGGGTCCGGGAAGTCCAGGCTGTCCGGGGATGCCATCTCGGCCAGGGGGGCCAGAAGGTCCCTGAAGCGGGAGAGGGCAGGCGAGGGTGAGCTTAGGCCAGGAGCCACGCCCACCTCCAGCCCCAGCACCCAAGAGCGCAGCGCTTACCCTTGGGCCTCGGGGGCCGGTGTCTCCTTTGGGTCCCTTTGGGGTTGGGGGAGAAGAAACAAAATAAGCCGGGTTAGAGAAGGGAGGACCATGGGGAGTCCCCAAGGGAGTGGCGGCAAAAGTCGAGGGCGAGGATTACCTCGACTCCTGCGGTTTCTTGGTCCGTAGGCGACACTAGGGGGAGAAGAGAGACGCTGGTTAGAGGCAGGGTTTGCTCTGACGCGCAGGCCGGGGCCGAGCGAGAGGCCCCGCCTTGCCCAGCTCCAGCCTCCGCCCAGCCCTAGGCCCGGAGCCCTACCCTCGCCGTCGGGGCAGACCGGGCAGCACTCGCCCGGGGGCGCTACAGCGCCGGGGCAGTTCTTGGTGTCCTCGCAGATCACGTCATCGCACAACACGTTGCCATTGTCGCAGACACAGATCCGGCAGACCTCGGGTTTCCATACTTCTCGGTCATGGTACCTGAGGCCGTTCTGTACGCAGGTGACTGGTGGGACTGAGGGACGAGGGGAAGAGCGGCGCTGTCAGCGACGCCTGAGCCTCCCACCCCGGGCCTCCAGAGACCCCAACGCTGCCGCCCGTCCTCTCCGTCTTAGAGACACATTTAGATTTTCCGTTTCCCGCCTCCTCCTCCTCCCCTTTCTTTTCCCCACATCCTTAAAAGTTCATCTGCTCCTCATCAGCGCCAGTGACAACGCCGAGGCTCCTGGCCAGGGCGGCTATAACTCTTTCCAGTTCTCAGGAATTTAAACAAAGCTTTAGGCGGGGGTTGCTTCCAACTCCAACCTCAGCCTATTGGTGCTGAGGCCAAGTGAAATAAAAAGCCATTGGGTGGGTGTGTATGGGGGGGTGGGGTGGTGGAGAGGAGAGAGAACAGGAGGGGCCCCATCAAGAGGGCTGCCTTCTGGGGAGTGGTCTGGGTGGCGACAGGAGGGGGTGGGAGGAGAGAGGGTAGGTCCAGCCCCCATTCCGCCCGGTTCCCGGCAGGTGGGATGGCGTGGGAGGGGCTAGTAGTATGCGGAGGGGGTGATTGGCGTGGGGTCCCGCCCAAAGACTCGAAATGTACCCTCAAAGTTGTATATGCCATGACCTCCGGTGCCCAGACATCTCAAAAGCCCGTTTCCCAAGGCCAATCAGTGCCTCTGGGTCACTCCTTGGCCAAAGAACCGAAAAGTCCACAAACAGTAGTAATACAGTTTAGTTGTTAACCAGTCCCACCGCGCAAGCGTGGCCAACCTAGATGGCCAACAGGTGGCGGAAAGCACTAAGCAATTTCCCTGAACTGGTCACTTCTTTTAGCACGGGTTACTCCATCCCCACATTTATTTTGCAGGTCTAGAGATGGGGGTCCTCTTTCGGCAAAACCCCCGTTTTCCTGCTCCAGTTACTGCGCGGAGAAGGCTGGAGAGGGGTGCGCAGTGCTCACTATTGATCAGCAGAGGGCGCAAGGACCTCGCCCTGCCCAGTCCGCGCCAAAGTTTCTCAACCTCCAACCCGCCCACTCTCCGCGCCCCCTCCCCCTCAGCCCAGCACCCCCGCGGCCCCAGCAACACTGTCTAGCCTGCAGAGAGGGCAAACAATCTTTCCTTATGAATCATCCCACAGCTTTCCTGATTGCTTTTACATCTTGGGCTCCCAATTCCCAGCTCGGCGCCCCCAGCCCATCTTCGACGTACTTTCCTCCATCTCGCGCTCAGACCCCCTTTTCCCCAGTGGTACTGCACCATGCGCGCTCAGGACTCCATCCTGTGCTAACCACGTCGCGCTCCATCCTCCCTTCCTACTCCTGGGGGCGTTCATCTCCATCCCCCCCACCCAGGGTGAGCGTCCTTCTCTCCCAGGGTGCGGAGGAAGCGCCCTCGTCATCTTCCTTCCGTCTCTGAGTCTCCGGAGCATCCCGAGTCTCAGTTGAAGTCGTAGACTCCCAAGACCCAGCGCAGGATGCGACACCAAGTAGCCCTGGACTCCCCAAAGTTTGGGACTTACTGTCTTCTTCTTGGCCCTCCTCTTGGCCGTGCGTCAGGAGGGCGGTGGCCGCTAAGAGGAGCAGGAGCCGGAGGTCCACAAAGCTGAACATGTCTAGACCCTAGACATGTAGACTCTTTGCGGCTGGGGTGGGGGTTAGCGTCCGCTCATGCGTGGCCTCACACTCCGCGTGCCTCCTGCTCCGACCCGGAGGAGAAACTCCCGTCTGCTCCGACCAGAGGCCCGGGCCCCTTTTATACCATCCCGAAGGAGAGCGGGGAGGAACCCGGCCCCTGCGAGAGGGGGAGCCGGTCGCCCGTCCCCCAGCCAATCAGAGCTGCCTGGCCCGGCCCCCAATTTGGGAGCTGGAACAGAGAGGGGGAGGAGGAGGGTTGGGAAGCGAAGGGAGTCCACTGTGCATCTCCCCCCTTCGCCGCTCTGCTTCCCCAGCCCCCCAGCCCTCCCTGGGCCGGAGATGGTGCCGCAGGGGTGAGACTAGGTCCCCAATACAGTGTGGGCTAAAGAGTGGGTAGGGGCGCCCTGTCATATTTCTTCTAGTGATTCCCCCCAATCTGAAGGAACTGGAATTGGAGAGCTGAGTGGGGAGCCTTCCAAAGGTGGAAGGATTGGGGGGTGATTGGAAGAGGGTCCTCCTGGCTTGTCTCATTCATCCTCCTGACAGCCTTGGCCAGAGCTCTTGGATGGCTATGAAGAGGCCAGCTGGGGACCACTCTAAAACAGAAGAACCAGAGAACTCAAAATCTGTGCATGTGTACAGGTGTCTTCTGGTGTGGCTGTGCTATGGAGCGTAGGAATGTTTGGGGAGCAGGTTAGAGATGCCTTTACAGACATTAAGAATCAGATACTTGAAGAGGATGCTGGCAAGAGGGGTTTTATTTGGAGGATATCAATTCTTCTGCCACACCTGAGTCTCCAACACGGACTCAAATGCTCTTTCCCAAACCCCAGGCATGATGGAGAGAGACAGGGTGGGGAGTCTGAGGCATTGGGTGAGAAATTTGACTATGTGTTCTCTCCAGAAGGAAGCTTTGGTGATGAGTGACGAGGCATCGCAGTGGTGGTGGGAAATGGCTAGGAAGGACCCTTCCACCCCAGCAGAAGTGAATTTGCATGGGGAAGGCCATGATCACTGGTGGCTTAGAAAAGGGTCTTGGGTTAGGGTCTGAGGTGTGTGTCACCAGGGCCTGGTTAGAGACCCTCCTATGCAATTTAGTCAAACCAGAGAGAACTCAGGTGGAGGGCACTTGACTAGAGAAATGGTGCTCCTTCTAGGAACTGCATAAAGCCCTGTCTCCGGCTGTACTTGGACCCAGGGTTGGGAGCATATGGGGGAATTTAGCTGTCTGGGGGAGACTTGTATTTGGGGGTTTGGGATGGAATTGCAGGGCAGGATGAGTGACCTTGTTTTAAATAATGTTTCTCACTACCCCATCTGTTTCCTGAAAAACCAGGCTATTGCTCTCTGCCTCTGGAACCGGAGAGCATCATCTGTACTGTTAAAGGATGTGGGGATCCCAAGAACAACAGGTTATGTTTGGGGGAGTTGCCTCTAGAAGCCAGCGTTCTCCCTTTTCCATGTCCCAACCTCCCATCAGGGCTCTATCCCAATGCCAGGCAATCTGAGTCCTGGTCCTGCCAAAATCTGTGGGACCGAGAGAAGGCCATCGGGGTCCCTTTGCAGTGCCCTGTCAACTCCAGTCTCTCCTGCACAGCTCCCCCACCCCCATCACTCTAGAGCTGCAAACGTGGAAGCGGGGAGTCCCTCCTTCCCCAAACCATCCAAGATTCCATTGCCTCCCCCCGCTACACCCTCCCCCAGCTGATTTTGTGCAACGAAGGCAGAGGGGAAAAAAAGACCAAGGGAAGAGAAGGGGAGGGAGCCACGTCGGCCGTGGGCAGCCAGGATGAGCGGTGCGGGTGGGGCTGTGGAGGGGACTGCAGGGGCTATAATTAAAGGGAAAATATAGAGTTTCCAGAGAGGCAGGCTGGAGACGGCAATGGAGGGCCGGGCCTTCATCAATTATCCCCACCATGTGGCAGCAACTTGTGGCCCAGGATCGGCCCGGCCTAGTGCCAGCCACTGCAGGGCATAGGGGGGGCAAGGGGTGCTGAGGTGCTGAGATGGCAGTTTCTTCCACCTCCAGTGTGGGTCTGGGACAAAGGGCATCCCCCCTCCCCCCAACAGGGGTCGAGAGACTTGTTGCTCGGATAGTGGTCAACCCTTTCGACTGGTTGTCTGAGGGAAGGTGTCACAAGCTTGGGGTGAGAGTTGGTAAGACCTAGCCACCTCCCTGCTGACTCAGTTTTGACAGCCAGAAGGACTCCTGCCTACAGCCCCCTTCCTGCGTGCTCCCTGTCCAGGTTGTCCCATCTTTGCCCTAAAGAAGAGATTAAGCCTCAGAGATGGGGATTGGGAGTTGCTACATCATGGGCCTGGGGTCCTGAAGGATGTTCAGGGAGCCCTGGGGTGGGGGTGGGCTTTGTGGGTGTGGTCTGTGACAGACACCACCCCAATGTCCAGTTGCAGACCTCCAGCCCGGGGACTGCAGGCAAAGGGTTGCCAGGCATTCTTTACACGTGGCACAGAACTGAGGCCCAGGGCCTCCTCTGCCACTTTTTGACTTGAAACGCTTGGCGGGCACCCAGCCCGAAGATGTGTCTTTAATTTCTGCAGCATGACAGCGAAAGGAAGAATGTGTTTGGGGTCTCCTCCCAGCCTGACTGGGCCTCCTTGGCCAGGACTGAGGGCTTGAGAATGGGGGGAGGGTTGGGGGAAGGAGCTGGGCTGGAGAGGGGAGGAGACGCCACCTCATCTTTAGGAAACTCTGAAACTCTGGCTTCTTGTGGAATGTAAGACTTTGTCCGGCATTTGGAGTGGGGGGAGCAAAAGCCAACATCTCCTTCCTCTTACCCCCAAGAAATGGTAAAGTCATCAGCACTTAGGGAAAAAAATTCCTCAAGAAGAAAAACAGAAAGAAGAAAGTGCTGAGCTCTGAGTTCTCTCCGTCTCCAAATTTCCCCAAATGCCCTCCTACCATGGGGGGGGGGGAGCAGGCCTATGCTCCCCAGCTCCCCCTCCCTCTGGAGTCCCTCAAGCCCCCAGCCTGGACTTCATGGTGTAGGAGAAGGGAGAAGAGGAAGCCCAGGTGTGGGTGCAGCTGGTGAGCAGGTGGGTCAGCCCTTTCCAGCTGCTCTGGTTCCCGAGGTTCCATTGCCTTCCTTCCCCTGATTTGACCTTCCAGAATGCTCCTCTCTCCCCACCCTGGCCCCAGACTGGTGAGGGAGTAAGGTTCTCTAAGTGAGGGGTTGAGGAGAGAAGAGAAGAGTCTAAGAGTGAGACTGCAGTGAAGACCTTGGTTTTCAAGTGTCCTCGTTATGAAGACCTGCACGGTTCTTGTTGAGAGACCCTGGGGGCAGTCTGGGGACAGACCCCCCAGGTGTGTGGGGTCCTCTCTTTCTCCTTTGCCTCAGCATTACACCTTCTAGGCCCCTTGGTCCTTAGTCAAGTTCCTTAGCTTTCAGGCAGTTCGCTCTTTCTATGCCTCAGCTCATCCCAAGTCCCTCTGCCTTCTGAGATCTCCCTCCAACTTTCATCCTTTCTAGGTTTAAAGGGAAGATGATGAGTTAGGTTTGTCCACGTTGAATGTTAGGTGCCTATAAGACATCCAATCAGAATCGCGGAAGAAACCTTTTAGTGTCTTTGTCTGGAGTTCAGAGGAGACAAATGTGGGACCCCCAGCATGATGGTGCTGACGGAACTGTTCCGTCCAGAGAAAGCATGGAGGGAGAAGAGATGAAGGGCTAGGACAGGGCCCTGAGGATTTAACGGTTTAAGGGTTTGGAAGGGGAGGAGAAACCTGCACAGGAGATGGAACAAGAGTGAGAGAAGCAGAAGAGCAAGGAGGAAAGGGATGGTGGGGTGTCATATATGCAGAAAGAAGAATGTTCTAGAAGGAGGGAGAGTTATATGCTGCAGAAATAATTCATATGATAAGAAGAAAAATGTTTACTGGATTTAGCCACACGGCAGCTATATGTCAGCTGTTTAGGTGGAGTGATTGACAAGGAAGCCAGACTGGAGTAGGCTGAAGAGTGAGTGAGAGGTTAGGAAATGGGGTCAGAGTGCAGAGGACTTGGAGGTGGAGTTTGGCTGTGAAGAGGTGGAGAAGAAGTAGTAGATAGATACCTCATTCTTCGTCCCTCCCTCCTCCTCTCTCTTTCCTTTACTGCCTCCACCCCTACTCCTTTTCCTCTTTCTGTCCTCTGCCTCCCTCCGCTTTCTCTCAGTGAGACTCTGCTTCTTTCTCCATCCTTCCGCTCTCTGGAACTTTTTTTGGGGGTCTCATTGCCTGTTTTTGCTCTTCCTCCCTCTTTTCTTTTCTTCCCAGGTGACCTGAGCCCTTAAATAGCCACATCCAGGCCCCGCGGCCACCTTATTCTCTTCTAGATCAAGCCCTCAGTCCCGGATCTGGAAGAGAAGGCTTGCTTTGTAGAGCTGGCAGATCCTGCCCCATTTCTGGGCACCCCCACCTCCATTCAAGAAGGGGAAACTTGGGGGCGGAGGAACCAGGGAAAGCATTGGGACAAGCTGAGAGGAAAGGCCTGGGATACGGTTCATAGGTGACACTGGGACTGTCGTGTTAACGCTGTTCCCCCAGGCCCACGTCCAGCCACCTCCCCAGGTCCCAGCTGAGAACAGTGGGCTAGATGGGGATATTGTCAGACTTGGGGCTCCAAGTCTGCCGCTCTGCTCTGTGCTGGTCACAAGTGTAGGGGCAGCACCCGTTTTTCCTGCTGGAGCGTGAGCTACTGGGCAGGGACGTGTCACGGTCTCCATCCACAGCTCCCTCCCTGTATCTGGAGGCAGAGCAGCTTCTCATCAAAGGTTGAGTGAGGGAGTGAACTGAAGTGTCACGTACGCTTCTCCGGTTTGGTTCAATGCTATGCTTGTTTTATCCCATTCCCCACTTGTTTTCTTTTTCCAATTCTTTTATCGCCCCCCCCCCACCCTTAACCTTTTCCCTCTTCATGTATGTTTCTTCCTTTGCTTTGTACTTTTCTTTCCCTTTCCCTCTCTCCTCTGCCTCTGGCCCGCCGTCCCTCCCCTCCACCCACACACTCCTTCTTCTCCCCCACCCCACCTCGGTTTCTCTCATATTCTCTTCCCGCTTCTCTGGTGCTCTATCCATCCTCTCTCCTGATGCCTGCGCTCCGCTCCGCCACAGGAGAGCAGCAGCAGCTGAGAGGGGCGGGGCCAAGGCTTGCATCACAGCCAGAGGTCTGGTGGAAGGAAGTGTTCAGGAGATAGACTCAAAAGCTCCTCTGATGCTTGGATTAACAAAGCAAAAGAGTGAGGGACGGCAGCCTCTTTGATGCAGAGGCACCTGTCCAGACCCGATCTCCTTCCTTCACCCCCACTCCCATTTCCCCCACTGATAAACCTCAGCCACGGATGTCTGGTGTCTTCCACTTCCATATCAGCTACCAGTTCTTCCTCCTGGCAAACCTGGGATTCTAGACTTTTTGGGGTGGGGTGGGTTGAGCGGGAGGGTGAAGGAGGATCCCATCCTGCTTGCTTGCACCAGCCCTGCACAGAGCACCCTTCTGGATAGAGGCTGGCTTGGACGTAGAAAAGATCCAGAATTATTTGTGAGACAATATTTATACGCCAGGCATTTTGTTGGGCACTGGACATTCAGTGTCTGCCTTCATGGAGCTTGTGTATGGCAGAGATAGACATGAATGAAGTCACGGGTATAAATGTGTAATTGCAACTGTAAAGTTTACGCAGGAAAGGAACACAGCGCTGAGTGGCAGGCTTTCCAGGGAGTCCGCCTTAGATCTGGGGGCCCAGTAAGGCATCCCTGAATAGATTGATGGATGAGTAGACATAGGTAAGGGGCAGGGGGCAAGGAGGCAGGTGGAGGTGGGTATGATGATACCACATAGCAAAGGCCCTGGGGCAGGAGGGAGTATGGCACGTTCTAGATGCCCACGGAATCCAGAGAAATCCAGGGTAGTTGGAACACAGGAATCAAAGTCCAGGCAAGCCAAAGAAGCCACACGCGGGATATTAGTCTTTGTCCTTAGAGCTCTGAGCCCAGAGCGTCTGAAGCAGGGAGGGTCACAATCATGTCTGCGTTTGTAAAAGATCATCAGGGACTGGAGGAAAGCCATGGTGGAAGGGGGCTGCTGTACGCATTCAGGTGAGAGGTGATAAACTTGGACCAGGTTGAAAGAAAGGGAAACAGAAAGAAGAGGATGGATTCAAGAGCCTTTGGGAGGCAGAACTGACAGGCATTGGAGTTGGATTGGACTTGGAGTGTGATGGCGGTGGGAAGTACAGGTGACTCCTGATCTTTTGATCTGAGAGACCAGAGGGGTGGTACCCTGGAAGAGAGGAGGCTGCGTGAGGACCTGTTTGGGGAAGAAGATCCTGAGTTTGGTGCCTACTGCAGACATTCTAGTTGACTCTATTCAATGGATGATGACTACAGAGAGGGGGAGAAGACAGCTCCTGAGCTCAGAGAGTGGGGAGTCCGGGAGGGGAGTAAAATAAACCCAAAAATGTCTCTTGCCCAAGTCAGCACTGGCTGTGTGACTTTGAGTAAGTTGCTTCACCTCTCTGAACCTCATTTCCCCAATCTGTGAAATGGGGTAGTAGTAAGACCACCTTGCTGGCCTGTGTTATGCTTCCTACACGGAAGCCTCCAGAGAGATGCAAAAAGTGATGAGAATGCCAACGAGAGATAAGGCAGGTTTTATGGAGGAAGCTGCTGTGGAGCTGGGCCAGGGATTGCAGGCGACAGGGTTTGAATGAAGACACACACACTCATTCTCCAGGGGTGGAGGTGGGAGAGAAAGAGAGAAGGTCTTGGGCAGAGGAAACTTGGAAGAAAAGGCTGGACAGGTAAAATGGGGCCGACTCTTTAGAGGCTTAGAGTTCTAGGAGAGGAATTTATAATCAACCTGGGGCTCTAGAGCACCAGTGGCTGCTTTTGAGCCGCGTGTGGCTGTGAGCCTTTTGCCAAGGACTTGCCCAGAGAACCTATATCTTGGTGACAGCAGAAGAACTCAAGTTAGAAGGCTTTGGCCCTTTTGGAGAGGGGGAAATGCAAGGAAAGTGGGTGGGATTTGAGATCTCAGATGAACGAGAAAACGTGGCTTGGGAGCAGGCAAAGAGATAGGCCAGATGGCCCCTCCAAAGTTGGGTTTCAACTTCTACTAGATTCCAGAACTTTACAGTTTTAAGGTGGGAATATCATAGAACAATAAATAGATGTTCAGTTGAAAGGAAACTTTGAGCTCATTCAGCCCTGCCCTCCCCAATTTGCACAGAGGAGAAAACTAAATAAAGCCCAGAGGAGGGACATGACCTGAGAAAGGCACACAGCTGAGACGAGGGGTCTGAGATAAGATCCTTGCCTCATTTCAAGATCCTGAGTGGTGGTGGCTGGGGAGCTGGAGGGGCCAGGAAAGCAACTGTGGGTCGGTGGCGGGGCGGGGGGGGGGGGCTCGACATGACACAGGGATCCCACAGAACACCAGTCCAGACCTGTGGGGACAGGGTGAGAGAGCTGCTCCCCAACGCTCAGCTGAGCCATGTGGCCAGAGGGGGAAGGGAGCCTGGTGGGCAGGGTGGAACTGCCACATGGAAGAGGCTTGATGCGAACCATCTGGCCAGGGCGGAGTGTGGGCTGCAGGGAGAGGAGGAGCAGGAGCCAGGAAAGAGGCCATGGTGGGCGGTGGATGGCTGGATGGCGGGTGAGGGTTGGGAGTGGCCCGCCTGGAGGCCCCTACCTTCCAGACTACTGCAGCCCAGACGCCTTCACAGCCGTGGCCTGGCCCATCCAACCCGCTGACCTCATTCCCAGCTCCCCTCCCTTGCGGGGGCCCCCCTCTGCCTGCCACGTAGTCTGAACGCGTTAGCTGCATCCATTGCTTGGGGAGGAAGAGCAGACTGACATGGGTGCCCTGAGCCCAGAGCCCTGCCAGGTCAGGCGGACCCGAAGGAACAGTTGTGTCTCCTGAGCCCCCAGACCAAGCTGGGCCTCAGTTTCCCCTCCCCAAAATTGAGCCCAATAAATGGAGTGGACTGGGATCTGGGAGGAGGGGCGTGAAGCGAGTTGGAGTGGGCAAAACCAAGGGGGGCTCTTTGGAGTTCATGTCAGCTGTCCCTCTGCCTCCTCAGCGCAGGATGGGTATTATTTGCAGGCCCAGGAAAGGGTAGAGGCAGGACCTCTTCCTGTTCTCAAACCATTCTCAGTAAAGAGAGCTCCCTGAAGGCGTGTGTGTCCTCTGTCTGATCTAGGCTTCACTGCCCTGCTGCTCGGGGACTACGATTCTTAGCTAGGCTTAGCTAGGATGGAGGTGGGGAAGCCCATCATCTCCCCTCCCCCAGGCACCTTTCCTTCACTGCGGCCTCCAGGCCAGAGCCTCTCCTGAGCTCTGCCTCTTGACCTTCTGCCTCCCCCAGCCTCCCTTCCCCCCCCCACGCCCCCCCCCCTGCCCCCAGGTCCTGGGTCCTCTCTCCAGCTGCCCCAGCTGAACAGGGGGCTGTCCCAGGCCGCCTCTCAGGGCGTTCCAGGCCTGTGAGTCATCGGGAATGTCTGCTCTGGCTGCTGCTTCCCTCCGGTGGCTATGGACCCTTTTCCCCTCCTCCCCCTAGCGAAGGGCAAGGGTGCCCCTCCCAGGCAGGGGCTTTGGAGGAGGGGGAGGAAAGCCATGTCAAGACCAGTGAGGCACTGTTCTCCCAGTACAGTGAGGGAAGGGTTTAGAGGACTCCCTCCAGTCTCCCTCTGCCCCTCACATATAGAATTTCCTGTCCTTTTCCCCATTTCTTAGGTGGGGAAACTGAGGAGGGGCAGGTGGGAGAGGGTGAGAAACTTTGCTAGGCTCAGGCTCCTCCCCACTCTGTTTTAGGGCTCAGCATTGCCAAACTGGGAAGCTGCCCAAGCCTCTTTCTAAAGGGCCCTCCCCACATTCTGGCAGGAAAGCTGGAGAGGCCTCTGCTACTGCCACAGACTCCAAAGATGACGCGTCCTGGCTGGGGTGGGAAGTCCACGTGTGTAGGAAAGCGGAAGGCCCGGAGCTTGGACCCTTCCCACAGGGCCCCTGCACCTTGTGTGGCTGTCCCCCCACCCCTTCTCCTCTCCTGTCTCTCCTCCTGGGCAGCCCTGTCCTGCTTCCTCCTCCTCCAGCCTGAAGAAACAGCTGGGGGTACAAGGGAGATTGAGGGGAAGGGCGGGAGTTGGGAAAAGTTCCCAATGCCCTCCTCCCCAATTGCCCTCCTGTCCCCCTTCTTCCCTCATCTTCCTTCCCCACAGCCCTGGATTCATTGTCTAGAGACCAAGGGTCTAGTACCCAGCTTGCCTAGTGACTGGGCATTTCATATCCCATCGCAGAGCCTCAGTTTCCTCACCTGTAAAATGGGTGTCTGGACAGAAAAAGTCCCTACCAGTGGGGTTGGTCTATAATTCTGTGACTTCCCAGTCAGACAGACAGACACTCATACACACACACACACACACACACACACACCCTCATGCCCAGTGACTCACATACTCTCAACACACATCCCTTTACACACGCAAGTATACACTTTTACACATATATTTGCACGTGCACATGGCCCTCTACTTGCTTTGGGTGCAGCAACCCCCCACATTTTCTATTTTCCTCTTTCTAACAGCCCTCCACTTCTTTTCTCATTCCTGTCACACTTCTCCTGCTTCCTCACCCCTTTACGATTTCCTCCTTCTGGTTCTCTTCCTCCTGAGGTCATTGGCAGGGTAAAGGAAGAAAGAGTGGGATGTGAGATTTGAATTTTAGAGTATCAGACATCTGACCCTGCCCAAGACCACTCTCACCACCCCCTCAGGTCTCTTGGCACTTGCTGAGGTTCTGGGTGCGAAGGATGTGAGAGGGGGAGAAGGACTAGAGCAGAGAAAGGCTTGCTCTTCTCCACTCAGCTGGGGACCTGCAGGCCATGACCCTCACTTCTCTTTCTGAACTTCGTTAACGTTTACTTTCAAAATCTCTGTCCCACAGACATCCTGGGGCCTGCTTGTAAGCGTGATGATTTTAGCAGCTTGTGCTGGCTGCATTGCCCCAGGCGGCACCCTTCTAGGAACTTCCGCCTAAGGGAATCTGGTCAGAGCTCAGAAAGGACTGTTCCAGAGATGAGCTATCTGTTGGCCAGGAAAGGCGTGGGAACTGGGCAGCAGAGCGCACCCCTCAGACCCAGCCTGACTCAGGAATAACCACAAACATCTGTACCAGGCTGTGCCATAAGCACATCACATGGTTGAACTAATGTACTCCTCACAAAGCCCTCTGAGGGGGACATTGTAATTGTCTCCAGTTTCAGAAGAAGAGAGAGAGGCACAGAGAGGTTAAGTCAGTTGCCTGAAGTCACAAAGCTAGGAAGTGACTGAGCTAGGATTCAAACCCAGGCAGCCTGGCTCTAGAGCCCACAGGCTTAATCTCTACTCTTGACAGGTCCAAGAGACCCAGGGTGGACGCCAAGGAATGCCTTCCTGCCTAATCTGAAGAAGTGGGTGTTTGCACAAACATGCCACTTCATCTGTGTGCCTGTATGGGGAGGATTGCAGAGTCACATGGCTGGAAATTGGTCACAGGCACCATTGTAGCTGGAAGGCTGTCTCAGGGCCATCTCCTCCCACTTGCCAAGGAACTTTTGGGAGCTGACAGCACCGCATGTCATCTCATCTAATACTCACAACATCTCTGGGAGGTGAGTCTAAATACCTCTATTTTACAGACAGAGAACCTGAGACTCAGAAGGATCAAGGCATTGGCTCAGAACCCTTTGCTAGAGCTGAGAGAGAACCCAGGTGCCCCAACAGCCAGATCATGCTTCTTCTCATTGACTGATGTGTCCCCTATTTACAAGTCCACACAACCACTAGACACACGTAGCCATGTACAACAGACCATGTGCAACTGGGAAGAATTACAGCCCTCAGTCGTGTTTCAAGTGGTACTTTGCTCCCCCTCACTGACAATTCCCCAAAAAAGGTCTTATACCCATTCTGTAGGTGCTGGAGATCCCCAGATAGGAAGTAGTGAAACTGATTAGATTCTGTGCCTGCCTGGCCTAGCCACAGAGGCAGCACTCCTCTTATGGTGCTCTGCTACTTGCCACCCTCACTGTCATCCAGCTCAGAAGCACCCCTGCACAAACCCCATCCCCACTGAGCACACATGCATGTAACTGACACAGGGAAATTAGACCAATGATGTACCTGCATGATACAGGCTAAAAGTTTCTTGGTGTTTTCTGTGTGCCAGGCACTCTCCTAAGAGCTGCACATGTGTTAGCTCACTGAGTGGCTACAAAAATCTTATGATGTAAGTTCTATAATATGCTTGCTCTCATTTTACACATGAGAAAATTGAGGTTCAGAGAGGTTAAGTAATTTGCTCAAGGTCACACAGCTAAGAAGTTGCAGAGCTGAGATTTGAACACAGGATCTCACCACTATGCTACAGCCCTTTCTCTAATACTGACTGGGCACTATTCAATCAGTCTGTCGGCAACCACTACTGACCACCCTGCTGTGCCCAGCACCACACAGTAGATGCGGGCTGTGCCTGCACTCACGCTCCTTCCTTCCCAGAGAGCCTCCTCCCTAGCCAGCTAGGACATGTGGATCTTGGCTCTGGTTAGCATTTGACACCTAGTGAGGGAAAATACTGAGGTGGTGCCAAAGCATGAATGGAAACACAGAGACAGGGAGATGCAAATGGGGTAGGACAGCTGGGGGCTAGGGCTGGGGCAGGGGCCTGGGCGGGGACATCTCTGTACTTCTGCCTCTGTTCTGGTCTTAGGCTCACATCTATTCTGTATCTCTGTAATCGCAGATCTTCTCCTGGCATCTCTGGCTGACTCTGTCCGTATGTGTTTCTCTGTGCGTGTATCCATCTGTCTCCTGACTTTCCCTGTCCTTTCAGATGCTATCAGCCCCTGTGGGAATGATGGGTCAGAGGCTTAGTCACCCACCATCAGAGTGGACGTCCGGTCTGTCACAGGATCTTCCCTACTGGCCTCCTGTCTACAAAGGACCACAGTTCTCTCCTCCTCAAGGCTTTCTCCCAGGCTTTCTCTGTCCCTGAATACTAATCTCTGCAGGTCAGTCTAGATATCTCCAGGCTATACAAGGTCTGACAATTAAGTTTGTGAACGCATCCTAGAAAAAGTGCTACATATCTCATTGCTGAATATCACTACTGAATATCACTGAAGTACTCCCCTTGGGAAGCCATGCACCCATGTCAGCGCCTAGTCCACCCTTCAAAGTAATTTGGGAACTCTTTTTCTGGAATGGCCATCAGAGTGTATTACCCTTGATGTCCCAAATGTCATCAAAATGTCTTCCTTTCAATATTTCCTTTATCTTTGGGTAAAGAAAGAAGACATTGGGGGCCAGATCAGGTGAGTAGGAAGGGTGTTCCAATACAGTTATTTGTTTCCTGGCTAAAAACTCCTTCACAGACAGTGCCGTGTGAGCTGGTGCATTGTCGTGATGCAAGAGCATGAATTGTTGATGAAAAGTTCAGGTCGTCTAACTTTTTGATGCAGCCTTTTCAGCACTTCCAAATAGTAAACTTGGTTAACTGTTTGTCCACTTGGTACAAATCCATAATGAATCATCCCTCTGATATCAAAAAAAGGTTAGCAACATCCTTGCAACAAGTTCACGAACTTAATTGTATGTCAGGGATGTGTAGTGCCTCCCCCTACAGATGAGGGGAAGAAGTTGTATCCCTCCCATCAGACAGGGAGCTCTCAAGAGTGGGGATAACGTCTCTTCATTCAGACTGAGAGTTCCCTGAGGGCAGGGACTGTGTCTCCTCCACTAGATTAAGGTTCCTTGAAGGTATAACCTGGATTTCTTCCATCAGACTGCTGGCAGGGCCTGTGTCTCTTCTTTCCTCTGGATTTTCCTGGTCTCTAGCTTGGGAGGTATTTAGCAGGGATGAAGGGACTGAAGAATCCCCCACTCTCCATATCTCCCTCCAAATCCTATTCAAATTTTAATGCTTTATTGTTCACCACACTTCCACTCCCTCCTTTCCAGATGGGTCCTTACTTCCAGCCGGGGCAGCTGGAGATAAGGAAAGACAGCAATACACGTAACCAACATTCCACAGAGAAATCGGCAGTGGGCAGGGATCCTGTCCAATAAACAGTCCTAGGGATCCAAGCTTGGCCTCCTCCCGGAAGCCTTCCTGGACTAGCAAAGCCCACCTGTATTTCTTCTCATTTTTGGAAATATTTACAGTTCGTCTGTCTGATGATTTTCTAGTGTGGTTTTTTTTAAATAACCTTTTATTTTCAAGTGATTTTAGGTTTACAGAAAAGTTGTAAAGAGAGTATAGAAAGTTCCCATGTACCCCTCATTCAATTCCCCTAATGTTAACATTCTACATCACCATGGTACATTTGCCAAAACTAAGAAGCCAACATTGGTACTTAGTATTAACTAAACTGCAGACCTTATTCAGATTTCACTAGTTTTTATACTAATGTTCCTTTTCTGTTCCAGGATCCCATCCGGGATATCAGATTGCATTTGGACATTATGTCTCCTTGGTCTCCTCTGGTTCATGACAGTTTCTCAGTATTTCCTTGTTTTTCACAACCTTAATAGTTTTGAGGGATCCTCGTCAGGTATTCTGTAGAAGTTCTTAGTGTCATTTTTCAGTAATAAAAGCTTTTCCTCAAATGAAACCCTGTGCAGAATCCTGGTATATGAGCAGATAAAAGTGGAGCTGCTCTGGTCACAGCAGCAATGGGGTAAGGGGGAGCATAAATATGAATCTCCCTGGGTTCCCCTGAGAACTCTATGAAACCCCTGTGGTGTCATGGAACCCCGCTTGAAAACCATTACATGAGGCCAAGGTCTGCCCAGGGCATGGGTTTTTCTCTATATACCCTGGACAGGTCATGATAGACTCAGGCTCACATACTTCCATCACTATTTTTTGAGGAAGCTTTGATGGCTGGAAAGTCCTTCGAAATCTGCCCTTCTCCAGCCTCTGTTGTAGGCACACCTGGAGTGTGCTGCCCAGGTACCCACTGCAGGATTGAGATACCCATTTCTCCGACTGATAGGAATGTGGGTGGCTACTGGCTCCCTATCCCTCTCCAAGAATTGCTGTCAGCCAAAAGGAGTTCTTTTGCCAGAGATCATGCTACGTCTTCAGAGGCCGTCATTCTATGACTGGTTGATGCGAGAGTACAAAAGCCCTACCCCTTGTCTCAAGGAAGGACAACTTTAAAGGGCTATCTCAGCTACAGAGCTCCTTGTGGATCAGCTGAGGCCTTTGTTGTGAGTGTTGCAGTTAAAGACCTCCCTCTGCCCCGTCCTATTTAATTCACTCAATAACAAATCTCCATTTCAGAGTCTGTATCCTGGGAACCTGTCCCAAGACACGTAGTGTCAGGAGTAGTCTAAGAAAGTAGACTCTACAGCAGGATTTTGGACCTGAATCATCCACTGGCCAGCTTTACATTAAATAAAGTACAAATGCTAGAACTGTCAGAGCAGACAATAAAACCTCAGAGAAACGAGCATACTAGAGTGGATGGCATGGATAGAGTGGATATATTATGTAAAACCGAAGATTCACCAGCTAGCTCCTAGAGGATGATAGGACTATTGAAACACAACCAAGTTCTAGCCTTGATTACAGCTGATTGGCCAGGCGTGGTATCTTTACTAAGGCAGATTCACACACCTGAGGTGCATAGTATATGGCTACTGGTCCAGCAAATGCATTATTTTTCATTCCTATCAGGAGGGAGGAGCAGAAACAATTTACATGCACTTGGGATTGACATTAGTATATACATTTAAGGTTTTGTCCTAGAGTATATTACTCTCCCTCTCTGTCATAATATAGTCCAAAGGGACCTAGATCATCTGGACTTTCAACAGAATAGCAGACTGATCTACTATTTTGATGATCCGCAGTTATCATCATGTTAATTGGACCCGAAAAGCAAGAAGTGGAGGGAACCTTGGTAAGACACACGCATTCCAGGGGGTGGGAAGAAAAAATCCTACAAAGATTTAGAGGCTCATAACACCAGTGAAGTCTTTACGGGTTTATACATTTACAGGTGACATAAAAGGCTGCCACATTTGAGGAGACCCAGAGCAGGAAAGAACTCTGCAACAGTTCCAGGTGTGACCACTTGCACCATAGGTCCCGGAGACCCTATGATATTTGATATATTTGTGACATCAAAAAAGACTTTGACGTTTCAATTGGAGAATCACAACCTAGGCCCCTAGAATTCTGGAGATGGGCCATCTGCATTGGAGGATTATATACTATTTGAAAAACAGCTTCTTGTATGCTCCAGGCCCTGATAGAGGCAGAGGACCTAAACAGGGACATCAGGTGACAATGTGGCTGGAGCAGTCTATCACGAGCTGGGTTCTGACAGACCCAACACGTTTCCATGAGTCTCCTTCTAACTGAGCTGCCCAGCTTTCTGGTGATTACATTGCCTAGATAGCTTTTGAATGTCCCCGTGTGTGTCTATCAATGTTCCTCTTACTTAACATGTTAGCCAAAAACATGTGCTTCCAACTGGAGGTGGCCACAGACCAGAGGAGCAGGACATCCCGCCCCCTCCATCTTATGACTCAAACAACAGACTTAATGGCTGTAACATTTTTTTACAAATGAAGTGTGGTCCATTGATCACTGATAATCCATTAAGGTCTATGAGTGGTCCACAGGTGCTGGAGGTTTCCGAGGAAAAACAGGATGGAATTCTTTTATTCATAAATTTGAAATGCAAAATTAAGATGTTCACAGCAGTCCCATTATGTTTCTAATCACGGTCACATTCTTCAACATTTGCATTGGCTACAAGGTTTGAATTTGGTTGGTCTGTCTTGGCAGTTTGTCTCCGGTGATATATTTTCAAGTCATTTATGAGTTTTGGTTGTTACTTTTGTGATATGGAGTGTCCTCAACTCAAAGAAGGAGTCAATGATTCAAAAGTGTCTCATTAAAGCTTAAGAAAAGTGATGAAACTAGTAACCCAAATACAACTGGGAACAGTGTTATAAAAGTAAATAGAGAACAGGAATCTAATTCAAAAATATGTAAATCTCTAAGAACTGGGACATGAATGATGATTTCACACAAGCAGCCGAGATAGAAAAGTGTAACTGTGAGTATGATATTGACTATCCAGCACTGGAGGTCATTGGACTGGCTCTCCATCCCCTCCTAATCCCCAGCATGTGTGTGTGTTATGAAACTGTCAAATCGTGGCATAAAGCCATCAAAACTTTCACATCATTTTCAAACACAGCACAGTGACCTTCCTGGTAACCATTAGAGTTTTCTTTTTTCTTTTTTTTTTTCCTTTTTCTTTTTTTCCAGAACTAGAGTAAAATAAGCTTTCCAGGACAAAATTCAGAGATTCCTCCCACCTCCTCCCGTTTTTAAAGGGAGGAAGAAAAACAAAGCTACTCGCGCAGGTTTTAAAATTGCACTCCTTTTAGTAAAACACAGGTACAAGTAACACTATCTGAGCAGCTTATAAAACAGCCTATTAATGATGCATATTTTTCTCGGAGAGAATCCAGAACCAGCTTTTGGCAAATTTCCTTTATTAAATGACAGCGTTGGGCATCACACAGTATCAGTGGCATGCCTTACGAGCAAATAGTTTGGTTTTAATAAATCCTGCTATCTTATACTCCTCATTAAAAACAATAACATTTTGCTCCTCTGAGGTTAGGTTTGGACTCTCACAGGTATTGGACACATTGCCATCTGTGCAAGCTGTTGAAGATCTTAGAAGTGGTCTCGAGAGCATAATCTATGACTTAAAGAAATGGTTCTTTCTCATCTCTTTTTTCAAAAATTCATGTGGGCCCATGTATGTGAAGTTGGTTAGAATCAATGATGTGTACAGTCCAGACATGCTTAACATATGTGTCGTTCACATATCAGGAAAAAAACACTTAATAACTTTTAGTTTTTATCACTGAGAACAAATACTTCAGGGGAAAAAAAGATTCTTGGCCTAAGTGATTCTTTTGTGAATCATGGTATGAACTGAAAAGCTGGCTTGGCAATCCCTGCTGAGGGAGTACCAGAAAGGGCACCCCTCCAAGGATGAAGGAAGTTGTGCCTAAAATCCAATGCCTATCTTTTTCCTGCTATTTCCCCAGCATTTTGGCAATGTCAGCTCCTGCCCCCCAGGACTCCTTCTCCCCTTCTCTCATTGTAATATAATAGTATTCCCAATTTTTAGCTGGATACATGACCACTCAGAATAAAAACATTTCCCCTCCTCCCTTTCAGCTAGGTATCATCATGTGACAATGTTCTGGCCAATGGGATATGAGCTGAAGTATGACTTTCAGGTCCTTATAAGGAGTGGGCACGCCTTTCCACTTCACTTTCCTCCAACTACTTCTTGAAACCTCATGTGGTGGTGAGCCACCCTGGATCATGCTGATGAGGGTAAGACCTAACGGTAGCAGAACAATAAAATAGAAGGAGCCTAGGTCTCTGGACAAACTAAAGAAGAACCACCTTTCCAGCCCTGAACCATCTTTCCAGCCCTGGACCACCTGTCTCTGGATTATTTAGATGAAAGAGAAATAAATTGTGGTCTCTTTAAGCCATTGTTATTCTGGTTGTCTGTAATGAATAGCTCTACCAATATAGAGCTGAAAGAAATAGTGAAAACTGTGACTATAAGTCCATTTCATTCACTGAGTATACTTTTTAGCATCCTATGCAAAGACAAAGGCAGGAAGTTCGAAAGCCCACTTTTCCACCATGAGATATTCTAGCTACGGAGGGGAAAGTGTCCCACAGGAGTTTTGAAAAGAATGCTGAGATAAAAAAAACTTTTTTCCTGTCATAGATAATGCCACTCAAGAGCACTTCTAAAATCTTAAGTGGCCTGCTCAGATGGCAATATGTTCAATATCTGTATTGTTCAGACATCACCAAACTATTACGATATTTACTGTTAAGTATCAAGTTAGCAGAATTTCTTAAAACCAAACTACGGTGTGACTGCTCCATTATGAGAGTTTGATTCTTTCTCAACACTTAGTGATTTTTATTTCTGAGCAGGAGAAAGGAATCCGTGACATGTTATTAAGATTATTTGGAAACCATATCCAAATATTACATCAGAACTTAAAGAATTCTTTCTGAGGTCAAATTCAACCAAAGAGAAGATTACGGCTCCGTTTGTCACTCTCTTTCCAGGTGAAATACTCAGTCTTCTGACTTTTGGAAGCTTTGTACCTGTTGACCTAGTGTCCAAGAGAGCAGAAAATAGTCTTCAGGGAGAAACAGCTCTGTGATTTCTGGATTCTTCTTTGGTCTAAATCCACAACCATCTGAAAGAGCCACCAAACATTTGCTGTCATTTCTAATGACCTATAATTGTGGTTTAGGATTTTCTAATTTAGAACAAATAAGGAGTAAGAAAAGAATCTGACAGGATGTGAAAACTCCTTATGTCTCCATATTGCCACACAGGGCATAGATACACTGGTGGACATCTCTCTTGCTAATATGAAGCAATTCTCCTTCATATTACTTTAACAAAGACGCATTTTTATTATTTTAGAATTATAATGTTCTTTTAAAATTTGCTTAAACGAGCATTGGTGCGTGAGCTCCATGCTCATAAAGGGATTTCTGATGTGAAGAGTGTGGAACATTCTTTCCTACTGCCTAAGATGGCCGCATTCCACAGCAGATAAAGAAATCCCTAAACAGAATCCAGAGAGGCCCCTACGACCTTGCAGCTCTGCTTGTCTGCCGCAGGCCTGTGTGCCAGCTGGACTGACCTTGCATCACAGCCTCTCCCAGTGGGTCACAAGCTCCTGCTCACCATGGCCCATCTGCTCCATTCCAAGTCTGATGTGGGAGGTATTAATGTTCCCATTATACAGATAGGACCCAGAAGTCCAGTGAGCTTCTCCCCAAAGTCTCCCAAGTTGGGAGGGGGAGGGACTAAGACAAGAACCCAAGCCTTTTTATGCCCCCCAGAAAGGCTCTTTCTTCCACACTTAAGGGTCTGCAGAACAGCCTAAACCACAGAATAATAACAGTTACGGTTTACTCAGGACTTACTGAGTACTAGGCCCCCATGCTTTCGTTATCTCCATCTTCACAACAGCCCCACAAGTTATATCAATCATTAGTTGGCTCCACTTTACAGTTGAGAAAACTGAGGTTGAGAGAGATTAAGTGACTAGCCCTCTGTCGCATTGCTAGGGAGTGGCAACAACAACCTAAAACTGAAGCCTGACAGCCAAGGGCGGATTTTTAACCTCCACAAAGGGCCTTTGCTTTGGGCTTGGAGTCTCCCTCTGGACAATCTCTTGATCCAGAGCTTGGATCCGAGCTGCTCTCTCCTTGGCCCTGCCCCACCACCCCTGCGAATCCCTCAACAGCCTCCCTACTCCTCTCCCTGCCCCACCTCGCTCCTGTGAAACCACTTCTCCCAAAGGCCAGGTGGTCCTGAAAACGTGTGCCTGCTCCTTCCTCTCCTCTCTGCCCCCTATGCCGTGGCCCCCTCTCCTGGGAGGACTCGAACCCCCGGATGCCCCCAGGCCCTGCCTCCCCGGCTCCCGTGCCTCTGCTCCGGGTTCTGAACTTGTTCCACCTGGGTCGCGCCCGCCTGGGTCTCTCACGCGCCCCCTTCTTGAGCCCAGTTAAGAGACCAGCTCCCTCCCTGCCGGAGTAGGGCCCGGCTTCTCCCAGGTTTGAATCCTCCCCCCAGAGGACTCCCGCCGCTCATTTCCACAACTTCCACTCCCCCCCCCCCCCCCCCCCCGCCAGTCACTGCCCCCAGGCACTTCCGTAGACTTTTTCTGTCTGACCCCAGGCCCCCTGTGCCTGGCCTGTACACCCCGGGCTGCGCAGGGGCTCCCAGGCCTTCTGGGGCCCAGGGTCTAACCCGCTGTGAGGCCTTTGTGCCAGGGCCCCTCCTCTGCCTAGAACATCCTCCTCCACCTACTGTATCAGGCTGCTCTCCAGCCTACCGTCCCTACCTGTCTCTGACTCCTCTTTCTGGGGCTCACCTTGGGTACCACCTCTGCAGGGAGCCGTCCCTGACCCACCCCATCATGGTTCTCCCACAGCACCTGCACCTCCCCTCCCGGAGGCCACGATCTGCTTGGCTGCTTGCCCTCTCCCATCTCACCCTCCAAAGCAGTAGCTCTGGGAGGACGATCTCCTCTGTCATGTTCACCGGGGATCCTAGTCATTGAATAGTCATTAGATAGTCATTGAATCTGGTGGGGGCAGTAGAGTAGAGCTCTTGAGATCTTTGCTCAGTCCTATACTCCCACTTCAAATCCCAGCCCCTCCTTTACTCAGTTGTGTGACTTTAGACAACTTACTACCTCCCTTCTCTGTGCCTGGGTTTCCTCATCTCTAAAATGGAGATAACAGTAGGTCTTTTTCACAGGGTTGTTATGAGAACTTAAAGCACATAGAACAGTGCCAGGCATAAGTAAGCATGCACTATATTTGGGGTAATATATAATAATTATTAATCTTATTTGTGATATTAGTTTACTATTATAGTTTACTATCACTATTATAGTTTACTATTACTGTGATATTACTATTAACTCTACATATCTCCTACTAAATAGCAGGCTTCTTGGGTGTGGGGTCCAGCTTAATCCTTCTTCAATTCCTGGCTCCCTAGGGTCCTGCCCCAGGAACTGAGTATTCTTCTGTGAAGCTCCCCTCCTCCAATTAGCATCTGACTCCCTGATAGAGTTCCCACCCACTCCCCTCTCCTGAGGGCTCATGTGCCCTCAGAAACCTGGCCCCCTGACCACTCACTTAACAGCAGTCCCAAAATCCAAAGGGAGAGATTCTTTCTTCTATCACACCTCCCACACCAGGGTAGATATGCCATCCCTCAGCCCTGTCTCAGAAAATCCAAAGCACAGGGAGCTCTAGAAAGAGCTATGGACTTGGAACGTAGAGCCTTGTCCTCTAGTCCTGGCTCTGCCACTAAACAGCTGTGTGACTTTGGGCAGGCCACTTCACCTCTCTCAGACTTACTGTCCACATCTGTAAAATGGGAGTAATCCTAGCCCTGCCTCCTCATAGGGTTGTCCTGATGTTCGATTGCACAAACCAAAGAGAGGGTACTCTGTAAACAGAGACAGTGTGGAGAAATGCAAGGCACAGTCACCATGAAGTTGGAAGTGATGATCAGGACTAGGCCTGAAGCATCTCTGGTCAGGGCTGTGCCAAGAGTGTGGCCATTGGGCTCTGGGCTAGACAGCAAGCTGTTACGAGGTTGGGTTGATTGGGGATAAGCCTAAGCCCAAGCTTTGTCCAAAATCACTCAAGGACTTCTGTTGGTCATTGTCTCCCTGCCACCTGCTCTCACTACTTTTCCCAAAGTACCTTCAAGTGCACCGGAGGGCCCCAAGACTCCTACTGAATCCTGATGCTCAGAGGCCCTGCCATGTCTGGCTGTCAGCTACAACTCTTTCCTTTCCTCCCCCCTCACCCACCCCTGCCCTGAACTCCAGCCCAGCTAAATTAGGAATTTCCTAACATTAGTCATGATTCCTTCAGTTGCCAGTGCCAACAGCTTAATCCAAAGTGGCTTAAGTAGAAAATTAAATATATTTGGCTTATTTAACCAAAAAGCCCAAGTACAGCTGGATCTATGGGCTAAAATGATACCAAGAAGACTCAGTTTCTCTCTTATTTTTGCTTTTCGGTGAAATGCCCTTTTGCCCCTGGACAGTCTGGCTTCATGTGGTGGTCTTAGGCAGTTCCAGGTTTATTTTCTAAAAGCTAAGAAACCCCTGGAGAAAAACAGAGCCTCTTTCACAATAGTTTCAGAAAAAAAGTCCCAATGTTGACCTATATTGGGCTGACTTGAGCCCTTCCCTAAACCAATGGCAGATGAAATATGTTGGTTGACCTGGGCACATGCCCATATGCCCACTAGTGACTCATGAACCAAGAGTAGGGGAGAGGCAGTTCCTCAAAATAAAACCTGGTTGCTGTTTCTGGAAGAAGGAGGAATGAATGCTAGGGAAGGCAGGAGTAATAGATGTCCAAAACATTCTACCCCTTGGCTGCTAGCATATATACACACACCTACTTTTTTCCTACACATAATATTTATAAGGCTTTTTTGTCACTATTTTTTCCTTCTTATTTGGAAATAATTTCAAATTTACAGAAAAGTTTCTGAAGCATTTGAGAGTAAATTGTCAACATGATGTCCCATCACCCCTGAATACTTTAGTATGTAAATCCTACAATGGCAGTCTCCTAAATAACTGCAAGTCAACTATAAAAATTATAGATATATTATTATAATTTATTCACGCTTTCACATTTGTCCCAATAATGTTCTTTGTAGCAAAAAGACACAATCAAATATCATGCATTGCATTTAATTGCTATGCATTTTGGGCAGGAATATCACAAAAGTGATGTATTCACAGTACATCTTATCAGGTGAAGTATGATTTCAATTTGTTCCATTACTGATAATGTTAACTTTGATATTTTGATTAAGATGGTGTCTACTAGGTTTATCTACTATGAAGTTACTCCTTTTCCCATTATAATTAATAAGTGTTTTTGTATGTGGGAAGATACTTTGTAAAGTCCTGTGTAAAGTCCTACTCATTATCCAAGCTGGACTCATTTTAGCATCCACTGATGTCTGTTGACTGAAATATTTTTATTATGATTGTTGCCAAATAGTGATTATCTAATTCCATCATTCCTTCTGTTATTCTATTCAATGGAAAAACTTTATCTTTTCTTCACTTATTTCTTCATTTATTTATATCACTATTAAGATTATTTTTTAAAAAAGATTTTTTCTTATTGGGGAAGGGGTACAGAACTTTATTGGGGAACAGTGTGTACTTCCAGGACTTTTTTCCAAGTCAAGTTGTTGTCTTTTCAATCTTAGTTGTGGAGGGTGCCGTTCAGCTTCAAGTTGTTGTCCTTTCAGCCTTAGTTATGGAGGGCACAGCCAAGCTCCAGTCCAGTTGCCGTTGCTAGTTGCAGGGGGGCACAGCCCACCATCCCTTGTGGGAGTCAAACCGGCAACCTTGTGGTTGAGAGGATGCGCTCCAACCAACTGAGCCATCCAGGAGCTCAGCAGCAGCTCAGCTCAAGGTGCCGTGTTCAATCTTAGTTGCAGGGGACGCTGCCCACCATCCCTTGCGGGACTCGAGGAATTGGACTGGCAACCTTGTGCTTGAGAGCCCACTGGCCCACGTGGGAATCGAACTGGCAGCCTTCGGAGTTAGGAGCACGGAGCTCTAACCGCCTGAGCCACCGGGCGGCCCAGACTATTTATTCTGATGCTCAGATTTTTCAGATTCTGCCAGTTGGAGACTCTTCAAGCTGGCATCTCTGTCTTTTTGATTTGTCTTTGCTTTGGATTGAATTATGCCCTTTTGATTTTCATGTTAAAGCCCTAACCCCCGATATATTTGGAGATAGGGTCTTTAAAGATTTAATTAAGCTTAAATGAGGTCATAAGAGTGGGACCCTGATCCAAAAAGACTTATAAGAAGAGGAAGAGACTCTCTGACTCCTACCTCACACTATACAGAAAAATTAGTCCTAGATGGATCATTAATCCATGGAGGACAATAGAAATGTGCCTTCAAACCACTGAAGGAAAATTATTTGTCACCTAGAATTTTATACCCGGTAAACCTATCAATCAAGTGTGAGGGTAAATTAAAGACCTTTTCAGGTGTTCAAAGTTTCAGGAATTATATCCCCCTTTGCACACCTTCTCAAGAACCTGTTGGAAGATGCATTCCTAAAAAACAATAGAATTATACAAGAAAGAGGATTTCAGGAAATGAGGAATCAGATGTAGGAAAGAGGCAAAGGGAATTCTGAGGAGAATGGTGAAAGGAGATTCCAGCATGAGAGCTGTTCATGGGGGCTTAGAGAGCAAAGGGATTGGGATAGATCAAAAGTCTGCAGAAAAGATTGCTTCAAGAAGAGGAAACTGACAGAGTACCTAATATGTCAGAACATCTTGACAGGATTCCGACAACTGGGGTTGAAATAGGGGTCATTACATAGAAAACTAAATGAACATCAGCAACAACATAGATAATAAGATAATTATTAACTCCAGGAGAACAAAAAGCAAAAGTCATCATAGTACCCTACACAGCTCAGACACAAATAACAATAAGATAGTCATGATAGGGTAAACACTAAATATTGGCCTAACCAAAATTACCATGTAACAATATTGGGATATTGGTGAGACTGGAAGTGTGACTGAGTGTGGTGGAGGGGAGGAGTTAAAAAGAATTAAATTCTTATCTTCCATATTGGGAAGTCAAAAGTGAATTTCCAAAACTGAAAAATCAAAAACTGGCAACAAAGGCTTGTTATTTAGAGATATGGGAAATTTCTCTCTCTAAAAAAGAAAAAGAAAAAGAAAAAAAAAAAGTCAGCTGCCCTGTAAATTCTTTGTCTCTTAAACCATGTACATATATACTTTTGGTACAACTTAAAACTACAACTGAAAAAACTAACTGTGAACAGTAAAAGAAAAAGAGAGCTCCTAGAAGAAAACAATGAAGAATAATAAAAAATAAATAAATTCATTATTTTAGAATTAGGCAAATAATTCTTAAACAACTGACTTATTTTAAGATTTTCTCTTTATCTTTGGTTTTCTGTACTTTGAATATGATACGCCTAGGTGTATTTCTTTTCTGGAATTTATTCTGCCTGGTGTTTTAAACTTCCTGGATCTGTAGCTTGGTGTCTGACATTAATTTAGGGAAATCCTGCCATTATTGCTTCAAATATTTCTTCTGTTTCTTTCTTTCTTACCCTTCTGGTTTTCTTATTACATATATGTTATACTCTTTGTAATTGTCCTACAATTCTTGTATATTCTGTTCTAGGGCTGTGTTTTTCCCCCAGTCTTTTCTGTTTCTTTTTGCTTTTTCATTTTGGAAGTTTTTATTGATACCCTCAAGCTTAGAGATTCTTTACTCAGATATATTCAGACTACTAATAAGCTTAACAAAGGCATAATTTATTTCTGTTACAGTGTTTTTCATCTCTAGCATTTTTTTATTCTTAGAACTGCCATCTCTCTGCTTATTTTGTTCATCTTCTACTGTATACTGTCTACTTTATCCATTAGAACCTTAGTATATATATTAGTCAATGTTTAGTCAAGGTTCTCCAGAGAAACAGAACCAATAGGATAGACATTAGATAGATAGATAGATAGATAGATAGATAGATAGATAGATAGATAGATAGACAGACTGGCTAGCAGGCAGGCAGGCAGGCAGGCAGGCAGACAGACAGACAGACAGACAGACAGATAGATAGATAGATAGATAGATAGATTAAAGGAATTGGCTTACATGGAGGCCTAGAAGTCCTATAATCTCTGTCTGCAAGCTGGAGAACCAAGAAAACCAGTGGTATAATTCAGTCTGAGTCTGAAGTCCAATAACCAGGGAGTCAACTATGTAACTCCCAGTCCGAGGCCAAAGTCCTGGAAACTGGGGTTGCGGGGGCTGGAGGGACTGGTGTAAATCCTGCAGTCTGAATTCCCTAGAACCAGGCTCTCGGGAAGCTAGGGCGTTCTGGCGCCCTAGAACATCAAAGGGCAGGAGAAGATGGATATCCCAGGTCAAGGAGACACAGAATTTGTCCTTCCTTTTCCTTTTTGTTCTGTTCTGGTCCTTAACAGATTGGACAGTGCCTGCCTACATTGGTGAGGGCAAATCATCTTTACTCAGTCTACCGGATCAAATGCCAATCTCTTCCAGAAACATCCTCAGACACACCTCCAAATTATGTTTTATCAGCTATCCGGGCATCCCTTAGCCCAGCCAAGTTGATGCATAAAATTAAACATCATGGCATATTAATCACAGTTGTTTTAACTTCCAGGTCTGATCATTTCAACATCCCTGCCATGTCTGAGCCTGCTTCTGATGCTCCAAACTGCATTTTCTGCCTTTTAGTAAGTCTCAGGATTTTTTTTCTTGATAGCCAGACAAGATGTATTTGGTAGAAGGGACCGATATAAATAGGACTTTAATAATATTGTGGTAAGGTGGGGGGAGGGGAAGCATTTTATTGTCCTGTGATTAGATCTCAGTCTTTTAGCGAGACTATGCCTCTGGACTGAACTCCACAAGTACTTCCCAGTCTCTCCCCACTCCTTAGGTGGGACAGGATGGCTAGAGTGGGCTGAAGTTAGGTATTTCCTTTCCTCCAAGTGGGTTTAAGCTCTGGTAAAATAGTTTCTCTTGAGGACAGGCCTTGTTAAGTAGAGAAAGCTCTGGTTATTTCAAAATGGTTACTTTTCTCCTCCCCCTAACAGAAACATGAGGGGATTTTTCTCGGATATTTACTGTGAGAACCTTATAGAGCTCCTGAAAGTCAAACTCACGAAAGTGTGGGGTCCCCGAGGTTTTTAACCTTCAGACTTGTCCACACTGAGCCTTCAGCAATTTGTCAGTTATAGTTTAGGTGTTCCTTCCCCAGCACTGGTTCCTGCAGAGGTTTCTGTTCAGGTAAATTGTGGTTCTCTGTATCTGCTTGTCTGTCCAACTTTGGGGGCAACAGTTTGCCCTGTGATGAATCCAAGAGTTGTTGATTTTTCAGTTTGTTCAGCTTTTTAATTGTTAGGATAAAGTTACAACTTCCAAACTCCTTATATGCCAGACTGGAAACATCTTCATTTTTTTTAAAAGGATATTTTCACTTATTTGCCAGTTTGCCAGTTATTTTACAGTACTTCAAACATGCTATTGCATTGTCTTGTGGTTTCCATCACCTTTGTGGAAATAATAGATGTCACTCTTATGTCTTATGATAGCATATAGCTGGGGTTTGCCTTTTAAAAAAGTGCAGTCTGATAATCTCCGTTTTTGGAGTATTTAGATCATTTGCATTTGATGTAATTATTAGCATGGTTGGATTTAAATCTACCATCTTTCTATTTGTTTTCTATTAGTCCCATGTATTCTTTACTTCTTTTGCCTGCCTTCTTTTGAATTAACTGGCTGCTTCAAAATATTCCTTTTATATTTATTAATGTCCAATATCTATACTTCTTTTAAATATTTTTAGTGGTTGCTTTAGGGCAAGGGTCAGTATAGGAGCAGCGGCAGTGGGACATTGGATACTCACAGTGGGACTGATCCAATAAGTAAATTTGTTGAGGGAATGGACTAGGTTTCTCACTGTTGGCAGAGAATGTTATAAATATGGAAAGGGAGAAAACTAGAATGAGCTCTAAATCTGAGAAGCTGTCATAGTTCAGAGGAGCCTGAGGAAACATGATGAAATGTAATGCGATATCCCGGATTGGATCCTGGAACAGAAAAAGGACATTCGGTAAAAACTAAGAAAAATCTCCCAAGTGTCCATTGATGGATGAATGGATAAACAAAATGTGGGATACACATACAAGGAATATTATTCAGCCTTGTAAAGGAAGAAAATGTTGACACATGCTACAATATGGATGAATCTTGAGGACATTATGCTAAGTGAAATAAACCAGTGACAAAAGGCAATTGATTCCACTTGTACGAGGTATCTAGAGTAGTTGTATCTTTAGAAACAGAAAGTTTCTACCCTGCCTCAGGCTATCCCCACCACCCCTTCCCCCACATGGATGTGCTCATCACCTCAACAGGCTCTGACAACCCACACTCTCTGCCCTACCCATCCATCAGAGATGCTCTTTTCATCCCCCATGGACTCCACTTTCCTGTGCTTGGTCACCTCCCTGGTCAGATGTCCCCTTTACCCCCTCAGAGTCCAATCTCCCTTGCTGAGCTGGCCACGGATATAGCCTTCTTATCTTTCCTGGGCTTCAACTCCCCACACCAGGCTGCCCTTCTGCTTGGAAGCACTCCTTTCTCTACTCAAGCTCTGACATTCTGACCATGGCCTGAACGATTGAGCTTTGTCTTTCTCTCTCTCCCTCCCTCCCTCCTCTGACTCTCCCTCCCCCTCCCTCCCTCCCTCCCTCCTCTGACTCTCCCTCCCCCCTCCCTCTCTTCTCTAACTCTCCCTCCCTCCCTCCCTCCTCTGACTCTCCCTCCCTCCCCTCTCTGACTCTCCCCCCTCTGACTCTCCCTCCCTCTCTCCCCCCTCTGACTCTCCCTCCCTCCCCCCTCTGACTCTCCCCCCTCTGACTCTCCCTCCCTCTCTCCCCCCTCTGACTCTCCCTCCCTCCCCCCTCTGACTCTCCCCCCTCCCTCCCCCCTCTGACTCTCCCTCTCCCTCCCTCCTTCCCTCCCTCCTCTAACTCTCCCTCCCTCCCTTCCTCCCTCCCTCCTCTGACTCTCCCTCCCCCCTTCCCTCCCTCCCTCCTCTGACTCTCCCTCCTTCCTTCCCTCCCTCCTTCCCTCCCTCCCTCCACTGATCTCTCTCCCTGTTCTGACTGCCACCTTTGGGAGGTGTCCTTCCTACTTCACTTGAACCCCCCAAACTGTGCGCTGGGCCACTGCATTTCCCCTACCTCCTCCCCCCACCCCAGGGATACCGACTTTGTTTGGCCCATCTAGAGGCTTCTAGACTGAATAGTTCTTGAAAGGAACAGAAGGAAGAGAAAACAAAAGAGGAGGAGGAGAAGGAAGCGAGCTGCCTGGCAATTGTTTTTGAAGGTGGACATGGTGTGTGACAGGATGTAGAGGCTCTGGCGATTTGTCTTTCCCACAGAGAATGTTGTTGCCTTCCGCAGCCAGACAGAGCGCAGGTAAATCGTCTTGAAGCAATGAAGCTGGTCTAGTGCCAGTTTGCCCTTATTCAAGGGTGTGGCTCCTTCCAGGGTCTCAACTGTAAGCCAGAATGGAGCAGGTTGAGGAGTGAATGGCAGCTAAGACAGCCCTTATGAGAAGTGTGGCTGAGAAGGAGAGGAGAGAGCCAGAAAGGTGATTTGGGGGTTCAGGGGTATAGGGTGGTGTGTGTTTGTGGGTGGTTGGGAAGGAGGCTGTCAAAAGGGAGGTGTGGCCAGCACCAGGAGAACTAGGTAGAGGCCAGGTGCAGGAGAGGGTCCCTAAGCCTGGGGGGAGGGGCCAGGAGGGCTTTGAACAGGAGGGGGCACCACCTCACAGGGTGAGGAGAAGAAACACTAGGGTCACCAGGGGTACAGGACTGCGGTGGGACACTGCCTGCCTGTCTGTGGGGCTGCTGTTTCCTGGAGTGGCTGGAGATGAGGTCACTGCAGAGAGGGCAATCCACAGTGGGGACAGGGGTGGAGAAGGAGTGGGATGCAGTGGGGTGACTACAGCTGGGGGAGGGGGGGGGCTTGGTGGAGGGAGGCAGCTCAATGAGAGGAAGGGAACTGTCTAGGGAGAGGGGTCTTGTTAAGTGGGAGGGGGCTCAGAGGACCCATTTCCTTGTCTAGAAGGGAGCACCTGGGAGCAGTGATTGTCCCTTCCCCTCTGATAATGGGCCCACAATCTCAGAAAGGGGAAGTGAGGAAACAGCCTCTTTGCTCATTCAAGGCTGGGAGTGGGGAGCCTCATGGTGGGTGTAAGGAAGTGAGACCCCTCTCCTCCCCTCCACAGCTAAGTCTTTTGCCCTCAGGACCCTGTAGGAGGCCACAGTCCTTGGTGGAGGGTGGGAGTGTGGATAGGGAAGGGCTGGGGGCTCACTCTCCCCCTTCCTCCATTCATCAAGAGGGCAGACAGGGGGACCAGCAGCCCCAGGCTGAATTTGTTTCTCATTTTGCTCTTGGCTCTTCTGGTGGAAAAATCGAAGCGCTCCCCTTTGTATGGCTGAGGCAAAGAGGGTGAGCGTGGCTGGGAGGCTGTCCTGGCAGGGAGGCTGAGGGGCAGGCGGGGCCTGGCTGGGAGAGCCGGCCCCCCTTCTCAGCCCCCTCCGCTTCTACGTGGCTCTCCAGGCCCAGGGCTAAGTCCTGAGGCTGAGGTAGGGTGGGGGTGCTGGTCTTGGGAGGAGGCAAACGCTGGCATGGTTTCAGCCTCAGGCCCATAACACCCTGTCTCTCCAGGCTTGTCTCCAAAACGGTCTCCAAAGGGTGATTTGAAGTCCCCTTGGGCTCCTAGAAGGAACTACAGGGAAGCTGCAGCGGGAGGGGTCTGAGTCAGATCGGAACAGTGCTTTTTCCAAAGGGGGATTCAAGCTGTGTGTTCAGAGGGATTTCAGACAACCGCTGGGCATTTCCTGAACACCTGAGGATACGCCACGTCCTTCTGTACATTATCTGTGTCACGCTCACAACCACCCCAAGCAGCGTTAGGCATCCCCATTATACAGGTGAGAGCCCTGAGGCCGCAAGCAGTCAATGTCTCAGGGCCTGGAAGTGGCAGAGCCAGGATTTGCACCCAGTTGTGTCTGGCTCATTGGATGGTGCTGTTTCCCCAGCACTGGAAATGCTGGAAAGCTTTTCCCCCCAGGGCCAGGAGCTCCCAGAGCAGCTCCTGGGGGCGCTGCCCAGTTAGGGAGATAGCCTTGCAGGAATCCACAAGGGGCTTTGGGATGTTTCCCTGGTATCTCCCACTGTCCCCAGAG